>NC_048444.1:23699444-24019945 GCF_004353265.1 Vitis riparia
TGAATCTTGGTCATATAAGCTTCAAGCAGAAGGTTGGCCAAATCTTACTCATTTTTTATTGTTTTATTGTTTTATTTTATTTTTTATTATTGTATTGGAAACAGTTTAGTGTTAAGAGGAAAAAGAAAAAGAAAAAAATAAAACTGAACTTCGTTAAATATCACAATAAAACCATGTCAACCCCCATGACCATGAAGCTTGACTGCATTAGTTAATTCTCTTGTGGTTTCTAAATATCATTGTCCCTATATTATCTTCCCTATATCAACTTTAGCCATTTGAGAAATTTGAAAGTTTCTAGTGAATGAGATCCTAAAAAATAAGCTCTTTTGTTTTCTTATATGTGCATATCAGCATATGAACTGGTAATAATTTAAAAAACATCCTTGGTGTATGTAACTAATACAAGTTTATCCATAAAAGGTACATCCATATTTAACAATTAACAGAAAAGTCTTTTAACAATTAATAGAAAAGTCTAATAGTAAATCTTATAAAATGTTGGATGATGCCTTGGGGAAGCTAATGTAGCATCTATTTTAGATTTTGTAGATTCTCTTAGGCTCGCTTAGTGCTTGTTTGGTTTCCATTTTTAAAAATAGAAAATAGTAGTAATTTCTATATAAAATAGAGCAACTATTCTATAAAATGTGTAGACTTATCTTATGTCCTTAAAAATTACTTTTAAAATTTTAGGTAATAATTTTTTTTTTTTAATTTCTCATATTTTTTAAAGAGTTTTTAGAAATCATTATCTTTTTGAGGTAAGTCTCAAATAGTTCTTGCATTTTATATAGGAGTTATTATCATTCTCTTGTTTTTTTAAACAATAGAAAACATGAAGTCTATGCAAACGGCAGCTTAGGGTTTTCCTTCTCATTTGTTGGCCTCGGCATTTCTTGTATGCTTCGTGTACTGTTTCCACCCCTTTTTTGGTGGATACTTTGCTTATTAATTTTTTATGTGCCCATTCAGAAAAGAGTTGTTTTAATTATACGATAGTTTGAAGGAGTCCTATACTGTAATGTAAAGCTTCTAAAGTTTGACAGTGAAGCCGAGATATAATTAAAAGAATAAATTTTTTGTTTGGATGTCCTATTCTTATCTTTAAAAATGGAAATAAGGTGTCTCTCCGCAATAAGTAGAGGAAGAAGTAATGTTAATGATAATGACAAGTGATGATAATGTATCCCTCTGCAAGAAATGCATGTCAAATGGTTTCATGAGTGTCTCTTTGCAAGAAGCCTGATCATTGTCTCTCTATGACAATATTTTAACATTTAAATGAGGATTTTGATTTTGACAAGTTCTGGTTATTGAACTCTCATATTACCAGAGTTGATGTATTAAAATCATTAAGCAGCCTACCCTATTGTTGGCTGATTAAGTTGCAGTTTCCTCTTATGAATGTTTATATCAGAGCCATTAGCTTCCTTAAAGTTCAACTTTCTTTCAGGCATCTGAAACATTTGTTTTATATTTTGGGCAGCTGTAGCCTGTGTGATGGATGGTTCTTATTTTGCTGTTCTCACCCTTCTTCCTCGATCATCCAAGCACACTGAGTTGACTGAAACTAAGATAGATGGAAGAGATGGGGCGATTTTATTATTCAATGTGGGAGAACCTATTCCTGTCACTACCTGGTTTGTAAAGAAGGTATTCTTTTGAGTCCAAGGTCATTTACTTGGGAACTGCTTATTTATTTGTTTGTTTGTTTTTTATCCTACTTCGATAAGGAAACATTTCATTTTGTAGCCTTTAAGTGTGCATCATTTTTTAAAACCTTGGTGTTACTCAGGTGCATGGTAGTTCTATTGATGTGTGAAATGTTTGTCTTAGGGATTTGTACAAAAGTAATGTCAAGCACTTAAGTTGGTGAACTATTTCTGGTCTGGGTTAGGAGAATAAATATCCTTTTGCTAGGTACTTAGAGGTGCAGGACTAATTGAAGATATGGATTCTAGGTTTGGTGATTGATAAAGCTTGTGGCCTTGCAGTGGCGGATATTATTTTGTTATATTAAATCCTTAAGGCACTCCATTACAGCAGGATTGCCGGAGGCCCAAAAACCAATCTGGCCCGGACTCCTTAAAGTTGTGGGTGAGCCTATCTATGTGGCCCAAAGCCAAGCTTGAGGCCCTTCATGAAGTGTGAGCTACTTTTGTGGTTGGGCCTTGGTTTTTTCAACACTTCTCATCTGCAAAAATTAGGTTTTCTGTATGCTATTTCCTTGTTTCTAGCCCTCAAAATGCACCACCATATGGTTTCAGGCCCTCAACTTAATAAAAAATCTTACTATATGTATATTTGTGGTCTATGGAGTTGAACAAAAGGGGATTCTCAGACTATAACTTTGTTACACAATATTTGGGAATGTCTTGACTTATTTCATGAGAGAAATTCTATTGTCTTTTCTGTTTAGGTGCATTTTCAGGTTCATCTCACTTTGAGTTCCTTGCCCTTTTTAATTCTTTTATTATGTGTAGCCAATCTTCCAAACCTTGTTTGGTGTCTTTCTCCCATTCCACAGAAACCTGTAATAGATGCTATAATTGTGTTTGTTGTATGCATGGACTTCATCTCCTATTTAGTGAATGCCCTTTGATTATCATCTTGGTGGCCTACCATACAGGCAGTTGCAGCATTAAGCTTCTGCATGTTTCCTTGCATTTTGAACAGTAGAAAATTTGAATAAGTTGATATTAATACATTAAGGCTGTCTTTATGCTTGTGATATAATAGGCCAAGGGAGGGGGACTTGCCTTTATTCATGTAAATTCAGCTTCCTTCAAAGGGAATGTTTCGGATGGAAAACTGCCTCCAGCACTGCTTGCATATATAAATGGCAACCATGAGTAGTTCTCTTTAACCCATACAACCTAGAAGCACATGAGCCCAGCATGGTGGTTCGAGAGAAACCTGTTGGTATTGAGGATGAAACTGGTAAAGTTTTCGTTCTTGTATTACTTTTTTTTTTAATTATTATTTCTCAAAATCAGGCCTTCTTAACTGCATTATTTTGTTGCTCCATTGCCCTTTTGGATTAAACCATAAACTGAGATGAAATAGTTAATGAAAACTGAAGGTATGGGTAATTGCAATCCAATAGAATCCTAGAGATTGAAATGGTAAAGAAAATGTAGAAGTCAATCTCCTTGTATTATATTAATGTGGAGTCATTCATTTTGTTAAGAGTGGTAACCAGAAAATGCAAGTATGCATATGACAGAGGAATGTGTTTATTCTAGGACTGTAACTTAGGCAGATTGTTCTCTAATCTGATAGCCCAATCCGATGAAGAAATAAGCAACCTGAGCCTAATTCAACCTGATCTCTAACTCGAGGTATTCAACCCAACCTCATTTTCTAAGCTCGGGTTAGTCGGGTTGAATGGGTTATATGATTTAAAATTCATTCATAATGTTTTTTAAAAACTTTTTTCTATATATTTATACTAAAATTTAAATAGTAAATAGAAATATGGAGCAGAATTTTAAGATAGTAACAAAAAACAAAAAATAAATTTATATATCTTTCTAAAAAAAATAGAAAAAGTACACTATAATTATAGTTTGTACTTTTTCTTAAAAAACTAAAAAGAAAATGAATATTATTATATAGGATAATATATATTATAAATATCATAAAAATATTAAATCAGGTTTAGGTAAGTCTCGGGTTGATCAAATCTTGCTTCGAGTTCACAACCCAAATTAAGTTCGAGTTGAAAAAAATTAATCAAAACTGAATCTAAGGATTAAAAATGATTACCCAAACTTCCTTAACGTTGGGTTGAGTTAGGCCAATGCGTCTAAGCTGCATCCCTAGTTTATTTTGAGTTTCATTTTTTACTATTTGAAAGCTAGAACCAACATTTCATGCATTCTCTAATCTTTATTGTATGATTGTTTTCCTTTCCTTTTAGCAGGGAAATTTGGGTATGCATCAATCTATGGGCCATTACCAGAGTTTGATGCGAAGAGAAATCAGACTGAATTGGCACCACTTTTGCCATCTGAAAAGCCCTGGGAGACCATATTTTGTGGATCATCGCATAATCTTCCACCCATCACAAAATTGTGTTCGGCCTTCCTGGAATCTTTGCTAGAAAAGAGAACGCCAGTTATCTCTGATTGAACCACATGATGGATTTTGCTTGACAGGGTGTAGGATTCCAAGTCATCTTTCAACCGATAGTTTGACATATTCTGGGAAAAATGCCCTTGATTCTTGAATATACTACTGGTAAAAGAAAATCAGAATTCTTATCAGTGAAATAGGAAGATTTATGTGAGAGGCTAAAAGCTTGAGAAGAGGGCTTCCATGTAAATGCAAACAAAGCCTGGTTTGACGGCTTCAGGCTTTGTAAATTTTGTAGCTTTGACCATGCAAGTAGTTATTTTTATTTTTATTTTTCTTCTTTTCCTTATTCCTCTTTTCTTCTTCTGGGGAAAGTTTGTTACTAACGTTGGGGCTTAAACTTTGTTGGGTTTCTGTTGCCACTTTTGTTTGTGCTAATATTTACAAAATAAGCCTGGTAACAGATTCAATAGCAATGTAATGAACTATATTTGACGTGAGTTGAAGGTGTCTGCTGTGTTCTCCAAAGCTGGTCTCCACAGGAGTTCCTATCAAGCAGCTCGCAGCATGAAGAACCAGAGCGGACCGCCTCATTAAAATTCAAGCCGAGACCCGACAAGAGGCTAAAGTTAGTGAACCTGGCTTGTAAGCCAGTGGTCATAAGCAGCACGCTGAATTATTTGCATTCGAGTGAAAATGAGAGTACACTCCAAACTCTTGTTTACCAATGCCTTTGGCGTGACCTTTCATCAAGGCTGGGTCCTCTATTGACGTCACACGTGTACATCCAAGGGTGGGGTGAGAACCTGGCTTCTCTCTTTGCTTCACTGAATTAACCATTGGAGACGCAACACTAAGGGCAACTTTGGTCACCTTCATTCTAGTATACCAAGCTATACGTTGCACCAACAAGTGGACATTTAAGCCATTTGTGTTGTCATCATTTAGTCCCCTTGAAGCCCAAAGCTCAAATGGAGGCACAATGGTCTGAACATGCTCCTTACACCCTTGTACAGAATCAGTTGTGTGAACCCCAACATATCATGCGTGGCTGTTTGTGTCCTCCCCCACCCCAAGCTTGGCCTCCATATGTCCCATGTCCCTGATCCAGGCCACAGTATAAGCAGTCTGAGATATCTAGCAAGCTTGGCCTACTTATGTCCCATGTCCCTGATCCAGGCCTCAGCATGAGCAGTCTCAGATATCTAGAACATGCGGTTGGGCTATTGGAGAACATTATCTTCGACTTATGCACCCCTTCTACTAAGATCCTATGTTCAGGACTCTGGCTGAGTTTGGTTCTGCCATGAGGATTTTAGACAACATGGCGTCCACTCCCTTGGTACATCTTGCAGCGTGAAGCACCATTACACACACTTTGCCATCCCCAAATTCAAACATGCCCAATGGTACTTTGAGATTGATTCCACTATTTGATGCAAGTTTTCAAGGAAACCATAGTACCTGAAACCACTTTTCTAAAAGTCCCAAACCATGGACAAGCTCTTTAAGCAACTCAACTAGTATGCAATGCTTGAGGAAGATCCTGAGAAACTTCTCAATGAATTATTGCTCTATCACAAGTTGCCTCCAAACCTAACAATCAGCCCAAAAGTAGTCTTGATTCTATTAGACTAGGTGTTCTATTTTTTTCTTTTTTAAAGAATTATTTAATCAATTAGACATTTTAATTAATATATCAAGAAAATTAATAGCACACATACACAATAGAAATTATAAAGTTACAATTCACTAGCTATGAAGAATTAAATACACAGATTTGTTGGAATTTTTGGATTACTACATTCCCAATCTTGGATCATTTGGGTGCATGCAAGATTGTCCCAGGGGATCTCTAGAGTTATACAATGGAAGCATGAAAAATTTTGAACCTTAAATCTAGGTCCTTAAAAAACTTTACTTTTGATATGGATGTTCCCAAATCAATTCTAAATGGTGAAGAGTCAGTGTAGATCTCAAATGCCTCCCAATCTTCCCCTTGATGACTCTCTTCCCTAGATCCTGGTACTTGAGAATAATGGAATCCTCCTCTTCGTGGGGATGGAGGTTAGGGTTCCTTTCTCTAGAAAACTAAATGACAAAAGCTTGCAAGCCCTGAACCTTGTAGAGAGTTTATATAGGCCTTATGGGCTTAAGTGACTTGAGCTTATCAGGTTTGGGTCACTTAATCTAGTCCACTAAGTCATAATTAAATAATTAGCTCTAACATGTTCCAATTAATTAATTAGCCTAATTCAGAAAAATTATTCATAAACTCTTATGCAATCTTATGTATTTACTAAAACATCATTATGCACACATGTGAATAAATAACCAAACTATCTCTCAAATAATGTGCCACCAAGGAATATGAGCTCAAGTGAGGACCATTAGGACTTATAGGAAAGTACTAACTCTCTTATAATCTAATTTTAAAGTTGACTCAACATTTTACTACAAAGAGTTAACTACACTCCAAAGTTGACTACATGCAAGCTCTCTATGAGCTAGTGTTTGTCATATAACGAGATGAATACTATTAACTTTTCAAGATTACTTACATAATCCTTGAGTCTCAAATCATATTATTATGTGATTAATCAATATGCTCTAGCTCTCCAAAGGCATATGTCAAATTCCATTTAAGGAATTACTGTGGTTATAGTTTCATGATCACATGTCCTTAAAATTACCTAAGGGGACACATTGTCTCAAACGTATGAGATATTATGGTGTTTATCTTAAGAATATATGTTGCCACATGCCTTTATCAATAGTAATCCTATTCATAAGGAATATATGTGTTGACTCTCTATTTTGTCTTCATAGCACATGATTTTGATCACATTTGGTGTCCCTTGCTTCATTCCCTTGCAAAGTATGCACATAGGATCATCTTCGGCTTTTTGTTCTTCACACTCCTTGGTGGTCTGCTTATTATTCAACTTTGGCATTAATTTTTGAGCCACTTTTGAAAACCTTTTAGAGGGTTTTTGGATCCATTGTGTGACTTTTGTGGCATCCTAGATTCCCCTAAAATTTTGGCATGGTTGGAGCTTCTTTTGGTATATTTTGGCGATTGAAACCTTTTTGTAGTGTGTGTTGTCGGTAGGCTTTTAAAGTGCTACCAGTAAACTTTTAAAGTTCAACCAGTAGACTTTTGAAGGTCGATTGATAAACTTTTAAAGTTTAATCGATTGAGTTGAGTTTTTTTCCATTTTGCCCCATTTTGAAGCTCGTCCCCCTCTTCCCCTTCCATTTTTTGGGGTTCCTAAGGCTGGTTTAGAGGGTTTGTGACCTCTAACCCTAGGTTTAATGTCTCTTTGGGTTTGGGTTTAGTTTAAGAGGATTGTAGATATCTTTGAGCTTTATAGGAGATGAGGAAAAGTGTTAAAATCTCCACCATTATAAAAAGAGGCTTAGGAGCTTGACGTGGAAGGATTTTTCTTAGTGTTTTGGAGATGGGATACTCTACCAAAATTAAGAGAGGAGAAAGAAGAGCACTCTTAGAAAGATTCTTGCTTGGAAGCTTACTTGAAGAACAAGTTTTGTCACTTGTGAGGAACTTTGTAAGTATGATTTATTTTCATTTCTTATCTTTCATTTATATTCTCTTCTTCTTCTCTTTTGATTCTTTGAGGATATATATTTGTTAGGTGTGGACATTAGAGGCCACACATTTTATTGTTGGTTATTCTATTCTTCATATATGAAATTTCTTCCTCTTTTCTTCATTTGATTCATGTTGACTATTTGATATGATGACTATTCTATTAGTTTTATTCTTGCTCAATCATTTGAAGCTTCTTTTCATTTGGTTTTATTCTATTTTGGAAAATTTTACCCTTTTTGAGGCCCATTGATCAAATCATAAAATAAGGCTTATATGGATACTAAATCCTTGATTTTTTTTTTCTCTTTTGGGGATTTCAATTTTTTTTTACACTTTATGGATTTTTGAAAGCCTTTTTGATTGATTTTGGAATAAATTTTGAAATCCACAAGTGTTTATTTATTTGTCGAAGTGATTTTCTATAGAAAATCCCTTTTGAGGTCTCTTTTAGCCCTTTTGATTTTTGATTTTTTATTTTTCAAATACGATTGCAAAATCTATTTTCAAATCCTCTTTGGCTAAGATTTCAAGTACATTTAATAACCTTTTTTGTGGCCAAGGATCAAGTCTCTCATCATAGGCCTTGATCTTATCTTTATGCTTGATAAAATTGATGGTTTCTCTCATGATTTTTGTGGTTTTTGAAAACTTTTTTCAAACTGATTTATAGAGAACCATACTTAGCCCTTTTGAACCTCTCTTTATGGTCATTTGGGGTTGAGATCATGGTCATTTTGTGGTCATTAATGATTATCATATTATTGATACATAATGCATGATTTCACATAGGAACATCCTTGTTTATAGGTGTTTCTTTGTATATTCAATACTTTTTTTTTTCTAAACTCAAGTGCTAATTTGGCCCTCTATGCCTCTTTAAACTCAATTTCATACTCATTTGAGAGTTGAGAATGATTGAGTGTCATGTGGATTGGTCAATGGCTCTTACCTTTAGCCTACATCACTCACTTTTCAAAGCTATGATTTTTAGATTTTCTTGATTTTAGAAACATGGATAAATTTCACAAATCTTAATTTAATGAGATTATCTCCAACCTTCATAAGCTTCCTTTCATGATCATTAAAGGGTTGAGAATGCAGATTAGTCCATGGAAATTAATTTGGGTAGTAGCAAAGCCCACATTCTTTGATTGTCACAATTCACTCCCTCGTTGACTTGTTTTTACTCTTGAAATATTTTTCTAAATTTTTTTAGGCTTAGATGATGTTTTGGACTTCTTGAATTTATCAAGAATTTTTATTTTGTTGAAAAAGCCTTCTCCAAGTTTGATGAATAAATTGGTTTTTTCAAGTGTCCAGATTATGCCTTGTTTTTTTATCCCTAAAATATTTTTTCAAATCAGTCATAGCTTGTGGATTTTATTTTTATTGTATTATAGACTTCTTAAATAAGGTTTCATCTTTGGTCTCATTCAAAAATCATTTTCCAAGATTGAGAATTAATTCCATCTTTTTGTGTGTTGTTGTGTTAACTTGAATCTGGAGTTGTGAGATGTTCTTTGAAATCTAGGATAATGGGTGCATGTTTAGGCCCCTTATAAAATTTTCATGTGTTCCAGACACTTTAAATATGTTGTAGAATTTATTTTTTATTTTTTAGGTAATTTTATCTTACCTCTATGCTTGTCAAATAATTTAATCTTCGCATGACTAATTGTTGTTTTGTTATGTTATTGAGCAATGATATGTATGTTCAAATTTAGGATAGTTTGTGCTTGTTTATGCACTTTGGGCTTTTGGATTGTACTCTAGACACTTTGAATATGTTGGACAATTTTTTTTTTTAATTTTTTTAATTTTATCTCATCTCCAACTATTTTATTTGAATTTATTTTGTAAGGACTTCAGTTCTATCTTGTTTTTGTATCATGGGAATAAACTTGCTAATTCCAACTTTTGTATACTTTTGACCTTCTTAGACCCTTGATTTGTATCATATACATGTTGTACATATTTTATGAGTGTTTCCCTATAGCATGATCTTCTTTTTGCTATGTTATTTGGATTTGTTTTGTAATTGCATAAAGTTCTATTTTGACCCCCTACGCATGATTAGTATATATTAGCTTAGTTTGCTCTTAGATTAGCCATATTTGCTTTATTGATTTTATTTTTATATATATTGGGAGCCTTTGTTTTGATACCATACCTCTTATCTTGCTTGTGAACTAACCCTCCTTTCCTTATGTAAGCGTGTTGCCCTTACTTTGGGCATCATTGAGATATGCTTCCTTTCATCTTTGTTTATTTGATTATTTTAATCTACATACTTCGAATGTTCTTTCTTTCTTGCTCTCCATATGCTGGAAACCATGAATCTCTCTATTCCCTTACCTTTGATCGTATAGGTGTATGCAAAACTACCCTAGGCCTCTAAATCTTATGCAACGGAAGCAAAAAAAAAAAAAAAAAACATATTTTTAACATTCTAGGATCAAGAATAAAAACATTAGAAAATTTTCCTTTGATTTGGATGTTCCCAAATTAATTCCACTTGTTGATGATGAAACCTGGGCAGTTTAGAGTCTCGTACACCCAAGATCTTCCGTCCGATGACTTAAACCATAATATAGACACTTTAAAGTGTGGGCTTTGGAAGGGAAGATTCCTAGGTTCACTCTTTTCTCTTTCTGGAGGTGCAAGACAAATATCTATCAAAAAGTGATGAAAACCCTAACCCTTAAGGGGTATTTATAAGGTTCCTCTATTAGGCTTTAGTGACTTAAGCCCATCAAGGCTTGGGTCACTTAATCTAGCCCAAAGTGGGTCTTAATTGGTCCTAATTGATTAAGTAGTCACACAAGACCATTTATTTAATCAATTATCTAATTTCAAAGAACTTGTTCACAATCCCCTATGTAACTTTGCATAATTATGAAAATGCCTTTATGCACAAGAGTGAACCTAGAACCGGTCCAACCATCATAAATTGTGTCATCATGGTATATGAACTTAGAGCAGGGATCATTGGGACTCATAGGAGTATTGGCTTTCTTATAATCAACTTTGAAGTTAATTCAACATTCCACTAAAGAAAATCAACTGCACTCCAGTACCTTATGTAAATTAACAATGAGATGAAGTTTGGGTCTATGACCTTCTATCCACTACATGCAGAATCTCCATGAACTGGTGTCCGTAATCTAACAAGGTAATGTTATCACCTATTAAGATTACATCTTCAATCCTTGAGTAACAGATCTCACTTATTGTGTGATCAATTGACATACTCTAACTCCAAAGAGCATATGTTAAATTTCCACAAGAGGAAATGCTATGACAATAGTCTTCTAGATCACTTTTTTTTTTTAATCACCTAAGGGGACACATGTCTCAATCACATGAGATATCATGGTGTCTCTATGAGAATATATGTTGTCACCAGCCTTCATCAATAGTGACTCAATCCATAGAGATATATGACCACCTTAGGATCTTAACCATAGGCCAAAGCCTCCTGTTGACTTTGACACAAGCTCAATATCTTCTTAAAGTTGAGAGTCCATGTAGTATAGTAACTTGGTAAATCATAACAATTGATAACTTTACATCATGATTCACCGTAGGTTTTGTCTAGTGTGCATCACATGCATTAGTGCACTCACCATGAGAAAATAATCTCAATGACCATGACAAGTCATCCCTCCAATTAGAAGGTAGTGCAGTATAGTCTTAGATAGATTGCCCAAATCCATGAATCAATTGTAGACAACTCATCACTCCGTAAGAAATCCATGACTTGGATTTTCTATGCAACTCTTAATGTACCTAAGTCATGTATAATGCAAGTGATGTGAGACGTTTATGCTTGAACAACCAATTAATGCAAAAAAGGGATAATGAGAAACCAAGAACATAAATAAATAAATTCACAAATGAATCTCAGTATGTTACATTATGTCATGCTTTTTAGGGCTTAATCCCAACAAACTCCCACTAGCCTTAAAGCATGTTGGGAACACATCTCACACTTAAACTACCCATATGACCATCAAAGACTTTAGTAGACAAAGTCTTCATGAAGGAATGCATCAGGTTCTCTATAGAAGCAATCTTCTCTCATTACTATCTCATGTATCAAGTGATACTTCTTCTCAATGTGCTTACCATTTAAGTGGTTTCTTAGTTTTTTAAATTATGCCATTACCCCACTATTATCACAAAACAGAACTAGGGGCGATATAGCCAAGGGCACAACCACAAGTCTTAACAAGAACTTCCAAAGCCAAACAACTTCCTTTGCTACTTCAAAAATAAGAAAATACTCAACTTCCATAGTGGAGTCACAAAAATACAAGATTGCTTCAAACTTCTCCATTTAATAGCCCCACCACCTAGAGTGAACACAAATTAGGAGTAGACTTGCAAGAGTCTTTATTAAACTTAAAGTCCAAATTCATATACCCAAGGGGTAAACTAATCGCAATGATACACCAACTCTATAATCTTTTATTCTCCAAATATACTTAAGTATATGCTTGACCATCATCCAATGCTCCATGCCTGGATTGGACTGATTTACTCACTATCCATATAACAAAGCAAATATCTAGTCTAGTACATAGCATCACATACAAAAGGCTACCCACTATAGAAGCATAGGGTATTGCCTTCATGCAATCTTTCTCCTCAGTCGTCTTAGGACAATGATTTTGAGAAAAATGCACTCTATACTTGAAGAATAGCAAACGCCTCTTGGAGTC
Organism: Vitis riparia; assembly: GCF_004353265.1. NCBI lineage: Eukaryota > Viridiplantae > Streptophyta > Magnoliopsida > Vitales > Vitaceae > Vitis > Vitis riparia. The sequence goes on from NC_048444.1 coordinate 23,711,862, forward strand.
CTATATCACATACTTGACCAAAAGCTTGTCAATGTAGGTGACTTGAGACAACAATCTTCTTATTCTTGCGATCTCGAAGGACCTTAATCCTAAGAATATATTACATCTCACCCAAATCTTTCATCATTAATTAAGTAGATAACTAAATCTTGAGTGGTAACAATAACTCTACATCATTCCAATGAGTAGAATGTCAACAATGTACAAGACCAAAAACACCACCATGCTTCTTTGTGTCTTCTTGTACACGCAAGACTCATCTTCGTCTTGATCAAAATCAAGAGTCTTGATAGTCCAATCAAAGCACTTATTCCATGATTGAGATGTTTTCTTTAATCCATAAATGGATTAATGCAACTTGCACACAAGGTGCTCTTGGCCTTTTGCTATGAATTTGTCTAGTTGCATCACATAGATGCTCTCTTCAAGATCACCATTCAAGAATGTTGTCTTGACATCCATTTGCCATATTTCATAATCAAGATGTGCCACACTGAATAGGAGTATTTTGATGGATTTGAGCATGACTACTGGTGAAAAGGTCTTTTCATAGTTGAAAGTAGGTTTCTGACTATAATCTTTCACTACCAGCCTAGCTTTATACGTCTCAACCATTCCATCTACCCCCATCTTCCTCTTGTAAACCCACTTACACCTTATGGGTTTATTCCTTCAAGTGCTTCTACAAGATCTTAGATTCTGTTAGAATACATAGATTCTAACTTTGCCTCTATAAATCCTTGCCAAAGAATAGCTTCATCATTGCTCATTGTTTTATTGTAATATGTGAGATCGGTCTCATGTTCCTCTAGAATTACCTCCAAAGACTCTCCCAAATACATGAATTTGTTTTATTGTATAACAACCCTTCCACTATGATGAGGCACTGGGGTACTAGAACTTATTAGAATGGTAGGTGTAAGAACTTTTGGACCCATAGTCATCCAATTTATATTGTGTTTTGCTCTATTACTCATCATATAGCCATTTTCCAGAAATTTGGCATTTATATTAAAAAATACCTTTTAGTCGATCTAACTTTAAAAGTAATGCCCTACAAATTGACATATCTCATACCTTGTTTCAAATTTGTCTACCTTTGATTTCGGCACATGTGCAAACTAGGTTGAGACTTTTCCACATCTATGTGGGAGTCAAAGGTATCGAATTAGAAGGTACTATGTTGAGAAGGTAAGCTACGATATCTAAGGCATATCCCCAAAAGGATACATGAAGTGATAAAAAAAACTCATCATAGATCTCACCATGCCCATCAACGTTTGATTTCTTTCCACTACTCCATTTTTATATGGAGTTCCACGTGTAACAAACTATGATATAATCCTATGCTCCTTAAGGAAAAAATTGAAGTGAGTAGAGATGTACTCACCATCTCGATTAGATTGAAGTGCCTTGATACGTTTACCCAATTGGTTTTCTTATTTCACCTTAAATTCAATGAATTTGTCAAAAGCATCAAACTTTTTATGCATTAAGTAAACAAATCCAAACTTGGAGTAATCATTTATGCCCTTAAACTTTCCCTTCTGCTTGATAGATTTTGTTGTGTTCTTCTTCTGGCTAAAAGAACTTGAAGTCATTGTCATATGGATACCTTTTGGTCCTTGAGAATCCCCTCAATCGTCTAGAGTTCCCTCATTAGTTTAGTTAAGCTCATCACCATTTTATTCATATTATAGTTGAGCTTGAATTATTTGAGAAAATCTAATACGGTCTCTAAAACCAAGTCAACTCAGGTTTCCCCATCGATCTCAGCTCCAAGAATCTTCATCTCGTTAAAGAGTTCGATCATACAAATCATATGATCTCTAATGGGACTTCCTTTTGAAATTTTAGTATCCATAATAGCCTTAAAAGCAACTTGCCTAGCTGCATGACCTTGCCACCAAATATCTCATGAAGACTGACAAAAATATCATAAGTTGTTGGCATAGACACGTGTTGATGTTAAAGCATGTTATCCAAAGTCCTAGTATGATACACTTGGTCTTCTGATCCACCATTTGCTAATTATGATAATTGTCTTTCTTTTCCTAAGTTGAATGCTCATTAGGGGTAGAAGGAGCAATTTCCCGAGTCACTCTTTTTAACTTCTCTGAAGTGAGTAATATGTCCAAATTCCTTTTCCAATCCACATAGTTTGGTTTGGTTAATTTATTAGTAATGAGAATGAGATTAACCAATAGGGCCATTTAATTAATCAATTAGCCCAAACCAAAGACCTTGTTCACTATCCCCTATGCAATCTTATGTAATTACCAAAGCGCACTTATGCACAAGAATGAACCTAGAGCCAATCTAATCCTCATAAATCGTGTCATCATGGTATATGAGCTTAAAGCAGGAACTATTAGGACCCATAGGAGTATTGGCTCCCTTAGAATCCAATTCTAAAGTTGATTCAACACTTCATTAAAGAAAATCAATTGCACTCCAATACCCTATATAAATAACAATGAGATGAAGCTTGGGTCTGTGACCTACTATCCATTGCATGTAGACTCCCCATGAACTAGTGTTTGTAATCTAACAAGGTATTGTTATCACCTATCAAGATTACCTCTCAAATCCTTGAGTTACAAATCCCACTTATTATATGATCAATTGACATATTCTAGCTCTAAAGAACATATGTCAAATTCCAGTAAAGGAATTATTGTGGCCATAGATTTTATGATTACATATCCTTTGAATCACCCAATGGGACACACTGTCTCAATCCCATGAGATATCATAGTGCCCATATTGAGAATACATATTGCCACCAATTTCTATAAATAATGACCCAATATATAGGGATATATGATCACTTTAGGGTCTCACCCATAGGTCAAAGCCTCCTGTTGATTTTGACATAAACTCAATATCCTCTCAATGTTGAGAGTCCATGCAATATAGTAGTTGGTGAATTATGACAATTGATAGCCTTGCGTCATGATTCACCGTGGGTCTTGCCTAATATACATCACATACATTAGTGCACTCACCCATCCTAACGACCAGAACAAGTCATCCCTCAAATTAGGAGGTGGTGTACCACAGTCTCTATTGGATTGCCTAAATCCATGAACCGATTGTGGACAACTTATCTACTTATAAGGAACCAATGACTTGTGTCTTCTATGTAACTCCTAATGCACCTAAGTTATATACAATGTAAGATAAATGAGTTAAATGCTCAAATCAATATCAATACATCAAAAAGTAGCAAGAGAACAACTAAGCCTAATTTTATTACATCATGTCTTGCTTTTAGAGACTCAATCCAACAATTAGCTAACACTAAACTTATGACTTGGATTTTTTGTGTGACTCCTAATGCACTCAAGTCATGTACAATGTAAGTGATGCAAACTTGAATAAATAAATAATGCATAAATGAGATAGTGAAAGGGTAAGCAAAATCATAATATAAATATTAATAAAATCTATTTATTGTTATATTATGTCATGCATTTAAGGGCTCCCAATAAGATTTACTTAACCATTAATACTTTTTGAGACTTACATCTTGCTACCTACACTTAACCTCATGTCTGCAACATAGCACTATCATGCACTTTAGTGGACTCCTTAACACTTTGAGGTGATACGATTCTCTCTCATAAACTTAGGAATGAAAGCAAACACCTTTGAGAGTTTTGAGTAATGGAAAGTGTAATAACTTTTAGGCTTTTGCATAAATAGGAAATGAAAATTTTAAGGCACATATATACAAGTAATACCCTTATGGACTCGAACTATTTCCAAAATCCCATTTTTCCAAAACGGGCTTGCCAAAATATGGCAAAATAATAATAATATAATAATAATAATAATAATAAAAATTCACAAAGTGAAATTTGGAAAATTTGGTCTCACCATTTGATCTCCTTTGGACAATGCTTGAGTACTCTCAAGTTGTGCTTGAGCACTTTAGTGCTTGAGTAATTAAAAGTATGCTTGGGTGCTCAATCTCAAATCCTTTTACTAAAAAAATAAATTGCTTAATTTTCTAAATTTTCTAAAATTTCTAAAATCCACTGTATGCCACTAATAAAAGTTGTTGCACTTTTGAAGATCTTTATTATTACTTATGCTATCCTTATTGATGTTGTAGCAATCTTGGTCTTCAATGGAGTGTAAGTCAGAAGAAAATATAAAAAATACTAAAATAGGATGAATAGGATGAATAGAGCAAAATTCTCAACTTAATCTAATTATACTAATGCATTAATCTCTAACAATTTTGTGACAAAAAATTGATCACATAAACCCCTAATACTCTTAAATGGAGTTTACAAATAACTCAATGTCAACCAAACATCCTAAATACCGATATTCAATGTCAACACCATATTAGAAAAAGTTTGATGGAAGGAACTAGTGATTTGCAAACACTAAAACAACAAAACCCATGAAACACAATCATATCCTCAATGATCATAGTCCAACAAATGATAATCATTCAATCATATTATCAATAATCTATCATGTCATCAATACTCAATCACATCCTGAACATGATCTCACCTTTTTTGTCATAAAATTGACAAAGTAGATATAAATCAATTAACACAAAATGGAGAACGAAACAACATATATAGATAAACAAGGTTTAGGATTCAATCATAGACTAAAAGAACATAAACAAATAAGATTTCAACACATTGAAAATACATGCAAACTCAATACATCTAAAACAAGTAAGAAATATATCAAGAAAAAAAAAACATAGTAGAGTAATACACAAAAAAAAAACCCTTAAAAATCTAGCTATCATGATTTAGAGGAGGTAGTGGAACATGGCATGACCTCAAGCTAGGTTGTGATGCACCCAAGTAGAAATGGAGCCTAAACTCGGTCCATAAAAGCAAGATGACCATCTATATGCTGGGAACAATCATACAACTCATCAACCCGACCATCTAGATGTGTTTGCAAACCATCGATATGTGCATCCATGAGAAGGTGCAATTGATCCATAAATGCCAACAGACAATTGATAGAAGACATTAGAGGCCATGAAGATCTATAGTTGTGCGAAAAAAGCTTGCATGATGTCCTTGAGTGCCTCAACCTTGAGTGCAAGGACCTCGACACTATGCCTCTTACTCAATAGCTCTAGTCTCATCCTCATTATCAATAAGAAGGGCAATGATTGATTGCTCCACAAGTTAGGTTGACATGCTGAGACCATGAGCTTGCATGACTTGTATAATACAATACTTCCCATTCTTTAAAATACTCAAGTGCTTATTCTTTTGATGTTTCTAATCTCATTATCAAGCTTGATTAATGAAAAAGTGTCTTTAAGTTGTATAAGTGACATATAGGTGCTTGGACATATTCCAATTCAATGACATTAAGGTCCACCTATCCAATTAATGAACTTCAATAAATAGATATTTAGCAGTCGTAAAGGAATCCTTAAACCATTTGAAACATACAGTGATGCTCTGTTGCTGCCACAATCAAAAGCCTGTTATAGTAGCGGCCACCATAAAAAGTTGTTCACCAAAAATCTTTTTCTTATAATGGTTGTTTGACTTATCATCTAAAGCTTTACGTAGACTATGAGGTCAATTTGTTTTACAGTTTCCTAGTGTTTTAATGGACTTGATCATTTTTATTTGTCTTGTCATTGTTTGATTGTTGAGAGAGGAGGTATAGATTTCATGTCAAAGTTAGGCCTTGGTGAACCCATGACTTGAGTAGTAGCTTAGAGTTGGTGTCGCTTAAAATAACATCCTTTCTGGACAAACAAATTGTAGATATAAAAAGAAAGAGCACAATCAAGCAGGGATTTAGTATACAGAATGCACATCAAAAGGTATAAACTCAATAGAGGGCAAAGAAAGAAATATTAGGAAACCTAAAGGAATTCTTAGACTATTTGGAACCAAGTGCTTCTAAACATACCCAAAAACCCTTTGTGCCGACCAACCAACATAGAGGCATATGTAGAATTAAAACTTATATAAGGAAACAATAAAAGATGTCACAAGGGATGAAATTTTTTTGTATGACTTGTTTCTCATACCTTTAGAGGAGTTTCCAACTTTCGAGGTCAGGGAATGAATAAGAATTAAGAACCATCAAAATAGCCTCCTTCAACAATTGGCTTTCTTCAAACTTTGCCTCAACCAACAACAACCATTGACCCTCCCAGGGTCCTATCACTTTCAGGGGAGTGATGCGAAATTATTGCAAACATGAACCCAACCCCTCACCTGACACTCTAGTACAAGATTAGACTTGAGAGTTATCCCATTGGAGAACCGTCCTAAAGCAATCTATGCCAAGTCACGCTTCTTCTTCAAAATGGCATCATATTAGGCCCTGCATCCTCCACACCATGAACTTGCATGCATGACCTGGTCACTTAATTTTCAGATAATTAAAAATTTGCAAGAAGCTTAGTAATGATAGTATGATCATTCTATAGAGTAGAGAATTCCAGAGGAAGAAATTGGAACATCTACCGTCTCCCGTCTCCCATCTCCGCTCTCCGCCAGAGAAGTGAGAACTGAGACTACCTTACCTTTTTATTAAAAAGTGAGAAATATAATAATAGCTAGATACACAATCCATCGGTCCACCCTGATATGATAATTAAAGGAAAAATATCTAAGCAAATAGATTACAATCTAGCAAGAAGAGAGAAAAATCAGGAATGGAGAGTCAAGTCAGAGAGACTCAGGAGGGAAAGAAAGAGTAGTAAAAGGGCGTTGCCATCCAGACCCAATGTCACTGAGAATGAGCAGAGGTGGAGGCAGAGGTGGAGGTGGGTTGAAGTTGGAGTTGAGTTGCCATGCGGAGGTGGCGATGAGGGGACGAGTGTGCCAGCCAAGCATCAGACACCCATTATTTTCTTCCACTCTGTACCCGTCCCCACCCGCGAATAAAGCCAACAGCATGCTCGCCTGCTTGAAGGCGTTGGAGCCCAGGTGAACCGGGTCGAACCCTGCTGAGCCCATCCGACTCCTCCACTGACTCAGTGTCTCGTGCCTCTCAACCCGTTCCGCTCCTTCACACGCCACCACGTTGCATATCTGCCGCCCCAGGTATATCTCCGACATCATCAGGTCTTGGCTACTCGGTGGCGAAACCCCGCACCCTTCCAGTGAGTCGAACAGGTTCGAGTAGTAGTGCAGCGCCTCCGTGAATCTGTCCAGAAACACTGGCCCGTTGTGGCTCGCCTCTTGCTCCACCACCGTCACGATTTTCGGCTTCATGGCTTTGATAGACGACAACACCTTCTCGATGGCCCCCGGTCGAGCCAGCAGGCGATGCAGCTCCAGCACGGAGTTCACCGCCACGGCCTCCACCTCTGGCGGCCGGATTTGGAGCATGGATGGCTCCAGATCCGCCAAGCTGTTCGCCACGAATCCCCTGAATTCGAACTCAACGCCTATGGTATCAGCCAATTGGGCCAGCTTCAATCCCACTTGCTGCAACGGGTCGGTATTGTCCGGCTGCGGAGGGCCAATTCCAGTGAGTCGAAAGGCCGGTGGGCCACCAGGGCGCAATGCTAGGGCCTGCATAAGAGCCGGCCATTGCATCCCCTGTTTCAGGCCGAAATCGATGACATGAACTCTGTTGGCGCCGGCGAAGGCCTCGAGGATGGCTTGATTGGCTGTGAAGTGGGCGAATTTGAGGTAGGGGCAAGCCTCATAGAAGTGCATCTGGAGAATATCCGAGTAAGACGATTCCAGAGAGTCTTGAGGGTAGATTCTGTAGATTCGACGAGCCAGAGCTTCTGCGAAGTAGGTGGCGACCTTTCTCATAGCGCCAGCTTGGGACGCCGCCAGCAGGCCTATGTGCTTCACCAGTGCATCTGCCAACTTCATATTGTTCTGTTGAACCGCGTCTGCACAAGCCATCAAGGTGTGAACCAGTCGCACACCCGTTTCCTGCGAGTCCACCACTACAACCGGCCGAGTCGACTCGGCGACACTTGCCAACCCATTCTCCTGTACTTGTTGCGTCGATGACGAAGACGACGACGACGCCGTTTTCATCCGCTTGCTGCTCTTCTCCCCATCCCCCTGTTGGTCCGGTCGCCGATACACGGCAACGCCCGGAATCGCACTGAGATCGTAGTCGGAGTTGTCGTTATAGATGCGAGACTGGTGCTCCGACTGCTGCCGCGAGCCGGAGAAATCAAGGGTGGTGATAGTAGAGGACTCGGAGGGAGCAAGGAGAGGATCGTCGATGGGGGTTTGCTGTGAGGAGGAAGCGAAAGCAGAGGAGGGAGGATTGAGCTCAGTAAGCATGGACTGAACCCAACCGGAAAGATCGGAGGGGTTATAATGAACAGTCCCAGAGGAGAGATGAGAAATCCCATCCTCCTGAGCATTACCCATAACCATCTCAAGCTGCTCCAGCTTCTGAGCCACGTCCACCATGTCCGACGACCGAACATTGTAACCCAAAACAGCCAAGAGCTCGTCCATGCCCGCATCTTGCTGCTGCCCATCGTCCCACATCTTCCCCTTTGCAGAGACCATAGACGACCCCTCTTCACCTTTGCCGCCGCCGCCGCCCCCTCCCCCTCCCCCACGACCGTCTAGGAGGTCTCTCTTCATCTCTCTCGCAGAATCAAAACACCAGGGATTGGATCATTAGTTTTCACAGGTGGGATTGGTTCGTCTCAGAAACCGATACGAAACGCACGTGACTGGCACGAGCTCCGATGGGGTGATATGAGCTGGAAGTCTGGACCCTGGAAGAGATAAGGAAGGAGGAAAGCTTCCCAGGTCATAATAATATGGGGATATATCATTTTAAATTTTAATTTTCAATTTAAAAATGATTTTATGTGTATATATATTTTTCGGCCATGCAACCACCTAAAAAAAAAAAAAAAAAAGCATCAAGAGCCGTAGCGGCACCGCAATGTTAAAAAGATGCCTTTTCTGTGATAGCATACAGCTCATGTGTACCCAAGAGCATACACTGGAAACTTGGTGGCCGTAGGCGCAATGGAGATGGGGGATGGGGATATTGGGACAGTGGTGGGGACCAGCTTCGAATGCTCATCTAGTTGAATTCGGGAAGCTACTCCACGCTCTTTTATGGCTTGTGTTGCGCACGCTCTTAAGAATAAATAAAATAACACCCATCCTTATTCCTTATCTGGGGTTGGGGTTGGGTAATTTGGCAGTTGGAGAGCTGGTGTTTTCCTTTGTGAGTAATTTATAGGGTCTTGTACCAAATCTTGAACACCAGGACAGCACTAAAATAGAATTTTTATGGCTATAGTTGTACCTCTTTCAACATTGACCTCTACATGAAACCGCACTTGTCATTCTCAAAATCATTCTACAGTGCCCAGTGCCGTAAGCGACTTCGATAGCGCGATATTAGACGCCTTTGGATAGGGGTGAAGTTGAGGGGAGGTGAGGAGGTGATTTGACAAGTTTTTGCGAGTAATAGACTCCAACACAGTGCTTTAAGGACATGGTGGACAGTGGGCATGCGCCGGCCTAATTGCATTTTTTGTAAGGTCCCTTTGTTTAGGGCAGTGCCCTTACTCCTTATCCGTTGGAATTTGCATGTGAACTAAGTCGGTTGTGGAGTTTTATCTTAATCTTAAACGTAAACGGTGGTTTAATAAAGGGAAAAGCATTTGTTTTTGCGCACAATGATTGGACTTAGGCTGGATGTAAGTGGTACGCACCAAAATGATGCACAAGGCAGAAATTGAGAAGGGCATTTGAGGGCACACGCGTCCTGTATCGAGGAAGAAGAGGGGATAGCCGACACAGAGAGGACTTGTGAATACGGGGATTCAGACGTCAACATCAGTTAAGTGAGCGTCAGGTGGGACCCACTGAATATGACCCCAACCCCCCCCCCCCCCCCTTTTCTTTTCTTTTTTTTTTTCAAAAAAAAAAAATTATAAATAAATAAAGTTAACGGAGTTAGAAACGGGGTTGCCTCCCCCTCAATCATTCATTGCCTTTCCAGGGGATGCCGCACTCACACACCATGGTCCAATGTCCATGAGTCCATCACACATGGCACGACTTTATCATTTCCTCCTCTCTCGCCATGTGATTCCGCCACCTCTCCCATCTCTTCCTCGTCATGGTCCCCTCCAGCCACCACCCCTTCTCTCTCTTTTTCATCTTATTTTACCATAACATTACTCTATTTGGTCTCTTGCAAGGAAAAGAATTTGTGCTCTAAAAATTCCCTTATGTTTGCTTTTTCGAGATATCTAAGCACTTAATCACCTCGATCGAGAATTCATATTGATTGCTTGGGGGGAGAAAAGTTCCTTGGTAGAAACGGGTTCGCCTGTCACCACACTGTTGGCTGCTTCCTCTTCTCTGCTCACCTTTCCCAACGGACGCTCATCAACCCCCCAAGAACTTGTTTCAATGCAATGACCCTTTATCAGTTTTCAGTCTTTTAAATTAAATCATCCCATAACAATACTCTCAAACTCCAAAACTTTTTGAAGAGATCAATCGATAGCCCCTAAATGCTATAAAAAAAAGTTTTGTATAACCAAAACCTCAATCTATGTTTGGTTATTGGAAAAGTAACCGAAAAAATTGTAAAAGAAAATAATTTTCTTAGGATTAATTTATTATAAAAATCAATTAAAAAAAATACATTACATAATTAAAATTAATTAAAAACTTGTATAATTTTAAATTATTTACTTTGAGATAAATTTGAAGATATATATTTCCTCAAAATTTCCAAGAAGGAAACATATCGTAAAACAATGTATAATTTAAGGGAAGTAATTACAAAATGAAGATATATATATATATATTTTATATTTGATTTACAATAAATAAATAAATTTTATGTATTTTGAAAAATATTTAATTTTTATATAATTGAGAAAAAATAAGTCAACTTTAAATCCATTTTTATTTTTCTTTATTTTTTATTTTAACTAGTCTCATTTCTAATACATGATTCAAATATAGCAATAATAGAAGAATCTAATAAATTATCCCTTCTCATTTCCTATTTCAATAATTCAAACACATTCTAAATGTTATGTTACATTAAAATTTATAAATCCATTATCAATCACAAAAAGTGTTAATTCGACGTTCAATATTCCAAAAATCACATATATTAAGAAGAGGAGCCAATATTTACTCGAAAGTTAAAACCAAGTGAAATGGATTCATATCCAAATAATCAAATAAAGGAAATGTAAATTATACCCGAAACCTTCTAGTAAACCAAGTTCTAATACCTAAATTAAATTATCAATTTTCCTAAAAGTTCAAGATTTAAGCTCAATATACAAATCATATTCCTTAATAATATAGAAAAAACGGTGAGATTTTTCACACTCATATAAAAGTAATTATAAAATGGAAACTTTTTAAAAATAATTCAAATTTCATGCGCTGATCAATGATGATACCTAAGATAGTTAAATGTAATACATATATCATTAAAAAATAGTATGAAATATAAATTATTTTTAGATTACGGTTGGAAATTAGTATTTTATAAACTTAGATTCATATTTTTTTATACACGAGGGTATGAAAATGCACTTTTCCGTCTCATAATTGTGTTAATAAATAAATATAATAATTTGAGATGAAGAATTGAAGATGGCATATTCGAAAGAGGATGTGGAAAGCATAATGAAATGGGATGGGTGTCACAGTCATGCATGCACATTAGGTACTTCACCTTGATTGATGACTAAATGGTTAATGATTATCTTCCATTTGTCATCCCATGTTGATTCAGGCATTCCCCCATTCAAAACCAAGTCAAAAAGATTCCCTTTTAAGTGCCGCATTCAGATCCCATTGGATGACTCCCACGCTTAGACCATTATTATATCCTCAATCCCTTTAATTTTACGTTGTCGATAGGAGACATAAATTCATTTCTTAAATTAATGATGATCAATGCCGGCTCAGCGATACAAACCAAGCAGTTGAAAGGGAAAATAATTGATACTCTAATACCCCTTGCTATATAGAAAAATGTCAAGTTGCTTTCCTTGACTCCTGACTCCTGAGAGAGTTCAGATTGGGGCATGGACATGGACATGGACATGGTCACGCTCCTCATTTTCACAACTACTCCATTTACCAACAACCGTTATCAGCTTTATGCCTCTTGCCGGCCTATCCGTCTAAACTGCACATGTGCCTAACTATGCTACACCATCGTTTTTTCTTTTTATTTCAAAACGCTTCTTCTTTTCCGTCATAATTTACTTTATTTTAAAACGTAACCTTTCCTGCTTACCAGACTTCTTGTTCACGTTGTTTTGTCAGATTTTTCTAATGTGTAACTTTTTTTTTTTTTTTCTCCGTTTTCAGATCCTCCCACTACTAGCTTTTTGCCACTTTGTCAAACTTTGATAATTTATTGTCGGCCAGCTTTTGATGTGGTACGTTGTTTTTTCAATGGCTTTCAAATGCACGAGGACTACTACTTAATGTCTTATGCATGCTTTCTCATATACCAACTCTCGGAGTTTCCTTTCCTCAATGACGTTTCTTTCACAATTGCAATTGCTTTTACGAAAAATTAATTAGGATAAATTTGAGACTGGGTCTTCTTTCATTCCACTTCTAGACCTTGGCGTCTTTCAAATATATCTCTTTCCTTTGGTTTGTAAAAGTAAGTTCAGGGAAGATAAAGTACCGGTTAGGCTAACCTCTCTTCAATAGTCAAGTTAATTATGATTCTAGGTAAGAGATTTAGAGTGTGTTTGGAAGTTATTCTAGAAAGTATTTATAATACTTTTAACACTGAATAATAAAATTTTTTAAGTATTATAAATATTAAAAGCATTTTCTAGAATCAATACCAAATGGGTTCTTAAAGTACGTTTGACAATGCTTCTAAGAAGTGTTTGTACCATTTCTAACTTGAAAAATAAAAATTTTCAAGTATTAAAAATGTTAGCCCAAGGGTTCTCCTAATCGGGTTTTGATGATAACAAACCATGATTAAGTGATTAATTGGTTTAAATGTTTAAGAATCTTAGGTATAAACTCGAAAATTCATCAAAGGACCAAATATATAAAAGATCGAGACGCTTGGAAGACTTGTGATCATAAGAAACTGATGTAAGATGAATGCATGAGTGCACTTAGGATTTTCATGCGTTTCATGCATCTTAGAAACTCGGTTTATTCTTTAAAATGTCGATTTCATTAAAACCCGAGTTTTTAACTAATGTACCTTATGTAAAATGATTTATAATTGGCTTAATAATTTACCTAAAGACCCTGGCTAAGATTTAGAAAAGAAAGGAATCAAAAAATAGGTTTTCGGGGCCAAAAAAGGCTCAACCGGTCGAGGCTATGGCTAACTGGTTAACCGGTTGAGGAACCGGTCGACAGGTTGAGGTCGTCCGATCGAGGAAGGTCAAAAACCTTCTCTCTCCCAGTAGTCTTCTCTTCCCAGTTGAGGTGATTCCCTTACCGGTCGAGGTTCGGTTGAGGACCGGTCAAGGCCCGATTGAGGCAACGGTAACCTGTTATGCATTAAATGCTCAAACGGCTAGTGAACCGGTTGACCCCTAGCTCGATCGGACGAGGTTACCTTTTGCTGTTTTTGACTCCCGAGCTTAAAAACCTATAAATTGAGAGCTCCACTTCATTTATTGAGAAGTGAACACTTGCATTCAAAGCCCACCTACCTGTTCTTGATAAAAAAAGCTCTCATTTCTTTCATAGTGCATTAAATCACCACTTGCATATCCTTTAGTGCATTCTTGTTTGTCATCCTAGCTTTGTCTTGTATTTGAGTCATCTTTAAGTTAGGTTGAGTGATTATATCTTGTAACAATCTGAGTGTTAAAGCCTTCAAGAGGGTTAAATCTTGAAGAAGTTGTGTAATAGCCCATTGGAGCCGGAATCCAAGTGTAAGAAGATTGGAAGCTTGGTTGAAGCTTCAAGTTAGTGGAACCCTCACTCGGTTAGAAGGTTGAGAAGAGTGGACGTAGGTAAAGAAGTGTCGAACCACTATAAACCCGAGTTTGAATTCTCTAAACTCTATCTCTTTACTTTACTTATATTTTGTTTAAATTTGTTGTGATTGAAAAGATTTTAAAAACCCAATTCACCCCCCCCCCCCCCCCCCCCCCCCCCCCCCCCCCCTCCTTCCCCCTTTTGGGTGTTTTTCTTAACTAAGCATAGCCTTTGTTTTCTCAAAAAGGATTATAAATACTTTCTAAAATCACTACCAAACATACTTTTAATAGATATAGAGTGACTGTAAAAATTATCTTGCTTTGGGAAATAGCTTCATTTTTATACTTCATTTAAGATGAGATTCGTACATTTTCCAAATAGTCAAGTGGAGTAATAATAGGGTTGTCAATTAAATAGAAACTGTGAAGTAATCTATTAAGTCTTAGTAATGATTGTTGTGCAAATGAATTTAGTTATTTCTACTATAAAAGGGATTATACATTGAAGTTATTAATATGTGATAGCCATTAGAAGGGATGAACTTGTCTTCATTTGAATGAGAGGTAATTAAATTTTACGGATATATAAAAAATATGAGTAAAATATCAATAAATATTTTGACAAAAATATTAGTGAAACGAAAATTATTCCAAATTCATGGAAATACTTAAAAAGACTTCAAAAAATGATAAAATAAATAAAATTACATTGCTAAAGTTATTTTGTAAGTGTAATTGATACAAAAAAAGTTAAGAATAATATTTATCAACTATTTAAAAAAAAATATTTTAAGTTCTTTTAATATATTTATTTTTAAATCAGGTTTTGATGATAACAAACCATGGTTAAATTACTAATTAGTTGAATTATAAAGAATTGCATGTGTTAATTTGGAAATTAATCAAAGAACCAAATGGATGCAAGATCAAGACCTTTGGAAGACTTTTAATCATAGGAAACATTTGGAAGGTGAATGCATGAGTGCACTTAGGATTTCCATATCATTTCATGTATCTTTGAAAAACTCTGTTTATTCTTTAAAGTTACAGTTTCGTCAAAACCCGAGTTTTATCAAATGAACCTTAGGCAAATCACTTCAAAATTGGCATATTAATTTACCTAAAGACCTTGCCTAAGTGTTAGAAGAGAAAAGACCAGAAGAAAATAGGTTTTTGGGCAAAAAATGGTGAATTGGTCAAGACATTATCCAAACCGGTTCAATCGGCCAGGATATCGGTCGATCGGTTTCCTCTTTCCAATCAAAGTCCGGTCAAGGAGTGTAAAAAACACACTCTCTCTTTCAATAGCTTTTCCTTCCCGGTCGTGGGTAACGGTCACCTGTCAAGCATTAAATACTTAAATGGCTAGTGAACCAGTCGACCCCCAATTCGAACGGTTAAGGCTGCTTTTTGGTTTTCTTGGCTCCCAAGGTTAGAAGCCTATAAATAGAGAGCTCTAATTCATTTATGAGCAAGAGAACACCGGCATTTATTTGTTTACCCACTTGTTCTTGCCTTAAAAGCTCTCATTTATTTTCTTGGTGCATTAAATCTCATTTGCATATCCTTTAGTGCACCTTTATGATTCATCCTAGTCTTGAGTTGTATTTGAGCCTTTGTTGAGCTAGGTTGAGAGATTCATATCTGTTAATGGAGTGTTAAAGCCTTCAAGTGAGTTGAAACTTGAAGAGATTGTGTAAGAGCCCATTGGAGCCGGAATCCAAGTGTAAAGGTGATTAAAAGCTTGGTTGAAGTTTCAAGTTAGTGGAACCCTCATTCGATTAGGAGTTTGAGGAGAGTGGACGTAGGTAAGGAAGTGTCGAAACACTATAAAATCTGAGTTTAATTTCTCTAACTCTATCTCTTTATATTTGCTTCTCTTGTGCTTAAGTTTGTTGTGTTTAAAAAGAATTTTTTAAAAACCCAATTCATCCATCTCTTTGGTGTTTTTCTCATTTAAGATTAGCCTTTATTTTCTCAATATGCTATGATATTGAGGAGTCTGTTAGGATGATGTGGTAAGTGGGCATCTTCCAATTATGTAGTGTCCTATATTATTCTTTGATCATTCCACGTGTCAATAGATTATCTCGTCCCTACATCTCTTTCCCTTTTGTTTAGCGAATTTGAAATAAATGAGTGTAAATATCTAAATGCTAAAGGTACATCTTTTTTCCTTAGGCCAAGGGAATACTCAATCTATATAAAGCATTTGGAGGTTGGTATTTTTCTTCTCTTACTATTGTTCTTTCAATGTTTCTTTTCTTTTGTTAAGGTGTTTCTACACCATTTCAATCATAACACTGTTTTTTGAAAACCAAACCGGACCGATCAGATTGACTTGGTGAAATGGACCAAATAGAGGTTAGACTATTGTCGAACCACTTGAGTTAGTAGTTGGACCGTATGATGGACAAACTGTCCTGTTTCAAAACCTATATAGGCCCCTATTCTTCTTACCTAGTTTCCTTCCCTCTAAGCCCATTTGGTTTTTCCTAATGTGCACGCATATAAATACAACGTAAATGGTTTATGGATTTCTAATGTAGGAATGAGCTTTGCATGGTAGGGAATTGAATTGAGACTTGTGGTTAACAGCATGAGTAACAAACCAATGAGTTGCACGACCATTTAATTAATAATAGAATAACTATCTATATATCTTTCTTTTAAATTTTTATAATATAAAACATTTAAATGATAAATATGAAAGTAATATAAATGAATTAATTTAGTAATTTTTAGAATTTTAAAATAACAAAATATATAGATATATAATTTAATTAAATATTATAATTTATTTTTATATTTTTCATTTAATTTGGTATATCGAATATAGACAATAAAATATTACTAAAAATTTAATTATATATATATATATATATATATATATATATATATATATATATATAATAAAATATAAATGATATATTTATGATGTCCTGGTTTAACTATGGTTCAACCATTGGTCTGACTAGTAAATCGTGAATCGATAACTTTTCCATTTTAATGTTCGGTTTGATTCTGAAAAACATTGTACATCATACTCCTAAAATAAGATAGGTGTGGGGAGTTCACTTTTTTTTTTTTTTTTTTTTGTTATTAGGTGAAGCATCACAACATTTGTACATGTTTTTTTTTTTAGAATTCAAGACTCTAGAAAAAAGTGGTGGATCAAGGCTTCATTATGGTCAATGGAGAATGGGAGGAGACTTAATATGTTAGGGGATGTTCTTGCAATGCCCATTATAGAGAGGGTGGAGTTAGTATAATGACCTTTCCTCTTCTTATATTTTATTCGTGAAAAACCATTGTCTAGTAGGGTAATATCCAGAGAAGGGGGGTGGAAAAAGTGAATGGGTGTATTTTTTAAGATTATAAATTATGAATTGAATTAATAACCCAATTAAATACCAAGAGATATCGGTGATAAATAAAATAACCAAAATCAAACAAATAATCAAGGGACACAAGAATTTTTATATGGAAAACCCCCCACATTGAGTATGTAGATAAAAAATCATACGGTCTAAGACCTTTAATATAAAATCTACTATTTGAGATCAAGTTACATAGAATTACTTGTTTGCTTACTCCTAGGACTTACTCTCCAGAACCTATAACTTGATCCACGTCTGCAATGCAACAATCTTCAATTGTTCTAGTGAATTCTCTTTAGCTTCATTGAAGGGATGCAGGTCTTCCAACAACCCAAGATCCAAGCTTTGAATTTTGTTTTAGAGAGTGAGAATGATAGGGCAAGTTTGGCTTAGCTTCTTTATGAGTGTCCTTCCCTAAAGAGGTTTAATAAAGGTTTGTATAGGCATATAAGCCCTAGGAGATTGATATCCTGGATTTTTCAAATGTAATATTTTCGAATTTCCAAAAATATTCTGCCATATTATGGAAGATTCGAGATGAGCGCTTGAGCATTGGACAATTGCTTGAGTGATTTTAGCACTTGAGCGTTGCTTCCACCACTTGAGCATTCCATGTTTTTCCAAAATAAAAATTTAAACATTTTAAATTTATTGAAAATATACTAATCCACTTTTAACCCTTTAGTTACCTAAGTTGCCACCAATCATACATTTTAGATTTACTTGTGACTTTTCAGTTGAACCAGCAACAACCTTAGACCTTTAATGGAGAGTAAGTCACTATCTAAAAAGTTTCCTAAGCAAAACAAATTGAAACAAAATTGCCAACAAACAATGTACTAAACTCATTGTCATAATAATTTATGTTCATCATTTTAGGTTTTCTACTAATTTTCTTTGTTTTTTAGGCAGAATCCAAAAGGTAGTGGGTAACTCACTTGTCACAGGATCGATACCATAGAGGGCTCAAGGCGATAATTTTTGGAGCTCCTTGATACATGACAATTTTGAAGTTGCACTCGCTTAACAACATTAGTTTGTCATCGTATTCAGTTGACTATAGAACCTTTGCCCAAATTCCATCCTCTTCCTATCAATTTGAGGATTTTATGGTTTTCCTTCAATAGGAATGCGTTGTTCAAAGATATGGACACCCTTATTCCAAAACTATTAGAGGCGTTAAGCATTCATGTGTCTTTTCTAAGAAAGAGTGTATCCATTAGTGACAGTTCGACTTAGCCTAAAAAGAAACTCAAGAGGGGATCATTTTCATTGCAATCACTATCTAACCAAAAGAAAGGTAGTAATCAAGCTTCGGCTCTTGAGGAACATGGGCATTGAATTGAATGGGTATTTGAGCTTTTCCTTATGATTGTTGATTCCTCCCCCTTAGTCAATGCTACATTTCAAGTCGAATCATGACCTTTACTTGATGTTCCTCCTTGAAGGACAAGGGAATAGTTATAAGAATCTCTCAAAGGCAACTATTCCAAGAGTATTCCTATTGGGTAATGGCTTATCCCCATAACTTAATCTTTACGTTTCCATTCTTTAACTCCTAGATGGGGCTTGTTAGACCTCTCTCTTAAGTCTTTGCCTTCTTCAATTTTTTCTAAGAAAGAGATTGAGGTTGTCTCCTAAACTCTTGTTGCTTTTCAAGTTTTACCAATGTTTTCAAAACCGGATCGGTCATTGAACTGAAAAAATTACCAGTTCATAGTTCACTAGTTGGATCGACGGTCGAACCGCGGTTGAACCGGTGATGTAATAAATAATTAAATATATAATTTATATATTATATAAAATTAAAATAATTATAAAATTAAAAATATATAAAATTACAAATTTTAATAATGTTTGATTTTTACATTTGGTATATTAAATTAAATGATAAAGTTTAATATTTTAAATTTTATTAAATAGAAATATGTAATATTTAAGAATGAAGATATATTTAAGATGAAAAAATTTATAATATTTAATTTTATCTTTTTGTCTTTATATTTTATTGTTTTAAAATTATTCTATTAATTAATTTATATTATTTTTTATAATTATTATTATAAAAATGAACAAGAATTTAAATATTTACATTTTTTAAAAGATTTTATATGATAAAAATTTGAAATAAAAACATTAATCTTAGATTCTTATTATATATATATATATATATATATATATATATATATATATATATATATATATATATATATATATATATATATTAACAACATTATGGTGCAATGCTCATGGTTCAAAGTTCAAAGACTTCAAAGTTCCGTGGGTCAAGAAGCAATGTTTTCCTCTAATCAGTCTCATTCCCAATCCCACATCGGAAACACATGAATTTTATGTACTCCATGTGCTCTATAAATACCTTCCAACATGCCTTTAACCCAAACAAGCCAACAAATTGGGCTTGGAAGCATGGCCCAAATAAAAGTGTTATATTTAAGCCAAACATGTTATAAGCTTTCTTGTCATTGGACTGGGCTTAACGGCTTGGACCTAAGATGGGCTTATAATTAGTTTTAGTTTTGTAAGTATTCGGCATGGAATGGGCCTGGTGGATAATGGGCTTCTTAAATAGTAAACAAATATTTGTAAGATTAAGGAGTGACCGGTTTGCAAAAAATCGGACGGTTTATCCGGTTCAACGGTTCAACCGTTGGTTTGAATGGTTCAATGCCGGTTTGATCACAAAATGATTCATTGAGATGGACCAAATTGAAAAGTTCACTGGTCGACGGTTCGACCGGCTGTCCGGTTCGATTTTTAAAACCATGAGTTTTGCATAAGATAATCGAGCATGAGATTAAGCTCATATTTGATGACAAGGAGCACCACATGGGGAATAAGTTGGTCATTTTCAACATCAAGGCTTTTATGTCATTCCTTGCCCTTGAAGACAACACATTCCACTGTCATATTACTCTAAAGATGGGGTTATTATGGAATTCAAGATGGCTAATAAGATTTTCCAATTTTTGGACAATCTTCTTCCATTTTTGTAGCTGAAATTGTATGTACTATGTAAGGTTATTTTTCTCTTAAACTCTTGAAACTAATCGTTACTTTATTAGGTCGTCTTGCATGATCACCTTCAAAATTGTGGGTCAAGCTAATTAGGGTAAGGAAATTGCTACCAACAACAAGGAGAAGGCTAAGTAATTGTGGCACACTTTAAACAAGCAGTCACTTATTTAAGCTCATGTTAATAAGATGATCTTAATGCTGAAAAGAGAAAAGAAATTGGCTACTATTGAGGTTATTCTTTCCATTGTCTAAAAAGACATTAAAGCTCTTCAGGATGAGATTAGATCACTCTTGGATCCAACTAGTACCCTCAAGGTTGAGCTTGTTTCGTCCTAGTCACTAAGGTTGGTGACTTGCCCTGTTCCTTGAGAAGAAATCTTAAGAAGTGATTTACCATGCCAATACCATAGAGTTTTTGGTTGTTGATGTGGTTATTGCTCATTCAAAGACCTTCAAGATGAGGATAGAGTTTAATTAAAGCCTTTTTTGCTTAAGTGCAATCAATATTTGAGTTTGGGAAGTAGTAAGGTCGATACAAAGTTGATCTCAACAACATTGAGGAGGTCAAGGAGGAGGTTGAAGATTAAGAGGGAGATGATGGAAATAATGGAGAATGATCCTCTCTTTTATCACTTTTTAGGTTTTTTTTTTTTTTTTCTTTTTAAAGGTTGCATTTGAAAAAAAAATAGGTATTGCTTGGAATACCACTAATAATAACCGAAAGTCTAATAGGAAGCACCCAAAGAGGGGGTGAATGGGTGATTTAAAACAATATTTGTAAATTATAAGCACTTTTCTTATCCCAAGATATTATAGGGATAACCTAAATATTCAAATAGGATTTCACTCAAATTAAAAATCTTATTTTTATGGTTAATTGATATCCAAAGATTAACAATATATGTTAACTATGTTAAAGATAGTAATAATCACTACTAGAATGACCAACCTAACAAACTCAACAATAATCCCAACAAATCAATAATTGGTTATAGGTATAACCACCATAAGATAACCAATTCAACAAACTCAATAACCAATTAACCAATCAATCCAATATATTTAATATCTTCAACCATAATAGATGCAAAAATAGATATAAACCTTTTAGAATAACTCTACAAAATATTAAGTTAAAACAAATTAACCTATTTTAAGCAATTCAAACATAATATTTGTTAGGAATTTGAGGCTAATCCAAACTATGGTAATCACCCTATAGGGGGGGTAAATAGGGTGATGGTCTCTTTTTCCCAAATTTAAACTATGTAAAAATAAGAGACAATTATATGCAAATATATAATAAACAAAATAAACACAATTGCATATAATTTAAAAGAGTAAGGGAAGAGAGAGTGCAAACACAAGATTTATAGTGGTTCGGCGCAACCCGGCCTACATCCACTCTCCTCTAGCTTCAATCCCAAGCTTGAGGTTCCACTAATTCAAGGCTTCCAAACCAAGCCTTCAAGCAATACAATTGGATTATGGTTCCAATCCACCCTCTTGGACTTTTGGCTCCAAGCACCCTTTACACTTCTCAAGAGATACCACACTCTTGGAAAACTTCCTCTCAAGGATATACAAATAAAGATCTCACAAAATCCTAGTACAAAAGCTTTAAGCTCAAATGATACAAGAAATTAGGATTGAATGGTGCACTAATGATATGCAAGTTTTGGAACAATGGTGCACTCAAAAACACTCTTCTAAGGCTCAAATATATTCAAGAATGATTTAGGAAGGTTAAGCTCTTGAAACAATGAAAATTGAAGCCTTTTTATAGAAGAAAAAAGCCAAACTAGCCGTTTGGGGTTCGACCGGTCGAGCTGGGGTCGACCGGTTGACTAGCCGTTAGCATTTAATGCTTGGCAGGTGACCGTTGGGCCTCGACCGGGCCTCGACCGGACCTCAACCGGACCTCGACCGGACGAGGTTT
Source organism: Vitis riparia (assembly GCF_004353265.1). Taxonomy (NCBI): domain Eukaryota; kingdom Viridiplantae; phylum Streptophyta; class Magnoliopsida; order Vitales; family Vitaceae; genus Vitis; species Vitis riparia. The sequence continues at coordinate 23,734,150 of NC_048444.1, forward strand.
AACCTTGACCGGTTGAACAACCGTTCTGGAAGAAAGAGAAAATTTTTGCATTTTTCGAACGGTCGACCGGTTACTGTTCATACCCCTCAACCGGTTGAGCTGGGGGTCAACCGGTTACTGTTCATCCGGTTCAACCGGTTAGGCCATTTTTGGCTCAACACCCAACTTTTTCAACTTAAAACCTTTAAAACAAGTTTGGAAAATATTTGACACAAGGTTTTAATTGAAAACATGAAATCATCCAATTTTAAAAGGATTTAAAATGAATTAATTCTTGGATGATTTTGGTGCATAAGTAAAGAATGCAATGCATGAAAAAACCTAATGCACCAACAACCTTACAAAGAGATCTTATGAAGCTTGGGTCTTGAAAAGCACTTCTCTTTGAGGTGGTCTTCTTCTTCATGATTTCTCTTTGGCTTGATATGTCTTTGTAATTGCCACTTTGGAAATCCTCTTGCCTAATCACACTTAAAATATAATCATTAGTTCTAAACCTTGTTTTGTTATCATCAAAATCAAGATTAACCAAACCTTGGTTTCACAATATTGAATATAAAAAGATAGATAATGAGATACAAAGTTTTTACGTGGAAAACCACCATAAACTGTGAAGATAAAAAACCATGAGGTCTAAGATCTATCAATTGAAATCCACTATTCAAAATCAAGTCACACGAATTTATCTGGTTGTTTTACCTTAAAGACTTACTTTCTAGTACCTACAACTTTATCCACATCTACAATGCAACAACTACATGTTGCTCCTTAGTAGATCCTTCGGTCCCTCCGAAAGGATTACGATCTTCAACTAACAATTCAAAGAATTGAATCGTTGAATGAGAGAACGAGGATGGTGTGGCAATAAGGCTTTTATCACAAGGAGTGCCTTTAAAGGATAAAAACCCCAACAAACTCTAAGATCTTTATGATTTTTCTAATCTTTGATCTCTAACCCACAAAGAGTTACAAAGGAGGTATTTGTAGGCAAATTCCATAAGGATTTCGGTATTTTAAGTTTCCAAATTAGTGTTTGATTGAGATTTATTCAAGATATGTTTCTAAACTTGATAAGATTGTCATGATCTCTTGAGTGCTCTAATCGCTTGAGCACTCTAACCACTTAAGTGGGATTAATCACTTGAGTGCTCCAATCACTTGAGTGAGATTAACTGCTTGAACGATCCTTGCTTTTTGAAAAAATATTTTAAAAACATTTTAAGCTTAAAAATGGTACCAAACCTTTTATACCTCAAATAAGCCTTATATGCCACAAGCCAAACCTTTCTAGATGTGCCTATGACTTCCCAGTTGGACGAACAACAACCCTTGATCTTTAATGGAGAGCAAGTCACTATCTAAAACAACTTCTATGATCAAACATAAATTGAAACAAAATTACCAACAAATAAACAAGACTCAATGTCCTAACAACATTCATTGGGAGTTGCTTAGCCAAGGTATTTAGGTCCCTTAAGCTAATGTTCTTCAAGGATTTGGCCTTAAGGGGCCACCAAGAGAGGGTCATTTTAGGAAGGTGCTCAACTTAGACAAATAAGGTTCCTTAGGCAAATGCCCTTGAGGGATTTGTCTATAAGGGGGTCATCAATAGACGGTTTTCTTATGGAAATGCTTGACTTGGTCAATTGAGGTCTCTTAGGCAAATACCCATAAGAGAAATTGCCTTAAGGGGTCATTAAGAGAGAGTCATCCTGAGGGGATATGTGACCTAGTTGACTAGGGCCCCTTAAGTAGTTGTCCTTAAGGGGATATGGGCTTAAGGGACCATCAAGAGAGTCCTAGGGAGATGTTCGACTTATTCAATTAAGGTTTCTTTTGTAGATGCCCTTGAGGGAAATGACTTATAGAGGCCATCAAGAGAGGGTTGTCTCATCGATCAAGATTCCTTATGTAGATGCCCTTAAGGAATATGGCTTCAAGGGGCCATCAAGAAAGGGTCATCCCAAGTAGATGTTCAACTTGGTCAATTGAGGTCCCTAAGGCAAACTATGTTTGAGGGATTTGCGGAATTGCTAGACTTGAACTAATAAAATCACTTTCAATACGTAGTGCTTTTATCTCAAAACACTTTTGTAAAAATGAGTAAATATTTAAATACATATAAAAGGTATTTTGATAGTATTTTTAGTGATCTTATTATATAACAAAGAATAATTTTTAAAAATATTTATCAAATTCTAGTGTAAGAAGTTTAAATGATTATTTGGATTTTTAAAATTGTGTCAAGCACCTAATTTTTATAAAGAAACAACTTTCAAATGGATATTAATATTTTTATATAAATTTAAAAAATAATATTTTTGAAAAATATATTAAATAATAAAAATTTCTACCAAATACTACTTCAAAAATCAGTTAAAATAATTTTATAGATTTTTAAAGAAGACTTTTAAAACTTTATTAAACATTTAAATTAGGAGACCTTATCTTCTCAAATTACTCTGAAATGGGCTTAACTCGGTAACATGTCTCTTCAAATATGATCACCAAAATTTCAAAGAAATATATTAATTTTAAGGACATTAATAAAGTAAGATGCTGGGCTACGGCAAAAATGACCTAAGACATTGAGTGGGTGGAATGAAAGAGCTGAACATGGGCCATGGAGAGTGAAGAATCACCGTCGTCAACTAAACGGAAAAACCTTTACTTATCCACAAAAATGGTATTCAAATAAATTTAGTGTTGAAGTAGAATAAACAAGATGATTTCAGGTATCTTTGATCATAAACTTACTACCAATAAACCCCCAATTTTTTTAATGAGATTTTTTCTTAGAATAAGCTAATGAAGCAACACTCCCCACTTGATGAAGAAATTGACCACAGCTTAATCTATTTCAGCAATTCCAAACTGCTATTTACTTCTCTTAGAAAATTCTCTTGTTATGATGAAATCTAATAGCACTTTGAAAATTTTCTTCATTCCCAATCTGAATCATCATTATTGCCTGTTGATTTACTTAATTCAACTTTGGAAGCCAACAAAGGAGGTTTGAAATTATGTAATGGAGTTATTGGTAGAGATGTATAAGTCAGATATGGGATTCATTTTGTGGTTTAGCATATGATAATGTTTTAAGATGTCGGTAATGGATGAAATTGTCAGCTAAGAGTCATATGATTAGATTGTGGAGAGAAAAGGAGGTTGAGATTTATATTCATGCATCTAGTCTCTCTTGGCATGATTATGATATATGGATAGAATTACTAAGCTATGATTGATGATTGATGATTGATAATTGATAAGACAATCTCAATTTAGCTATTTAAGTGACAGTGAATTGGTTAATTAGAAAATGAAGAGAGAGAGAGAGAGAGAGAGAGATGAGAAATCCCATTTGAAATTGGCTTCAAAATATTAATGTATTGCTGATGGGAGAGAGAGAGAGAGAGAGAGAGAGAGAGAGAGAGAGAGAGAGAGAAATCCCATTTGAAATTGGCTTCAAAATATTAATGTATTGCTGATGGGAGAATTTTCAACTCCAGTTGGACTATTTTACCAGCTTTCATGATTTATAAATGGAATGTTAGCCTTTATCAACCGCAGCAATAATATTAGATCTTCGATTATTATTCAAATCTTATATTTATTAATACTATTAATAAGCATACAAGAAAATTGATATTCAGCATTGATGTTCAATAAAATCAGTTGAATAAGTCAAATCTATTATTTACTTTTTACTTTAAAAAAAAAAAAATTCTTTAAAGTTTATATAATTGTTTGGTTGTTGTTTTGAAGTTGTTTTTAAAAGTGAATAAAAAATAATTTTTAGAGAACAAATAGTTTGTTTTATGTTATTTATAAGAATAAAATGAAAATAAAAACAAATAAATAATTAAAAAAATTGCAAAGAGATTCTTACGACAGAGAAAGGATGCAATTGTGATGCAAAGAGATACCTTCTTTGGTGGAATTGTTGGAAATGGATTTGGATACCAAGTGAGCTTACTAGATCCAACTTCACCCCAATATTCTTAACCATGGAGCGACCAGAATGTTTGAGTTTTTTAACTACTCAGAAACTACTATGAATAATAATAATAATAATAATAATAATAATAATAATAATAATAATAAATCTTTTATTTTATTTATTTTAATAATAGAAGAGAGTTTTCTATTAAAAGGTTTTTTTTTTTTTATTTAGTTTTTTAGTTTTCTGTATGAAAATAAAAGTTTAGGCTTTTATGCTATGAAAATTTTGAGTGATTCTCATATTTGTAATTCCATTTATGACATAGGATTCAAAATGATGGGAACTTTGGATTTTTCCATTTCTTTACCTTAGATCAAATAAAGAGCATGTAATTTATCTTAGGCTTCTCTAGAAACTATTCTAGCGAAAACGATAACAATAAAAACCATATAGAATAATAATCAAGAGAACAAAACTATACCTAGAATTGGATGTTCCTAAATCAAATCCATGTGGTGTAGAACAAGTCCAAAAATGTTGAGGATTATCATCTACCCACTGGCCTTCCACCCAATCTCTCCTCATAAGGCTTTAGACACGAGAAAAGAACAAACTTTTCTGTCTTAGAGGAAAACTAGGGTTCACCCTCTGGAGGCTCTCTAGAAGAAGATAGTAAAAAAAAAAAGTATAGAAAACCCTAACCCTAAGGAGTATATATAGGGCTCTTAGTGGGCTTACATGACTAGAGCCCAATTAGGCTTGGGTCACCTAATCTAGCCCACATGAATTAATTAGCCTTTTTAGGCTTCAATTAATTAATTAATTAATTAGTCCGTGATAGAAAGCTAATTCATAAAATCTAATGTAACTATGCATTTTTACCAAAATGCCCTTATGCAGACTTATGAACCTAAAATCTAATATCCTAAAAAAAATTGTGCCTCCTACTGGGATTGAGCCTAAAAAATAAAGATATGATGTAACAAAGTTACACTTGACTATCCCCTTGCTTGGTATATTGATATTGAATTGAGCATTCAACTCACATCTCTTACATTGTACATAACTTGAATGCATTGGGAGTTGTATAGAAGATACAAGTCATGGGTTCCTTGTAAATAGATAAGTTGTCCACAGTTGGTTCATAAATTTGTACAATCCAGTAGAAACTGTAGTGCACCACCTCCTAATTGGAGGAAGACTTGTCTTGGTTGTCGAGATGGGTTTCTCATGGTGAGTGTACTAGTGTATGTGATACACATTGGATGGGACCTACAGTGAATCATGACGCAAGGCTATCAATTGTCATGATTCACTAAACTACTATACTACATGGACTTTCAACCTTGAGAGGATATTGAGTCTGTACCAAAATCAACAAGAGGCTTTGAATATGGGTGACCCTAAAGTGGTCATATATCCCTATGGATTGGGTTACTGTTGATGGAGGCTAGTGATAATAGGTATTCTCAATAAAAGCACCATGATATCTAATGGGATTGAGACAGTGTGTCCCATTAGGTGATCCAAAGGACATGTGATCATGAAATCTATGGCCACAGTAATTCCTTTACTAGAATTTGACATATGCTCAATGGAGTTAGAATATGTCATTTGATCACATTATAAGTGGGATTTGTAACTGAAGGATTTGAGAGGTAATCTTGATAGGTGATAGTACTACCTTATTAGATTATGGACACCAGTTCATGGGGTATCTGTATGTAGTGTAGGTCACGAACTTGAGCACTTGGTGTCCCATTATAACATACATAGGGAATTAGAGTGCAATTGACTCTCTGTAGTGAGATGTTTGAGTCAATTTTAAAATTTGATTATGAGGGAGCTAGTACTCATATGGGTCCCAATAGTCCCTGCTCTGAGCTTATATTCCTTGTTAGCATAACTTATGACAATTGGATGAGTTTTTAGTTCACTTTTGTGCATAAGGGTGTTTTGGTAATTATGCAAGATTGAATAGGGATAAGTGAGTGGTATCTTTGGACCAAACTAATTGATTAATTAGGCCTTGTATGGTTAATTAATCAATCAACAACCTTTTTGCACTAAATTAAGTAACCCAAGCCCATTGTGGGTTTAAGTCACTTAAGCCTAGTAAGAAGCCTATAAATACCCCTTTAAGGGTTAGAGTTTCCAAGTCTTGCCATCCTGCTCTTTAGTTTACAAAGAGAATCCTAGCCTACATCCTTGAGATCTCCACCATCTCAGTGCTTAGACACAAGGAAGAGTCACCGGGCGGAAGGTCATGGTGTTTATGAGATCTATTACGACTTTAGAGTTATCTACATCGATTGTAATCAATTCGGGAATATTCAGATCAAAGATATGTGACTTTATTCCTTAGATTTATGTTTTCTATGGTATCCTTATTGTTTTTTAATATTTGTTTATTCGTTGCAATAGATCTAGAGAGCCCTAAGGATAATTGTATTCACCCTACGCGATCTAAGGCATGGGAACACAGTAATCCGAGGTTCCCAACAATTGGTATCAAAACCCTAAGGTAGGTTCTAGCATATTAGATTTGTTTTAAGGTGTGTTAATTGTATTTTGTAGGATTGTTTTATTAATCCCATGACCCTAAGAGATGAATGAATGAAATATTTTTATTCATTCAATTAAATATATCAATATATTTGGATTGATTGATTATAATTGTGATATGATCTTTGATTATTGTTCTCTAGATTGGGTTGTACAACCCATAAGAGGTATATGATTTTTATTTGATCGTAAAAAATCTTTGCTTTCAATGGATGGGTTGTAAGCTCCATTAAAGGAGTATTGAAATTTTTATTGTTGTAAAAAATTCAGTTCTTTGTATCCATTTATGGTGACCCAAGAGAAAAGAAGGAATCTCGAAAGTTCTTTTTGAGATTCTATTTGAAGATTCTATGGTGGTTAAAGAAAGAAGAAGCAATCTTGGAAGTTTTTGGTTTGAGATCCATGGCAGCACAGTGACGTTGACTTGAACTCAAACTTGGGACTACTTCCTAGTAGTTTCTTGGGACAAGTCACATATAGATTTGAAGCTTAGGAAGTTACAAATCCAATGGTTTAAACATATTGAAATTCAGAGTTGAAATGAGGGAGATATGATTGATTGAAGTAAGGTTGTACAAAGTGCATGGTAGCATAGTGACGTCAATTTTGAGACAAAATCGCAGCTACTTATAGTAAGTTTCCTGAGGCAAGTAACCTATAGTTTTAAATTTTAGGAAGTCAGAAATCCAATGCTTTAAACAGATCACTCGGAGTTGAAACAAGTGAGATATGACTAATCGAAGTAATGTTGCACAAGGAGCATGTTGTTACGGGATTACATATGGATCCAATTCCTTTTAGTTGTTTGGGCTTCTTCTTTTGGGCTCATTTTGGTGGCAATCAGGCCTTTTGGGTTTTCTATTTTCACTAACCCTATATTTTATTGTATAGCTATTTTTGATCATTTAGATTTTATCCAAACTTTGATTATCGAATATGCAATAGGATCCCTAAAGACCATGAAATTTTTTTTTATTTAATTATTCCCTTGTTTTTATTACATGCTCTTGATTAATTGTATATGCGACCTCGAGATATTTTGGTATTCTTAATTGGAAATAAATTTTCATGTTTTTTTTTAAATTGAAAAACTTATTTAAATTGGAATGTGTATGGTTAGGAATTTTTTTTTTTTTTTAAGAAAAGATAAGTTGGAAAAATGATTAAGAGCTTTCTTACATTTTTTAAATTAATTTTTAGAGATTTTAATTTAATTTAAAATCTTCTCAAATCTTTGAGATCTCTAAGAATAAAATATTTCTTCTAAGGAAAAAATCTTGTTTTTCCAAATCTTTATAAAATAGTATTTTTCCTATTTTGCATAGGATTCCGATTGAAAGAAAATAAATTAATTTTGAAAATTCATAATAGATAATTTATAATTAAGAATGGTTACCAAAATAAGTATTAGAACTCAAAGATTTATTTATTTATTTTTTATTTCTTTATTTTTTTATTCTTAGTAAATTTTCATGAGAATATATTTTCCAAGATTATCTTTTTAAATTGGTTGTTGCTAAGAAAATTTTTATTTCTTTATAACAATATGTTTATTAAACTTTAGGAGATTTTCCCGTTCTTTCTTGGTGAGAGAAGGAAAACTATACCTATTGTTGATTCTCCAGCTCTTCCTCCAAAGAGAAAGAAACCATTTTGTTTAGATAGTTCAATTATAAGGAATAAGAGAACAATTCTTTTAGCATAAGAGTCTCGATTTAAAAGATAAATAATGGATTTGAAAACTCTCATGATAGAAAATTTATGATAAGCAGACAAAATAACTTTGGAAATTTTTAGTAATTTAATAGAGATACAAAATATTTTGAAAATATTTTCCAAAATAGATTGTTTAATTCTTTTTTGGAAATAAACATTTTTGGGAGTTTTTCATAGAGAATATTTTATCTATTAAGGAATTACTAAAAAGTTCAATTTTTGGTAGTATTTAATGGAATAAATTATTATGGAATTTCCATGAAAATATTTATTAAGTTGGAAAAGTGTAAGTAATAAGGAAAGTAAATCTTATGAGAATTTTTTTAATATGGGAAGCAAAAGTTCCTTTCTTGGACATGGTGCTCTCAAGATGATTCAAAATCTCATAAATTGGTAATTTCCTTATTACACAAGAGTTCCAATTTGGAAAATAAATATTTTGAAAATTTTCATTAGAGATAATTTATCATTAAAAGATTATTACCAAAAGGTTTAGTAATTTGATGGAAATAAATTTATTTGAAACAATTCCTAGATAAAATATTTATTAATTGGAATTGTGTATAAAAGGAGAATTTTATGAAAATCTATTTTAAAATTTTGAGAGTAGATGTTTTATCAAAATTCTTTTTGAAAATTACTCTCATGAAAATTTTAAAATTTCCATATTGGTATTCTTCTATTACACTAGGTTTCCTATTAGAAGATAAATATTTTTGGAAATTTTCAAAGTAAATAATTTATTTATTAAGGAAATTACTAATAGTTTTAAAATGTTTTTTTTATCTCAAAAGATTAAGTGGGAAAGGGTCTTAGGCAAACCCACAACCTCCATTGTTGAGACCATCTTGATTTGGGTTCGTCACCACCCCCACGGTGGGTTAGCCCTAAGAATCAGGAGATATGGACTCTCCACATGGACGAGATTAGATATGTCTGTAGTGAGAGCAACCACTCTCATGGTGGGGTTCTTGACTTGGTGACATTGGTAGTTCAAGGAAAATGGTTATACACTTGACATTGGATATGAAGTCCTAGAATCACCCCACATGGTCCCACTTGCCTAGTCCATGGGCCAAATAAAAGGTATGTTGATCTTACCTTTAGATACCTTTATGGTTAAGGTAAATAGATCAATCTGAGAAGGTTTCTAACTAGTAATAAGGTCATGACTCGCTTTTATTTGGTGAAAAATAAATTTTAGTAAAAATTGGAGTAACCACTTATTTTATTTTATTTTATTTTTTTAAAATAAAACAAGAAAGAAAACCCTAAAAAAGTCACTCCAAAGTTTTGGAAAGCATGTCTACGAAAAAAACTGAGTCTAGATCCGAGGATCAGGTTGCCTATTGGGAAGATACCTCAAAAAGGTATCACTCCTCTAAGTCTTAAAGAAGTCTCTATTGGCTAAGTTTGAAGGAAATATGATAATTAATCAGTTGATTATGGATACTTAGATAGGCTAAGGTGACTTCAAAATTTCTACTAACTTTAGCATGCCAAATAAGAAATCAAATCACAATCATAAAGAAGAGTTAGGGTTCGTACTTGGACTGCACCTTAAGCGTTATCATAAGACATCAAAATTAGTTTGGGAAATAAAACATATAACATGTATTTTACTCTAGTCTCTTAATCAAACATGGCAAATCAAACAAACCATAAAAAAGATATGTTGAACATACCGACAATCACAAACGAAACAATACATAACGATCATATATAAAGCAATACATAATTTATAAAGTTAAGATGCGAAGGTAAAAAGTGTACCTGAGTAATATAGATAACTTATAATGTGTTTCCGCAAGACATGAGGGTTAGATAAAAATTATAGTAATAAATAATAAAAGAAAGAAATCCTACCATGTTTGGTATCTAAATAGCATAACAAAATTATTAAAGTATAAAATATCATCAATTATCACATGCATCTATAAATAATTTCCAAAAATTTGATGGTTATGATTACAACAAGTAACAAAAGTGGCAGCAAAGATGAGTTTTGAAAAGATTCTTTTATGTTGGGGTCCCATCAAGTCCCCAATTAATATTCATAAGTTTAACCTGTGTATTCCCATTAGCCTTGGAGCACAAGTTCAAACCTATGTTAAGAAAATAAAGTTTTGGAAAACTAAGAAAAAGGGATGCAACTTGGATATAACTGAGTTGTATATTTTTTTAAAAGAAAGTGAGATCTTTGCCCTGAAAACTTAGAATGGATTTTTTTTTAAAAAAAAAAAAAGTTTTTAAAAATATTTAAATTCCTTTGAAGACGATTTTAGGAAAGCAAAAGGAACCATGTGATTTGATAAATCCATAACATTGGACAAAAAATGGAGAGATTTTTTTAAAAAAAAAAAAAAATCAAATTTAAAAGGGTTTTGAAAACAAAAGAAATATCAATTTGGATCCTCGTATTGACTACCTTTTCATTTGAGATCAAGAAGTCATATCATTGATGAAGAAAATTCTTTTTTTTTAAAGAAAAGAAGTGGTTTTGACTTAATTTGAAATGTCCATTTGAAAGAACTCTTTTCTTAATAAAAAGTTTTGGGTTCAAGAGTTAAAAGAGTTTAATTAAAAACTAGAGTTGTCAACTTGAAAACAGCGCAAGAATTTAACTAAAACCTAAATTCTAAAAAAAAACCTAAGTGAATTCGATCAAACTAAAAAGCTATCAATTTAAAGAAATGATAGGGATTTGACTAAAACTAACATTTCAAAATAAATAAATAAAATCAACTAAACTAAAAAAAAAACATTAAAAGTGCGTTTGGTAGTGATTTTAGAAAGTGTTTCTAGTCTTTCTAATATTTGAAATTTTTTATCTTTCAAGCATTAAAGATGTTAAAAATACTTCCTAAAATTACTGTCAAACACACTCTAAGAAAAAAATATAGATTTAACCAAAACCGAAACTCTAAACAACTTAATAATTGCAAAGATCAATCAAACCCATAAATGATCAATTATTAAAAAAATAAGCATGAATTAATCTATGACTAAAATTATAACTAACAAGAACTAATCAAACTAACAAAATATCAATTTTAAAATACTCATAAATTAAACTAAAACTAAAAATATAACTAAATAACTATAAGAATGAATCAAACTAACAAGTTATCAACTTCAAATAGGCATGAATTATACTAAAATTATAACTAACAAATTATGGATTTTAACGAAAAACTAAAATTGTAAACAATTTAATAATCAACTAAGCATTAGTCAAACTAAAAAAAAAAAAAATCAACTTTTCAAATTGAAACAACGAATCAAAGTTATTAAGAACAATCTGAGCAAAAATCTAACTTTTGAACTAAAAATAGGGAGTCAAAACTAAAATTCACAAGATTCCAATTAGAACTCTAAAATTTTTAAACAGTAGTAAATGATCAAAACTAAGTAAAACAAGAAAATTCAACTTTTCAATCTAATATTAAAAAAACAAACGAAATTAAATAAAATCCAAACCTTTTCAATCTATGCATAATAAAAAACTACAATGAAAACAAAATTAACTTTCAGAGCTTATATAAGAATTGACAACTAAATCAAAAGGAATTCAACTTTTACACACAGGATTAATTATATTAATGACTCAAAACTAATCTAAATAAATCAAATTAACTCAAGGCAAACCAAAGACATGAACTTTCAAACATGGAATTACATTAAAAACTAAAGACTTTAAGATAAGTAAACTAACACAAAATCATTCATGAATCATCAATTAATAAAAAAAATACATAAAGGATCAAAATCTAATTAAAAAAAATTCAAATCAAGCGTCCCGAGAATAAGAAGTCACCTCCAATCTCTTCCGTGATGTAGTTGGTTTTCCATCAAGGTGCATGTCGTGTCCTAAAAGTGGCAGCGTGGTCTTTTTCCTTCAAGGGGCGAGTGGCTGATGATGAACTCCGATCGTGTACAATCAACGAATGATGTGTCAATTAGATGGGTATACTGTTGAATGGTGCGTCGTTGAAGAGAAGTTTCTGATCACCATGGGTACCTGTGCCCTTGAAGATGCAAGTGACGATTCGTCCCTCAAGTCATGGTGCACCTTTGGAGATGATAAAGCTGTTGATGCCTCAAAACGGTCCAGATGCTCATGGTGATGCGCTCCTCCAGTCGTGGTGTTGTTGATCATGCACCAATCTAGACTCTGTTGATGATGCGCCTATAATACCCGGGTTTTTTTAAGGACACGTCAGATTCTAGGAGCATAAAGTCTTTCATAAAATTGTAGGTCAAATGGTCAAAAAGAGTCGTAAAGATCCACATGTTAGTATTTAATTGGGAGAGATTTTGGAAAAGTTGGTCAAAAGTCAATAGTTTGAAACTTTTGCCACGTCAAATGTAAGAAGTTGGAATTTTAGAAATTAAATTTAGATTTGAAGAAAAAAATCTAACCATCAAATAATTGTGATTAGGTTTTGAAAATTTGAATATTAAGTACGTTACTGGAATTAACTTAATTATTATCGGGTAATTATAAAAAAAAATCGTAGTAAGAAAAACTTTGTAAAAAATTATATTATATCAAATTGTTATAATGGATATCTAAAAAGAAATTGAATTGATTTTTATAACGAATCAATTTGATTTTTATAATTGGAATTAAACTTTATAGAATTACGAAACATTAAACGGAGTTGAATTGAAATTAAATTAAGAGTAAATCATGATATGTGAATCTAGAAAAAAATATACAAAATGGGTAAATTAATTGAATGTGAATTTTATGAATTTAACTTTTTGAAATTTTGATGCAATTGAATAATTTAACAAACAATGTAAATTAAATAAAAGTTATACCAAAGGGTTGAGAAATTGTTTTTTTATAAATTGAATGACTAATGAATTTATAGAATTAAGTTTTAGAATATTACTTAAAATTTTGTTGGTAAATGAATATTGGTAAACTTAATGGGTTAAGGGTTATTACAAATTTCAACTTCTTAGTTGCGAAAAAATTAATTTATATATTTAATATTTGTATGAAATTGAATTTTGTTAATAGTTAATTATATCATGTTTTAAGTGAATTTTAGAGTAAATTAATTAGTAGATTTTTTAACTCTTGAATGAATTAGTAGATTTTCATAGAATTAATTTAGCTTATTTAATTTATTAAGTTAATTAACAATATTAATAGCTTCCCAATTTCTTCAAATTTTTTTTCTATTTTCAATTGTAATTAATTAGTACATATCAATTAATTAGTGCATTTTTAACTCTTGAATGAATTAGTAGATTTTCATAGAAATAATTTAGCTTAGTTAATTTATTAAGTTAATTAACAATATTAGTAGTTTCCCAATTTCTTCATTTTTTTTTCTTTTCAATCGTAATTAATTAATACATTTCAATTAATTAATACACTTTTTAACTCTTGAATGAATAAGTAGAATTTCATAGAATTAATTTAGTTTATTTAATTTATTAAGTTAATTAACAATATTAGTAGTTTCCCAATTTCTTCTTCTTTTTTTTTCTTTCAATCGTAATTAATTAATACATTTCAATTAATTAATACACTTTTTTACTCTTGAATGAATTAGTAGATTTTCATAGAATTAATTTAGCTTAGTTAATTTATTAAGTTAATTAACAATATTAGTCCCAATTTCTTCAATATTTTTTTTCTTTCAATCATAATTAATTAGTACATTTTTTTAACTCTTGAATGAATTAGTAGATTTTTATAAAATTAATTTAGCTTAGTTAATTTATTAAGTTAATTAACAATATTAGTAGCTTCCCAATTTCTTCAATTTTTTTTTCTTTTCAATCATAATTAATTAGTACATTTGAATTAATTAGTACATTTTTTAACTCTTGAAGGAATTAGTAAATTTTCATAGAATTAATTTAGCTTAGTTAATTTATTAAGTTAATTAACAATGTTAGTAGCTTCCCAATTTCTTCAATTTTTTTTTCTTTTCAATCATAATTAATTAGTACATTTGAATTAATTAGTATTTTTTTTAACTCTTGAATGAATTAGTATATTTTCCTAGAATTAATTTAGCTTAGTTAATTTATTAAGTTAATTAACAATACTAGTAACTTCCCAATTTCTTCAAATTTTTTCTTTTCAATCGTAATTAATTAGTGCATTTGCAATAAGTTTGATTGACATGATTACTAGATTTGCAATAAGTTTTTTTTAATTACTTGTTTAATTTAAATTTTATTCAATTGTAATTAAATAGTATATGTTTAATAGATTTGCAATGGCTAGTGCAAGTGGAAGTGGAGGTGGAGGTAGAGGTGGAGGCGGAGGCGGAGGTGGTGGGAGTGGCATGTTCTGTCGAGATGTAACTTGGAAGTATTGTTCACCAGTAGAGGGGAATTGAAATGGGACAATTTGTAATTTTTTGTGGACTTTTGATGAAGAGCGGAGGCATTAGTCAATTCATGTATCATTTAACGCATAGAGACCTGAATAAAAACACCAAAAAGTGTCCTACAGTGCCACCCTAATTGAAAAAAGAGATACGAGAGATGTTACATGAAAAAAGTAAAGCAAAAACAAAAGCAAATAAAACTACACATATTGAAGAAATCCGAGCCCAATTACATGGCACTATGGGGGCCAGGCATACACATGTCATGGACAAGGATGGTGATAAAGATGAAAAAGTGTACATGTGTAGATATGCACTCGGATGAACGGGATGCTTATCAAGAAGCGGTTTGTGCATCGAAGGCAATAGAATGGGAGCGACAACAATATGAAACTGTTGTGGGAAGCAAGTGTAAAACAGGGGAGTCGTCATGCCCTAGTGGTACACCGACAATGTGGAAATCTCAAATTACGTGACATTCAAACCCATCACTACCTATTGCACCCTTCTTCTACAAGTCTTCAGCAACAAGAATTTTTTTTTTAAAATATATTAAAGGGTGGTTCAAGTAAAGAAACGATGAGACACTTAATAAGAAAATTCTATTAGCGTCACGCCCAATAAAAAAAACTCTCACCACTTCAAGAATATGATTATTGGTGCACAACAAGTAGGTAATTTATAAGTTCTCAAATTTTATATTGTTTCATACCTTGAGTAGGTGTAGTATTTTGTGTCATGTTTCAAATATTTCTTACATATGATTTGTAGGAATGGGAATTAAACCTCCATCTCCATATGAAATAAAGAATAAGTATTTGGAATGGAGTACAAAGATATGGAAGCTTATGTGAACTAGCAAAGAAAGAAATGGAAGACATATGGCTAGACCATAATGTTAGATGGATGGACAGGGCCCACGAGATTAAGTATAATTAATTTCATGGTCTATTCAAAAGGAAGTATTGTGTTCCTTAAGTTAGTCGATGCATCGAACAATATCAAAGACCACAAATACATATACAAGCTATTGAAGAATGTTATTAAAGAAGTCGGGGTAGATAATGTGGTCCAAATTGTCACAAATAATAGGTCAATGTTCGTGAAAACATGGAAGGTGTTAATGAAGAAGTTTAACTTATATTGGACCCCATGTGCGGCACACTGCATCGACTTAATGTTTGAAGACATCGGGAAAAGACCTAGTATTGTAGATGTGATATGCAATGACGACAAGATAACCAACTTCATTTATAATCATGGTTGGTTACTTTCAGAAATGAGAAAGTACTGTGGTGGAGACATTGTTCGATTGAAAGCTACAAGGTTTGCTACAAATTATATTGCTCTTGAAAGTCGTCATAGAAAAGGGGTTGATTTGAAGAAATTGCTTATGAGTGATGAATGAGCACTACACAAGCTCAATCAGACAAACATTGGATGAGATATGGAGAAACTAATGTTTGACCATCAGTATTGGGATAGAGTGGCACATGTTGTTTCATACTTTGAGCCACTATATGTGTGCTTCGAATTATGGATTCAGAAGTTGTTTCCACAATGTCATTTGTGTACGAGCTTATGCAAGTGATGAAAGAGAATCTCATTCGTCAACAAGTAGGCGATTGGATCTTCAAAATAATCAAAGATCATTGGGAGAAAACATTAAAACATCCACTTCATGCAGCAGGTACTTTAATCTTCATCAATTGTTACTTTGATTTTATTTCATTTTCTCTTACACAATACTAAATCTACATAATTTTATTATAGCATACTTCTTGAATCCAAGGTTTCAATATAGGCCTGGAGTTGGTAGTGATCCAGATTTAATTCAAGCAGTCCATGATGTATTTGCTAAATTAGACCCAAATGTTGAATCGATTGGTCAATTTGGAAATGAGGTAAATATGAAACTCTTATTTTACTCAATCTAATCAAAGAATAATTTCATTCATCATTTTATTTGAACGTTTACTAACAAATATGATATTAACAAATTAAATATTGAATAAATAACTTGTGTTTTTTTTAGATGGAAATAGAGAATTCGGTGATCGAGCGACGGTTGCATCAAGGTCAACCATGGTGCCTGGTGAGTAGTATTTTTTAATAGAAAAAAATTTGACTATCATTATTGTAAATTCATCACATTAGTATTTATATAATTATGAATTCCCTTGCAGTTGAATGGTGGTTCATGTATGGGAACCAAACACTTACATTAGGAAGTTGGTTATTAAAGTTCTCTCATAAACTGCGTCATCTTCTATTTGTGAGAGAAATTGAAACAAGTTTGCTCTAATCCACACAAAGTAACGAAATTGTTTGGCTTACTGACCGAAATTCTTTGTTGTACCAAAATACTTAGCCTTTTTTACGTAGTAATTCTGGTAAAGAAAAAGTAGATAAAGAGTTACTACAACTTTTGTAGTACTCCGGGTATTGTCCTCAAGGACTGACTTATGAAAATCGTCAATACTAGAATAAATGAATTGTTTCTGTTTAAATCCTAAAGTGAAAGACAATATGTGAATAATGTGAAACTAAGTAAAAGAAATTAAATTAATAAAAAATGAATATTGATTTTAAATTCGATTGATTCAAGTTTGGGGCTTTCCACAATCCAACCTAGGGTATATAAATTAGAGAAAACAAGGGTATTTTAAGTAATAAGATCTTAGGGTTTTGGGATCCTTGGCCACTCACGATCAAATTGAGTTCTATAACTCAAAATTGCATCATAAACCTAATTTTTCCTTTTTAAAACAGATTTCTAAAACCATCAAATGAATGAGATTGATTACCAATTTAAGATTTGACTTTTTAACCCTTCCTACTCCTTATATCTTTGTTTTGGGGCAAATAACAATAGATAAGATAAGGATAACTGATGATCAAGAATTACCAAGAATCACTAGTATCGGGTAATAACCTACCATATCATTCCTTAAACTAACTCACACGGATAGGATAAAAAACAAAAGATAAATTGTCACCCAACCAATAATTAATCTCATTGTTATAATAATTTACCCATTATCCCTATAGGTTTCCTAGCCCTTAGGTTTTCATGCTTCAAGCCCCAAGTTGGCTCTTAACCTCTCATGGGGGTGATGTGACATTCACACTCCATAATAGGTTAATTGAATTAAAAGAACCTAAAACAATATATTTAATAAAAAAGAAAAAGAAAACAAACCAAAGTTCTCGTCTTCTTCCACCTTCAATGCCAAACTCTCCAGAAAAAAAATCCAAGATCCCTAAAACCTATAACTAAGAGAGTTTATATAATATCATCAATTGTCTAACCAGTACACTCTCATTGGCCACTTATTACAAAAATAATTAAAAAATAATAATAATATGGTGATTTCTAGTCGTGTGGGGTCCACTTAGGGTGGATGGAGTGCCATAGATGCAATTCCCAAGGTAGAGAAGGCAAAACATCAAAGTGGTAGTGGGTGAATTCGAAATTGGTATCATTTCAAAGTGGATTTCGAATTCATAAGTTGAATTTCAAAATCATTTTGAAATGACCCTTCAGCTTTGTGCAGTTGTTTTCAAATGGTCATAACTTCTTTATTTCAGCTCCGATTTGCACATTGTTTGAAGCGTTGGACTCCTAACTTTCGTTGATTCAAAATGATATATGGTATGTATAAAATGGACTCTGAAAAGTGCTCCAAATTTGTCCTTAAAGTCAAAGCATATATTACCATCAGATTTTTGAGTTCTAAATTTCCATGTAGCTGAATCTTGCTTCATGCCTCATTTCCCATGTTTTCTTGCCTTCTTTCTTACTTCATAATAGTCATTTCTCATCTTCTAAACTCATGATATCCTCGTCTTACCTTTCCTCATAGTCCATGAGTCCTGACTTACTTATTTCCTCATTTAACCCTTTCTTGATCTTTCAAAATCTAAAGTGATTCAACTTTCACCCTTTTCTTCCCTTGAACCTAAGATAAGTCTCCAAAGTACAAATTAAACTCATGGCTAGGGCCTCAGCATTGATTTAGGTCAAGTTGGGTGATTTGAATGTCCTTTGCTGCATAAATCATATCGAATATATGCCATTAGAGCACATATTTTGGCTCCAATCACTTACCCCCAACTAGAGCAATTAGTTTTTTGTTACTACAATATGAAGCTAAAGTTATGCGATATGGAGGCAGAAAATGATCGAGTTAAGGTGCCACTAAGTGAGCTAAGTTAAAGTGCAACTAAGTGAGTTAAACCTAAAATGCAACTAAATGAACTAAGTTAAGGTGCCACTAAGGTCACAATAGGATCCATAAAAAAAATCTCTCAACAATGAATCTCCAAAGGTGGCTAAAAAAAGTACGAAAATGAGTGATAATGGACCACCATAGGACGACTATAAGGCAACAAGAAGTGAAAGAAAACACGTAGAATAACATGTGCTACTAGCTAGGACAAAATGGAGGGTTTACAAATAAGCCCCTCTTCAGTAAAGATCATGAGTATAAAGAATACGAGTGGAAATGTGAGTAATGAGTGGAATGAAGTGAACTATACCAAATAACTAAGAAGGACTAGAAATTTTGTCCTAGCATATGAAGCAATAAGTTCCAAGATAAACCAAACAAAGAGAAAGTCCATGTGATGAAAGGACAAAAATAATGAACATAATGAAATGATATGAACAAGGAGTAGAAAACTATCATCTCTGAATACTAGGAAACTATGATCTGGATGATGAGTATGGGGGAAAAAACGACTTTGAACATCAAACTGAAAACAATGGCTTTAAACACTAAAACTAGGAAAAGGGTTTTGAACAACAATACTAAGAAAAAGGTTCTGAATGCCAAAACTAAAAAAAAAAAAAAATGTTCTGAATGTCAAAACAAAGAAAAGGGCTTTGAATGCCAACATTAAGAAAAAGGCTTTGAACGCCTAAACAAAAAAAAGGGATATGAACGCTAAAACTAAGAAAAAAAGTTCTGAACACCAACACAAAGAAAAGGGCTCTAAACTCCAAAACTAAGAAAATGGCTCTGAATGCCAAGAATGAGAAAATAATGGCTTTGAATGGCAAAACTAAGAAAACTTATGGCTGTGAATGCCAAACTAAAAACAATGGCAATGAACGTCAAATTGAAAATAATGGCTTTGAACGCCAAAACTAAGAAAACATATGGCTTCGACCGCTAAAATTGAAAACAATGGCTCTGAACACCAAGACAAAAAATAATGGCTCTAAACGCCAAACTGAAAATAATGGCTCTAAACGTCAAACTAAAAATAATGGTTCTGAGCGTCAAACCAAAAGTAATGGCTTTGAATGCTAATGTGAATTTAGTGATCTTGAAGTGAGGAAATATGCCCCAGTATGTAGGATATATACACCGTTGAGTATGGTAACTAAAAGTCAATAAATCCTCTGTTGGTTTATGAGGGTTAGATTGACTCATATACCCACTTTAAGCTCATGTACCATAATGACACGATTTATGTAGGTTGGATTAACTCTTGATTCATTTTTGTGCATAAGAGTGTTTTGGTAATTACATAAGGTTGTATAGGGAATGGTAAACAAGTTCTCTAGATTGACTTAATTGATTTATTAGATGACCTTGTGTGGTTAATTAATCAATTAGGACCTATTTTAGGCTAGATTAATTGACTCGAACCTATGCGAACTTAAGTCACTTAACCCCAATAGAGGAACCCTATAAATACTCTTTTATGTGGTTAAGGTTTTCTAATGGCTTTATTTAGTCGTCTTTCATATTTAAAGAGAGACAACCAAATCTTCCTTCCTTCTAAAACCCACACTTTGAATTGCCAAGATTGTGGTTCGAGTCATCGAGTAGAAGATTTTGGGTGTATGAGAACTTCAGATGTGTTTTTCACCGCTAGGAATTGATATAGGAACATCCAAATCTAGGGATGAGTATTATATCTCTAGATCTATAGTTATTAATGGTTTTTATTGTCATTTTATTTCACTACGATAGATTTAGAGATGCCTAAGAATAGATATATGCACCCTACGAGATCCAAAGACAGGGAATGGA
This sequence comes from Vitis riparia, assembly GCF_004353265.1. Lineage (NCBI taxonomy): Eukaryota > Viridiplantae > Streptophyta > Magnoliopsida > Vitales > Vitaceae > Vitis > Vitis riparia. The sequence continues at coordinate 23,754,783 of NC_048444.1, forward strand.
GAAATCCAAGGTTCCTAACATAGAGAGCCTTAGTAAGCTTTTGCATACACCCTATTGATCTAGGGTTGGGAATTGAGTAATTTAGGTATTCCCAACAATTTCTTTTTTTAAAACCATTTTAGTTAAATTAAAGGATTTGCTTTGTTAATACATAAATAGCCTAGTTACTAATTTTAAAGTGTCTTCACATTTCTTAGCTAAAATATTTTTTGCTACTTTAAATAAAATTGAAATTAACTATTTCAAATTGAAAATCATTAGTTTAAGTAATCATATTAGCTAAATTTATTCAATGCCTATTTATTATAATTAATCATGTTTTATCAAAATTTCTCATTTACTCTCTCAACGTTTTCAAAATCAGATCAATCATTAAACTAAAAAATTATATGTTCACGGTTCATTGATCGGACAAATGGTTAAACCACGGTCGAACCGATGATGTCATAAATATATAATTTAAATATTTAAATTAAAAATATTTATAAGAAATTATATTTATATATAGATCTATATAATTACAAAATTTAACAATATTTCATTTTTATATTTTATATATTAAATGATAATGATAAATATAAATATATTTTGAGAAAACCCAATTTTTGGCCCATTTATACCCCTTTGTTAGAGAACCCATTTGGATTGTCCATTTTCATACTTAATCTCCAACATTCATCAAAAAATAAACCCTAAAACTCAATTCTTCCCATCGGTAGCCTCACTTTCCCTTTTTCATTTTTCTCTTATTCTTTTCCATTTTTGTTTATTCTTCTTTTTCTCCATTTCTTTTTTGGTCTTCTCTTCTTCCTTTACTTTTCTTTCTTTCCTTCTCTCTCTTACCATATTTGAGCCTACGCTAACAATTGACCACCTCGCCACCAGTAGCACCTCCCATGACAATTGGTCACTGGCCAACAATTGTCTGATCCTCCCCATCTCACTAGATCTCTCTCATGGAAAAAAAATGACATGTCTTGAACTGTTCTATTCATTACAAATCAACAAGTTCACTCGATTCACTGGTTTGACCATTGGTTTTGACTGTTTGAAGTCGGTTCAATAAGTAGCTGACTTAAAAGAGTGGACCAGTTCAGAAAGGTCACCGGTCGACAAATGGACCATTTGGATTGGCTGGTCCGGTCTAAATTTTAAAATATTAATATTTTCAAGCACATTACAAGGCATGACTCTACCCCTTTTGCAAGGGTGACCTCAAACCAACCCCTCTATCAAGTTACTGTCTAGTTAGATTCCCTTATAGCAGTGTCATTGATCTTGTTCCCTTTAAAGGGTTAACATTAACCCAACCTCTCTTGGATGATGTCAACACATATTTATCCTTATTTCATAGGGGGACGCTTCATCCAATTGCCTAAGTTTGTATTACTTTATGATTTCTCCACTTGATTTCAATGCTTACTTAGGGTGTGATAGCTTGATGTTATTGCACCTACCCTTGTTAGGATTAATACTTACGTGCCATAGATGAATTTAGTGTACCTTAATCATAGACTTTTCCTTCCTACCATCCAATTCTTAAGATGAACATTCGCATTAGAATTAACGCTTAGGTTTCATAGATTTCCATGCTCCTTCGAGGCTTTTTGTTTGATAGATGAAGTTAGAGTCTCATCGAGGTGGGAAAGACTATGCATGCATCAAACCCAATTTAAGATACCACTAGAATTGCAAGGCCACTTGTCATTGCAAGCATAGGGATGGCTATACAATAGTTGATCTATACAAGTTTTGGAAGCCTCCCATTGGCTTGGTCCCACTAACCAATGAGGTTTGATGTTAGACCTTTATATAAATGGTTGAAAGGTTCATTTGAACAAGAACAACAAAAACAAGAATAACAAGAAGAAAACTATTATCTCCTTAGGACTAGACTTTTATTAAGAGCACTCAAGAATGTTCATGTCCGAGGATTCTCTCATAAATGCTCCTTAATACTCCAACTTTACTTTAGGACCATTGCCACTCTCTTGCTCCACCCTGTGTTCTCTTCTTAATCCACTTTATTGTTTCTAAGGTTTTGAAATCTCATTGTCCCTTACACTTTCTATTTATGAAGAACTTTTTACATCAACGAAAAGCTCTTTACATCACTTACAATAAGAGCAATAAAAAGAAAGTTTTTCTACATAATGAAAGTGCACTTGGTGGTTGGCAGTGATTAAAATATCACGATATTATATATCGCAGAAATATCGAGTATCGGTGGATCTCGACACGATATGTAGGAAAGAAATATATATACCTCAATATTTGGCAACTAATTGTGAATTTCACCATTTTTTTTTTTTTTGCATTTTACCGATTTTTCATTGATATCTCGCGATATTTTGGGCGGTCAATGCAATCTAGTCAAACTTTAAAAATGACTTAAAGTTTTCGTCTCTACGGGGCTCAAACCCTAGCTAAAAAGTTTAACCTATGTTGAGCCAACCAAAAAGGCAAGCTCACCCCTTGTTATATAAGTTGCACCAAATATATATATATACTCAAATTTATCATATAAATATAATTTTAAAAAATGTTTTAAAGAACAAATTAATTATAATTATTTTATAATTAAATGAAAAAATTTCATCTATTTTTGAATATCAAAAATATAAAAATTATCATAATAATTTTCTTTATAGTGTTTTTAATATCATTAATATATTAGTCAAGTATTAAAAATTATACATATATTATCATTTATTTTATATCATTTAATACAGTTGAATTAAATGAATTATAATTTTAATATTAAGTATATTTTTAAATTAGACATATTATAATCAAATATCACAATATTATTATCAAATAATATTTGATATAATTTAATAATAAATGTATACTTGTAAAATTCATTTTTTTTTATTAGCACATACAATATTATTATCAAATACGATAAATTATATTATACATATATCAGTTTCTTGAATAAAATAACTTTAAAATATTTATTATACTTTAATTTTATTTTCAAAAGTTTTTTTCTTACATTTTTATAATTTTTTTTTATCAATTTAGGTTCATCAATATTTTGTGTTGAAATATCCACCAATATATCCGCAAAATGAAAGTACTGATATATCCGTAATTAAAGATATTTTCATCCTTGGTGGTTGATACGTTAGAGCAGTTTTGTATAGTTTTGAAATGGTGGATTGTGACATCAACCAAAGAGAATAAGCTTCAATGAATGTTATATTAGAAATTTAACATCATGCTATTGTGAAATATCCTAAGTTCTTAGCATGCTTATCGGTTATCACACAAATACAATAAATGAGTTAGAATAGCTAAAAATACCATATTCAATTGCGGTGAATGAACAAAATTTTGAAGTAAATTGTTGAAATTTCATTTGATATTTTGGGTTTCAGTGAGTGTATTTGGAAATTTATCGCGAATATAATTGATGTTTTGGTGATTTTATCACCAAAACACTTGAAAATTGAAAATGGGAAGGAGTGGACTCGAACACTAGACTCCAAGGTGCAAGGAGGCTCCACTATGAGGTCAATTTTGGCCTCACAAACATAAATGCATAACAAATATAAGAGTGTGATTTCTATCTCCTAAACATATACTTTAATTTTATATCTATGAAAAAAATAAAATTTAATTGTTTTATTCTCAAATTTTATTAAATTGATTATTGAAAAAAAAAAAATCATTATGATAATCTTCTTAAAAAATATTATTTTATATTTTTTTTGTATAATAATTAAATAATATAAAAGCTTGCTCTCACCAGACATGATAATAAGATAAGAGTGAAATCGAGGATGTAAGTATAGTAACAAAATAATACACTTCAAACCTTGTCTCTATTTTTTTGTTAGGGTGTTGTTAGGCAAGCTGTCAAAATACAAGGCACCTAAAGGGGGTGTGCGTGGCGATGCAACAATCCGCCAGCGAAGATAACTTCCGCTATCTGTTGTGGGGAGTCGGAGCATTGGTTTTTAAGCAATACAGGGAGCTCTCACCGCAAGCAAAAGCAGAGGAGAGCAAAGGGCAATGTCCAGCGTGAGAATACCTCCCACAGCTTCGGCTGTTTCGTCCACCATCAAACACCTGGGTTACAATCCCAGATTTTTCACAAGCCATGGAGGAGCAAAAGGAGTAAAAAGAGTAGGAGGAGAGAGAAGGAAGTTCAGTATTACAATGTCTTCTCCTCTCGAAGTCTGCGTCAAGGCTTCCGTCATAACCCCCAACAAACTCGGTGACTGTAAGGCTTCTTTTCTATTTCCCTCTCTGGTTTCCTTTCATTTCCACTTCCTTCAACTTGGACGCTCTGGTGTTTCATTTTGTGGTTTGTGAATGTGATGATGGTCAACTAAAAATTGTTGTATTTTAGGGATGTTGAATTTGGTGTTTCTAAATTAGCAAAGCCTTTTAAGTTCAACTACTTGGTTACACTCATATAGTCCCAAGAATAATCTCATTTCATGCCTTAATATTTGCTCAATCTAGCTGTTCAAAAGCTTCATCTAATGTCTCATCATAGTGGCTACTGTTGTGCTTAGTATCAATTCCTGACCTCAGTAGAGGTGTTAATTTTTCCTTAACTTGTGGTTTTCCTCAACTAATTTGTGGAAATAATTTGAATACACTCCCTTAATTTCTGTCTCCTTCACCGAGCGAAACTATGGGATCCTCACTTCTGATGTGACTCAAATGATCCAAGTCCCTGCTTTTTTCTTCCTGTTTCCTAGCAACTATGATATCTTTATCCCCCTTCTTTGTACATAATCTATTTTTCAGACTACCCTTCTTTGTACCTAATTTACCATTCAGAATACTGGATTTTCATTGTTGGGATGGTGGATTGTGATTGTGACATGGGACTATGGTCCCTCAAGCACTCAAAAGTCTATTGTGTAATATTTATTATGGATTTAAAAAAAATATTCATTTGACCCTCACCCCAATTCAACAAATATAAATGTTATAATCTTTCAAGGGATTATTAGTAAGAGTTAATTATTCTCTCAATTTGCCCCATTGTAAGTTCTTCCATCGACCATTATTCAAATTATTGATAGACAATAGGTTTCCACCTCAGGTGTCACATAGCCAGTCAACTATTATTGTTAGCTTCCTAAAAATTAGGGAAATTGTTGGGAGTTCTGTTAAATCCATTAGTCATTTTGTTAAGCTATCTTATGTAAATGTTCTATAAATACGATGACGCTTAGCTTAGAAAAGGACTAAGCTAATCTTTTCTAAACTTTGGTCTCATGTTTTTAGAAACTTTCACAGTATAGCTCCTCTCTCTAGGGACTCTTTGGTGAATTTTTTTTTTTTTTTCTTTCGAGTTTTCTTATATTTTCTCTCTTGCCAAACACTTTTTCTATTCACATGTCCACCTCAGCTCGGTCTCCTCTTAAGCCACTAAGAACTTTACTTCTTCCTCAGCATCTGGTTCAATTCAGGCCAAATCATGCTCTCCCACTCAAACTTGATAGAAGCAATTACATTTTATGGCACACAAAGATGGAGAATGTGATATTTGCCAATGGCTTTGAAGAACATATTGAAAGATTGAAGGTTTGTCCTTCGATAGTGACAGATTTTGGTGAATCAAAATCCAGATTTTCTCTCATGACAATGATTTGATCACCTGATCCTGAGTTAGCTCCATTCGTCTCTTAATCTTTATATCATAGGACATATTGTTGGTTATCAAACCTCTCACACAACATGGTTTGTCTTAGAGAAGATCTTCTCTACCTTGGTAGAAACACGAGTGATGCAACTTCAACTACAATTTCAGATAACACAAAAAAGGGCTCTCGAATCTTGATGAAGAGTCTTGTTGATAGTCTTGCTGCAATAAGAGACCTAGAACAGAAAGAGATCAAATCTTGCAACTTCTTGGAGGTCTTGGAGCAAATTATAACTCCATAGTTGCTTCCCTTACAACTCATGAAGATGATATTTCTCTTCATTTGATACATAGCATGCTTCTTACTTATGAACAACGTCTACACCTTCAAAACACTATTGCGGAAAATATTAACATATCTACTAATGTAGCTATCTCACAAAAGTGAATCTACAACAACAGAAAGAACTACAACAATCACAATCGACCACAACGCTAACTCTGTGGGAAATTTGGGCATACTGACCTTACTTGCTATCATTGTTTTGACATCAATTTCAAGGTTCTCATGCTTTAACCAACGCCAACAATACTACTTCAACTAATAACACCAACATCAATTTGTTCAAACTAACTCCCACTCAACCTTCTTCACTTCCAATCAAAATGTCTCTACTTCTAGGAACTTTAATAATGTGTTTGATTTTTAGCATTTACACCTTGGTCACCCTACTCCTAATAGTTTGAAGTAGGTCCTTTAATTTGGTAATAACTCTTGCAATAGTCATAAAAATACATTTGTTGAGCTTGTCAATGTGCAAAAAGCCATTGATCACCTGTTCCTTTATCTGAATCTAGAGCTTCTTACCCTCTTGCCTTAGTTTATATTGATTTGTGGGGTCCTGCCCTTGCTGCTTCTACAGTTGGTGCCAAATATTTTTATTATTTGTTGATGATTTCTCTCAATTTTCTAAGCTTTATCTTTCATACATGAAAGATCAAGCTTTAGTTTCCTTAATTAAGTTCAAATCTGTAGTAAAAAATCAGTTCAATTCTACTCTAAATGTTTTCAATCTTATAATGGAGGTGAATTCAAAGCATTTGGTTCATTTCTTGCTAAACATGGTATTGAAAATTGATCTTCTTGTCCCAACTCCTAAACAAAATGGCAAGTTTGAACACAAGATGAAACACATAGTAGAAATTGGCTTGGCACTCTTAGCCACTGCTTTTTTACCATTCAAGTTTTGGATTTATGCTTTTCGAATTGCCATATTTCTTATTAATCACATGCCAACTAAAGTACTTTAATTTTAGTCACCCTTTCAAATCCTCTTTGGGAAAACAACAAATTATCATCATTTCAAAATTTTTGGATGTCTATGTAATCCCTATATTCACCCCTATAATAAACACAAACTTCTAGATTGACCAGTTCAATGAATCTTCATTTGTTGTAACACCTTTCACAAAGGTTACTTATGCCTAGTTCGCACCTTTGATAGAACCTATGTAACTCTAGTTATGTCATTTTTTTGTGAAGATCTGTTTCTTCTCTACCTATACCATCTCATTCTTCTTTTAATCTTGTTCATATTCCAGTTCTTCTACCAGTTCCTCATCCTGTTATCACTAAACAGTCAAAGGGTGCTAATTCTTTTGTGAATTTTGCCCATTCTCATGGTTCGGTTTTTCCTCTTTGGAATTGGAACACACCCTAAATCAACCTTCTTCATCAGCACCTTGTATACTAGTAATCATTCCAATTCCCCTTGTTGATTCTACAATTGCAACTGATGTTTCATGTTATCAAAACACTGGTTGACATCCAATGCTAACTTGTGCAAAGGTAGGCGTTAAGAAAAAGGTGTTCTTTGTTCAAAAGATTGTTACACCTCATACCTTTAAGCAAGATTAGAGGATCCAAACTAGTAACTTGTTATGGAGACAAATTACAATGCAATAATGAAGAACAATACATGGCAACTTGTTCCTTCTTTGAATGGCATAAATACGTTTATAAGCTTAAGTACGAGCTTGATGGGAGTTTTGATCAATACAAAGCTTGCCTGGTTGCAAAGGCATTCAACCAAACTCAAGGTATTGATTATTTTGAAACATTCAATCCTGTTGTCAAAGCTTTAACCATTCTAATAGTCCTTACACTTGTTCTTTCTTTTTGATTGTCAATTCAACAACTTGATATTCAAAATGCCTTCTTAAATGGTGATCTTGAAGAACAAGTGTTTATAAGCCGACCTTCTGGTTTTGTTGGCAAACAATTCCCTTTTCATGTTTATAAAGCTTAGCCTAACACTAAGTGAGTGGGGATTTCAGTATTCTTAAGTCAATAATTCGATGTTTACTCATTATACTGCCATTAATGTTTTGATTCTCTTAATCTACGTTGATGATATATTGGTTACAGGCAATAATTCCTCTTAGGTTTCCTCACTCATTGCTTCTCTCAATGTTTCTTTTGCCTTTTGAGATCTTAGCTAGATTAGCTACTTTCTTGGTGTGAAGATTACTCACTATGCCAATACATTGCATTTAAATTAGTAGAAGTATATACAGGTCCTCTTGGCACCAAGATGCTTGAATCTACATCTACTAACACACCTGAAGCTTTAGACAAGATATTTTCCTAGTATGATGGAAAGCCTCTCTTGGATACAACCTTATGTCACAACATAATTGGTGCACTCTAGTACGTGACCATTACTCGACTTACAATCATCTTTCTCTCTTGATCTGTAAGGCTATACTGATGCTAATTAGGCTTCCTTCTGTGATGATTGTAAGAGCACCAGTGGTTACTATGTGTTTCTTGACTTTAACTTAGTTTCTTGGTCATCTACTAAATAATGTATGGTCTCTTGGGAGTGGTATTGAATTAGAGTATCATGGATTAGGCTCCATTACAGTTGAGATTGTGTGCATTCAATTAGCTCGCAAGGAGCTTTGCATTCCTTAGTATGCTCCTCCCTTGGTCTTGTGTGATAATCAAAGTGCTTCCCATTTAGCAACTAATCTTGTGTTTCATGCTCAATTGAAACATATTGAGCTTGATCTTCACTTCATCTAAGATAAAGTTTTAATGAAAGATTTGGTTATTCACTATATTTCATCTACTAACCAAATTGTCAATATCTTCACTAAACATTTGGCCAAACTCCTAATTCTTAGGCTTTTGCATGAAGCTTTCCATTTTCCCAAGACCTATGAGCTTGCGGGGAAAGGGAGTGATAGACAACATGTTTCCACCTTAGGTGTCACATAGCCAATCTTAATAACAATCGTAATTGTTATTGTTAGCTTCCTAAAAATTAAGGAAATTGTTAGAAGTTTTGTTAAATCAATTAGTCATTTTGTTAAGCTATCTAATGTAACTATTCTATAAACATTATGAAGCTTAACTTAGGAGAGGATGGAGCAAATTCTTTTTAAACTTTGTTTTCAAGTTTCTTCAGAAAATTTCAATTGCCATACATATTGAAGTTGGGGGGGGGGGGGTGTTTATTTTTTGTATGAAATATGCATAAGCCTAAATTTGACTTAAATCTAAATAGGGTTGAATGTTATTAATTGTGTAAGTTATTTTTTTTTTTTATGAGTGTCTGAATGTTGTTAAGTGGAAAGTTGTTTGTTTTTATTAATGTCGAAATATTTTTAAGTGTTACATCTATTTATTGTTGCATATTAAAAATACCTATAAAATTAATTATTAAATTTCTTACTCTAATTTGAAAACTCATAAGTTAAAAAAAAAAAATAGTGATTTAACATATTTCCAAATATCCCAAAATATGAAAATTTATCCATAATAAGAATTTTATAATGATTAATTATGTAACTACATATGAAATTGGTAAATTGAATAATAATTAGGATTTCTAGTTATGTTTAGTTGCTAAGAAAATGTTATGAATTTTTTAACTGAATATTTGTTTTTATGTGGTTTATTTTGGATTTATGGATTTGTGATTGAAATATGTTTGAAATCAATTCATTAGTTTTTAGATTTTTAATTTGAGAAAGAGTATCAAATTCTAACTTTTTATTTTTCAAAATTAATTGAAATTGTTGATTCTGTTGGATATTTAAATGAGTATGAATTATGTTTTAGAATTCTAATTAAACAAATTTCATTGGAATTGGTGATAGTTAGTTTACTTAGGTTTTATTGTATTGTAAGAGGTTGAATTTTGAAAACTTGTAGTGAATTCATTTGTAATAAAAATTGTAAGATTTTTATGTTGTTATTTTTCATTTTTGAACAAGGAATCTACATAAATTTATGGAACTTAGTTTTGTGGAGAATCAAATGAATTGTGAGGTAGAAAGTATGATTGTCTATTGTAGAATTTTAATTTTGGTTTTGGAAAATTACGGAATTTAATTTCATTAAAAATTGGATGAATTTCGAGGCAAAAATATTGATTATATGTGGTAGAATTTTAGTTTTGGTTTTGGAATTTTGTGAATTTAATTTAAATTATTATTTTTTATTCAAATAAAGTGATTTTGGCATTGTTAGTTTCATTTTTGAGTAACAATTTATAAGAAAATTTATTCTTGAGGAACAAGAGAGAAAATAGACAAAAAACAAAAGTTATTTAGTCATATTTGGTTTTTCCTTGATAACAACTTTGCTAATTTATAACAAATTCATTTCTTATCGAAATTTCATAAAATTGAGGTTGAGGTTGTTTAATTTGTTTTTAAGACAAGACTCATGCAAAATTTTCAAAAATGAATTTGGTTTTATTTTATGTGAGAAATTGAGTTGAAGTATCATGAAAAAGTTCAGTGTTGAAAAGAGAAAAAGTGACTTTTTCCATTAAAATAAAAGTTAATTACTTTCTATTAAGACATAATTATCTCAAAAAAAGTGATCAGTTTAGAAACAAACAAGTCAAAAAATATCTTTAGTCTTAAAGCTTCCTTAACTCCCATCTTAACTCCTATCTTCTAAGCTTCCTTTTCTGTTGATATATATCTCTAACACATTTTGTGATAAGGTATCTAAGGCAAACCATGTAATCCGATTTTCTTTGTGGTAACTGTTGTTTGAACCTCTTTATTCCACCACTGATTTTCCATTAATTGATTATTGGTTATCTTTTTTCTAAAATAAAAAATGAAAAAAGAAAGCAAAAATCTATTTCGTGGACAAAGTGAAATTATAGGAGAAGAACAAGGGTTTGGAAAGGAAAAAGCTAATAAGTGATTTGTGTTTTTTCTTTTTTTTTCTAGGAATATGAAAAGAGAAGCATAAAGTTGTTACATTCAAAACAAAAATGTGGAGAAAATTTATTTTCATTGATAATGAATAATAAAAATTGCATAGGGATATATACAAAGTTGGGAGTATGTTCAAGGAAACTATTTATTCTATCTAGGCATAATCCTAGGGTCAATGATAACTTGTATATTTACAAGATCGCTACCATTTAGGATAAAATGCATACAAGAAAAGAAACAAAATAGTAGAGAATGAGATTTCCTAAGATTAGGGAGATTTTTTATGGTAGAAATTTCAATACTCCCTCTCAAGCGGATGCTAATATATTTTGCATGCCAAGCTTGTCCAAGAATTGATGAAATATTGTGCTTGATAGATCCTTAGTGAGAAAGTTGGTCAACTGCTTAGTTGAAGCAACATAAGGAGTACAAATTTGCCCATTGTCCATTTTTTCTTTGATGAAGTGTCGATTGATTGCTTGGTGTTTAGTTTTGTCATGATGCACTGGATTATGTTCTATGTTTACAATGGCTTTGTTGTCACAATAGATCCTTAGTGAGAAAGTTGGTCAACTGCTTAGTTGAAGCAACATAAGGAGTACAAATTTGCCCATTGTCCATTTTTTCTTTGATGAAGTGTCGATTGATTGCTTGGTGTTTAATTTTGTCATGATGCACTGGATTATGTTCTATGTTTACAGTGGCTTTGTTGTCACAATAGACCATCATAAGCATTTAGAGTCTTGACTTCAAGATATGTAAGCACTATCTTAATCCAAAGTAACTCACAAATCCTTTGGGACATTGCCCTAAATTCAATATCTGTACTAGACCTAGCCCCCACTAATTGTTGTTTATTTCTTCATGTGACAAGATTACCTCTAAGTCATAGTTGTGAAAGGCGCACCTAGGCTCGGGGCGGTGCGATGCCACTCTCCGTCGCCTCGCCTGAAGGCAGGCGATGGCCCTTCACGAAGGCGCCGTGTAGGCGCCAAGGCGCTCGCCTCCGGCAAGGTGTGACGCGGTCGCCTGACTCACCTCCGGCTAGGTACGCCCTCCTTCTCCTTCTCTTCTTTAGTCGCCATCGGGTTGCAGAGGGCTGGGGCTGAGAAGCCTTAATTTTTATTTTTATTTTTTAGGTCCAAAACGACGCCGTTTTGGCCCTATTTTCCCTGCCAACCCCCTTTTTTTGGTATTTTTGAACTTGACACCACTCCCAATCATGCCCTAACCTCAGCCGTGCAGTGGAGAAGTGAAGAAGAAGAAGAAGATGAAGAAAAATAGAGGAAAAATAGGAGAAAAATAAAGGAAAAATAGTCACGTACCTTCCGGGACCTCATCATGTTGATTAAATTGAAGTTTTGGATGATATTTGATGATTTATGTGTTTAGGACAAATAAATGATTGTTAAATTTGATTATATTATATAAAAATATATATGTAAATTAGGGTGCGCCTCACTTCACTAAAGCTCGCACCTTAGGTGCACCTTGTGCCTCAGGCTCCAGGACTACTTTGCGCCTTGAGCCTTTTAAAACTATGCTCTAAGTAGAGTGCAATACCCTGTAGTAGATCTCTTATTAGTTAGGGATCCTACCTAGCCCACATTGGTTTAGGCCTCTAACCAGAGATTTCTATTATTCTGGTACAAAATTCCCTTCCTCGGAGAAGACTTGAGATGCTTGAGAATTCTATACATAGCTTCCAAATGAGCTTTTAGTGGAGAATGCATGAGTTGACTCACAACACTAATCACATATGCAATACCATGTCAAGTGTGCGAGAGATGAATGAGCTTCCTCACCATCATTTGATAACTTCCTCTATCAATAGGGGGTTACCCATTTATGTCCCCAAGCTTGTGGTTGGCCTCAATTCACGTTTCTACTAGCTTGCACTCTAATAATTCTGTTTCTTTGAGTAAATCCAGCTCATATTTTTGTTGGGATATAATAATACACTAGTTTAATCTTGCTACCTCAATTCCCAGGAATTATCTAAGACTTCTTGGAGCTTTAATTTCAATTCAGCTGCCAATACTACTTCAATTTTTCCAATCTCACTTAAATCATCTCCAGTAACCACAATATCATTTACATACACAATTAAGTCTACCTTTTCATGAGTAGAATGTTTGATAAATAATGTGCGGTCACCTTGGCTTTGTTTATAGCCTTTCCTTACCATGAATTTTGTAAGCACTCTAGATCAGACCCTTGGGGATTGTTTAAGCCCACATGGAGATTTCTTCACCTGCACACTTTGTTATCCCAATTTCTATGAGAAAAACTAGGTGGAACATCCATATGTACCTCCTCTTACAAGACTCTATGGGGAATGTGTTCTTCACGTCAAATTGTTGCAATGGCTAATTTAGATTTGCTGCTAGCGACAACAAAATCTGGATGGTATTCATATTAGCTACAAGATTAAAAGTGTCTTGATAATCAACACCTTAAGTTTGTTTGTACCATTTTGCCACGAGCCTTGCCTTGTACCTTTTAAGCTATCGACTTTATACTTAATGGTATAAATCCATTGTACCCCCTGGTCTTGCATCCTTTTGGTAAATCCACTATCTCCCAAGTCTTGTTTTTCTCTAATGCTCTCATATCTTCTTTCCATGGTTCCAAGCATAGCATCCTTGTTCCATTTCCTAATTTTGTTTCCAGTTCCTTGTTGAGTAGATTTTTTTTTTTTTTTTTTTTTTTGATTGGAACGACACAAATATTTTTTTTTTTTTTTTTTTTTTTTTTTTTGATAAGCAAACACAATTCATTAAAAGGGGAAAAAACCCCACCGTATACAGGGCGTATACCAGGCCACCAGGCCCAAAACAAGCAAAAAACCAAAAAACAACAAACCACCCCTCAACTGGAGGCCAACCACTCCAGGAAATCTAAAAGGGAGAGCGGTTCCTCTTCCATGTACAATTTAGCCCATCCCCACAAATTACATACAAAAGAATGTTTAAACCTCTGTATAGCTAAATCCCCCCCCCTAAAGGCTAATCTATTCCTTTCCTTCCACACCATCCAAAAGATGAATAACGGAATAGCCTTCCAGAATTTTTTCCTTTTTTTCCCCACATGAATCCCCTCCCAACTAAAAAGAACCTCCTTTACAGTATTAGGGAACACCCACTTGACCCCAACCAAACCCAACACAAAGTCCCAAAGGACTCTAACCACTATACAATGTATAAGTAAATGCTCCACACTTTCCGCTTCGCAAGCACACAAAAAGCACCTATTCGGAAGCTGCCACCCTCTCTTTTGAAGCCTATCAAGAGTCAATATCTTTCCCCACGTCGCTTCCCACGCAAAGAACATGATCTTAGTTGGGACCCTTCCCATCCAAATCTTGTTTTTTGGAAAATTGACATCCAAAGACCTGTCCAACCAGCTGTACGCATCCTTCACACTAAACTGACCATTTCCCCCTCCCTTCCAATAAACCATGTCTTCCTCCCAAGTAATCCTAATGCCTCTTAACGCTTGAAGCATCTCACCCACCAACTCCACCTCCCAATCATTAAAATCCCTTATAAAGCATAAATTCCACCCTCCTTCCCCAGCATTCTGGTCCCACATATCGCCCACCTTCACTATTCTGTTTGCTGCCAAGTTGTAGAGATGCGGGAATCTTTGTGCCAGCGTAGCATCCCCACACCACACATCAGTCCAGAAGCTGATTTTATTCCCCTTTCCCACTTTGAACCCCATTTTATCCCAGCACCAGCCCGCTTCCTTTAAGATCTCCTTCCACACTCCCACACCACACGCACCCACAGCCTTCTTGGTCCTCCAGCCACACCCCTCCTGACCATACTTAGCCACCAGCAATTGCTTCCAAAGAGCCTCCTTACCCGAAGCGAATCTCCAAATCCACTTGCCAAGAAGCGCTTTGTTCATGATTGTCACCTTCCTAATTCCCAACCCTCCATTCTTCTTGTCCCCACACACTATTTCCCATTTAACCAGATGAGTTTTCCTCTCCGTGGTTCCCCCCCCCCATAAGAAATTTCTTTGCAGTCTTTCTAGCCTTTTTGCCACAGAAGAGGGCATGCGGAAAAGCGACATCTGATACACGGGCATGCTACACATTACGCTTTTTATTAGGGTTATTCTCCCACCTTTTGATATGTGCTGGCTCTTCCAAAGAGCAAGTCTCCTTCTCATTTTTCTCTTCAACCCCATCCCACCCCATAACCAGCCTTGTTGGGCACCCCAAGAGGCAGCCCCAAATACACGGACGGAAGCTGCCCCACCTTGCACCCTAACTCCACAGCCAGCTCTTCTACCCTCTGCACCTCCCCTACGGGTATAATCACACTTTTAGCCAAATTAATTCTTAATCCGGACGCGGCTTCAAACCAAAACAAAATCCAATTTAGATTCGTTAAATATTCCTTTTTTGCCTCACAAAAAACAATGGTATCATCAGCGAAGAGCAGATGAGCAATGTGGACAGCCCGCCCTCTATTACGCTGAATTTTGCACCCTGAGATGAATCCCCCCTCCATTGCCCTTCTAATAAGGATGCTTAAAACCTCCATCCCCATAACAAAAAGGTAAGGGGACAGTGGGTCCCCTTGCCTCAACCCTTTGGCACTCGAAAAGAACCCGGCTGGCGATCCATTCACCATAACTGAAAATTTGGCTGTGGATATACACCACCACATCCACCTCAGCCACTTGGCACCAAAACCCATTTTTTCCATAACTTTCAGGAGGAAGTGCCAGTCAATGCTATCATAGGCCTTCTCTATGTCTAGCTTACAGATAACCCCCTTGTCCCTCTTCTTTTTCCAATTGTCGATCACTTCATTTGCTATTAGAGACGCATCCATAATCTGCCTTCCCTTAACAAACGCGTTCTGATCTTGAGATACGACCTTATCTATGACTTTCTTAAGCCTGTTGGCCAGCACCTTTGCCAACAGCTTATAGAGACCCCCCACAAGACTGATGGGCCTGAATTCTCCTAAGTCCTCTGCTCCTCCTTCTTAGGGATCAGCACCAGAAAGGTGTTGTTAATACTCTTGAGGAACATATTCTGATCATGGAACTCCTTGAACATCTCCATGATTTCCTCCTTGACAAAATCCCAACAGCATTGCCAAAAGGAGATAGAAAACCCATCAGGACCTGGGGCTTTATCCCCATTCAAATCCATCAGGGCTGAGTGGACTTCACCTTCAGAAAAGGGGGCCTCCATCATTTCTGCCTCTTGCACACCAATTTGACTGAAAGGGAGGTTACCAATGTCCGCCTTCCACCCCGGACTTTCAGCAAATTGCTGCTTAAAGGCATTAACAATCCCTTCTCTGATTTCCGACTCCTCTGTCAATCTAATCCCATTAATTTTAATTCTGTCCATATGATTAACCCTCCTATGGGCAGACGCCATTCGGTGAAAAAATCTTGTATTCCTATCACCTGCCTTCAACCAGAGCTCCCTAGACACCTGCCTCCAATGAATTTCTTCCAAATCAACCCACTTGGCATAATCCTCCTTAGCTTTCTTCTTACAAGCTAATTCTTCCATTGACAAGCTTCTTTCATCCTCCACTCTGTCCCAATACTCCACTTGCTGAATCGCGGCCTTCTTATTACTTTCCAAATTACCAAATTCCTCCCTGTTCCAGACTTTGAGTTTCTGCTTCAATTCCTTCAGCTTTGTCGACAGTCTAAAACTGGCACTGCCATTGACCTCTATTCCCCGCCACCAGCTCCTGATTAAATCCTTAAATCCCTCCACTTTGAGCCACATATTTTCGAATCTGAAGGGGGCAGGCCCTCTCCTCCAACTGCCCCCCTCAAGTAACACTGGAAAGTGGTCCGAGGTTGGCCTGGGGAGCCTCCTCTGGCTCACCCTACTAAACTGATCAAGCCAGCATGGAGAGACCAGAAACCTATCTAGCCGAGCCCTTGACATACTATTCAGACCCCCAGTCCATGTGAAATCACCCCCTTGCATCTGAAGATCCACTAGGCCCAGATCATCAACAACTTCTGCAAACCTCCTCATAGCTGAAGTTGTTCTCCCTTGCCTGCTCCTCTCTCCTTGAGCCAGGGTAATATTGAAATCACCACCAAGGCACCAAGGCCCCTCCCAGATTCCTCTTATTGCCCCTACTTCTTCCCACAGCCACTCCCTCTCAAGCCTAGTAAAAGGGCCATAAACCCCCGTAAAAGCCCAAATCACCCCATTCTCCATTGTCCGGAATCTACAGGATAAGGAGAACTGACCCTCCTCCCACTCCAACAGTTCCAGGGCTCTTTTGTCCCAACAAACCAAGATACCCCCAGCCGAACCACATGCATTCAGAACCTTCCAGTCTAAGAATCTACCCGTCCCTAGGCTTCTCACCACCCTATCAGTCATATTTTGGATTTTTGTCTCCTGGATACAGAAGAGATCCACCTTCTGCTTCCTCATCACTGATTTGATAACCTTCCTTTTCATACTTTCGTTCACCCCCCTCACATTCCAACTTAACAATTTGAGATTCATTAATCAACCACCATCTGTACCCCTTTACCCTGACTAGGGCCCTTCTTCTTGCCTTCCCCCTCATAATTCACTGAGCATTCCAACCTCTTCAACTCTCTTTCAAACCTTGACTTTTCCAATAATCCCTTACTATAAATCTTTTCCCTTCTTTTCCTTATTTTAGACAGGAAATTTAAGATCTCCTTTTCCAGTCCATCAGTCGAAAATCCAAGGAATTGACTGAATCGCGCTAGGCTACTCTCTTGCCATTCTAAGTCCTCATCCCCCCTATCTTCTTGCGTCCCGTACTGAGAAGACCCCCCCTCCTGTTCCCTTGCCGAAGCCAATGGGCCTTTGAATTCAACCAGATCCCAACAACCTTTTCCAATCACCCTGGTACCATCTTCACCTTGCATTTGAGATACACTGCCTTTTGGCAGGTCTCCCTAACATTCCCAGCATGGTCAAAGGACCCCCCCTCAGGAGTCCGACCAAAAGAAAGCAAAGAAGAAGAAGGAGAATAGTCGGAGTCCCCCACCCCCCCTAGAGAAGATAAGGCCTCATACCTCAGAGCTTCGTGTTGGAGGGCTCTATCTGCCAGTGTCTCGAGGGAGTTGGCCTTCTGGTCGATCTCCGTTTCCATCTCCCTTGCTCTTAGAAAGTCTAACTCGAAGCTGGCTTCACTGAATTGCCCAGATTGCGCCAAGACCTCCACTGGGTCTAAGTTTGGGCTTCTCCCCTTCAGGCCTGATTTCTTCTTTCCTGGAGGCCCACCTCGCTGAACCCCTTTCTTCTGAGGCCCACTCGGGGACGGCCCACTCGAGAACAGCCCACTGAAATCTCTTTGTTCCAAAGACAACCCAAAGCGCGGCCCAAGGTATTCCTCTACTACTTTTTCCTTCCCTTTTGGGCCTAGCACTTTGCCCGTTGGTCCAAGCCCACCTCTACAGCCTGCTTTTAATCCAGATATTGTGAGTGGGCTGGGCCTCCCATCCCTCCTAAAGCCCTCTATGGGTTCATTAACCCCCATCGGAGTCGACCCACCGTCCGCCCCGTTTCCTGACACCCGAGTCACCGACCCGAACTGGATCCTGCCCATCGACGAGACCCTGCCCGTCCCATCCAACTGCCCTGCCGCCCCTTCGTCAGACTGAGGCAGAACCTCGATATCATCGCTACCCCTCTCCTCCACGCTCCGGCCAGCGCGTGAGTTCCCGTCATCCCCTTCCTCGCATCCGATAGCTTTCCGACATACCTTCGGCTTGTTTCTGATCAGTGGCGTAACTTCCCACCACATCGGAAGTTGGAATGTGGTTTCTTCCACCCCGATCTCTAGCAGGCTTGGCAACTCACCTCTCTTCGCCTTCACCAGAATCCTCGCCCATCGGAGCTCTTCCATTTTCTCCGTCGAGTCGTCCATGGCTATAAAGCCCCCGCACTCATCTCCCACTCTTCGCAGGATGTTAGGTGCCCATAGCGACAGCGGCAAGCCTATTATCCTCACCCATGCTTCCTCTTCTAAGACTTCTTCTTCCACGCACCCATAGCACTGACTCCACTTCTTCAGCCCAACGTAAATCCCCCCCACCAGTCTGGCTCCACTGGCGAAGGTATTCCTAGCTTCTGCCGCCTTCTCAAACTCCAAAAGGGCCTGACCCTCGTTCAGCCAAGCCATCCCTAATTTCCCTTTTAGCCCCCAGGCCCTCGCCATTAGCCACCCCATCCTCTCCAAGTCCCCTCCTCCTGCTACTTTATGATCCCATGTTCCAATCAAGCAATATTCCAGACGCTCCACATTTCTGCAAATGTCCACCCCCTTGAAGTCCACCCTAATCCCTCTGCTGTTCCTTCCTCCCCATCTCACCTCCTTATCAGAGGACGTTCTTTCAAATATTGGCTCGTCCCTTTTAGCCTTCCCTTTATCTACTCTTGAATACAGATTCCGTACTACTTTTGCCATAACTGTCCACCCCTCCCTTCCCCCTCTTCCTCTCGGGATGCATATGCTAAACCTTTTCTCCTCCTCGTTTACGACTCCTAGCCTAATAAAGCTACCAGCCTTGTTCACTTCCCGCACCATAGAATACCTTCTCCCCTTTTCCTTCCATCCCTTCTCCCATCTGTCGATTTTCCCATCCTTTATACACTGGTCCAACCCTTCCAGGAGCGAACCGACACTTGCCGGCCCCAACCTAACCCAAGAGGAGACCCCTTTCTTGCTTTCCACGATGAAAAATAGGGTTTTACCCCTTCTCCTTTCCACCTCCACTTCAAAGATTTTCGATTCTACCCCAAACCTCTGCTTTCTCCTGTTAGATTTCGTCTCGTCGTCGTCGCCCTCCCCCTCGCATTCACTCTCACTCTCTCTCTCTCTCTCTCTCTCTCTCATACCTATTTTTTTTTAGAAGTGAAACGACACAAATATTTATTGATAGATAAAAATAAGTACAAAAGAAGGATGAGGAATCCTCCTGCCAAAGAAAGCTAAACTAAAGAAAAATACACTGAAACACAAGCAAACACTCTAAAAATTCCTCTCCCTAAGGAGTACACACTGCTATCCAATCAAGTTGTATCACATTAAGGGGGGTCCCCTTAAAAACCTTGGAACAATAAGCCCAAAGAGAAGCAAGGAAAACAATAGAGTCCCAAAGAAACTCTGAATTCCTTGCTTTATCCTCAAAAATCCTCGCATTTCTTTCCCACCACACAATCCGAATAAGAGCGGTGCTTGCCGCTTGCCACAAGGCTATCCCCCTCTTAGACGAACCAAATCCATTAAATTTGATGTGCATCATGTCAAGAATGCTCCTCGGGGGACCCAATCCATCTTAGCTAACTGAAATAGCCTGTGCCACAACCCAATCGTCAAGGAGCAATGAAGAAAAATATGATCAGCTGATTCCCCATGCTTCATGCACAGAATACAAATATCCGGACTAAGGGCTTTGTAGGGTCTTCTCACTTGTAGCATGTCATTAGTATTCACCTTCTTGTGTGCCACTAACCAGATGAAGGACTGCACTTTGAAAGGAACTTGAGAATTCCAAACGAACTTAGAAGGAAAAACCTGAGGAGATCCAGAAAATTGGGATAAAGCTAGAAAGAAAGATTTAACTGAAAAAAGCCCTGAAGAAGATAAGGGCCAAAATCTGGCATCTGGAACCAAAGGAGATAAATGCAATCCATCGAGAGATCGCATGAGGCCTTCTAAGTCCTCTATCTCAGAATCTGACAGGTTACGACGGAAATTTAAATTCCAAGAGAAAGGACGAGTAGGACCGAGAACTGAAGAAATAGGTATGTTTTTATCCAAGACTACTCTAAATAGACTTGGATATTGAGAACCCGAAGGTTGGTCCCCCCACCACAAATCTTCCCAAAACCGAATTCTTTCCCCATTTCCTACCACAAACCGAGTAAACGAGGAAAACTCCTGAAAGACTTGAGTAATAGCCTTCCAAGGACAGCGATGTGACCATCTGACTAATGTGTTAGCATCCCAACCATTGGAGTGTGAACCATAAATGCTAAGTATGACCTGATGCCATAGAGCTGAACCCTCTCTAGGGTACCTCCACAGCCATTTCCCTAAAAGAGCGAGATTCCTCATAGAAATATTCCCAAAACCCAAACCCCCTATTTCCTTCGGTTTACACACGACATCCCACCTGACTAAATGATCCTTTTTGCCTTCCCCAATCCCTGACCATAAAAAATCCCTCTGCAACCTCTCGATTTTTGCAGCGACTGAAGCGGGTAACTTAAATAAAGATAGAAAGTAACATGGCATATGGGTAAGGCAAGATTGGATGAGAGTTATCCTCCCTCCGAATGATAGGTATGCCTTTTGCCATCCATCTAATCTTCTTGAAATTCTCTCAATCACAGGATCCCAAAATCCCCCTGCCCTGGGGTTCCCTCCCAAAGGAAGACCCAGATAGAGTATAGGCCAGCCTGAAGCCTTGCATTCAAGTGTCTCAGCCAATCTTGAAATATGAGCTTGATCCAAATTGATACCATAAATAATACTCTTGTCTAGATTGACCTTAAGCCCAGAAATATGCCCAAATGCTAACAAACGACTCTTAAGAGTCTGCAAGTCTTCCTCCCTAGTGTTAGAAAAAAAGATGGTGTCATCGGCAAATTGCAAATGAGAAACCCTAGTTCTGTTTCTACCCACCCTGAAACCCTCCAACATATTTCTCTCCTCTGCTCTCAAAAGCATCCTACTCAATGCATCTGCTACTAAAGTAAACAAAAAGGGGGATAAAGGGTCGCTTTGTCTTAATCCTCTCGATGCCTTAACCCAACCTTTAGCGCTACCATTCACCAATACTGCATAAGATACCGATGACAAACATCCACTCATCCATTTTCTCCATTTAGGACTGAACCCCTTCTTCTCCAACACTTGATCTAAAAAATCCCACCTTACGTGATCGTAAGCCTTTTCAAAGTCAATTTTAAAGACGACACCTTCCTCCCCTGATCGTCTTCTCTCATCTACTATCTCATTTGCTATGAGAACCGCATCCATTATTTGTCTCCCTTGAACAAAAGCGCCTTGAGTAGAATGGATGGTTTCATGTAAAACCCCTCTAAGACGCCCTGAGAGCACTTTGGCTATTATCTTATAGAGACTAGTGATCAAACTAATGGGTCTAAAATCTGAGATTTTCTTTGTCGTACTCTTTTTGGGCAAAAGAACAATGAAAGAGGCATTAGTGCTTTGATTGATAACTCCGCTCCTATGAAATTCTACAAACACTCTCACTAAATCCTCCTTAATCACATCCCAACAGTCTTGGAATACTGAAATAGTAAAGCCATCAGGCCCCGGAGCCTTGTCCCTATCCATCTGAAAAATGGCTTTAGAAATCTCTTCTTCAGTGAAAGGGGCATCCAAACTTATCGCGCTCTCTTCCGAAATAGGGGACCAATCTAATCCTTCAATACTCCAAGACTCTCCTATAGGACTCGCGTAGAGATTTTCAAAGTAAAGTAAGATCTCCTCTGTGATTGTCTCGGCATTATTCAACACTAAGCCCCTTTCATTTTCCAAAGTCTTGATATATTTCCTTGTTGAGTAGATTGGGTTCCAAGTTATGGTTGGCCAATGGAATTTCCAACACATTTCCCTTGTATGTAGAGGCTTGTTACAGTAGTCACACCAAAGCTTGTCCTTGTCTCCATGTTTCCTCTAGACATAATTCAGGTCAATGACAACCTATATATTTACAAGATCATTGCCGTTTAGGAATAGAATGCATACAAGGAAAGGTACAAAATTATAGAGAATGAGATTTCCAAAGATTAGTGAGATTTCCTATGACAGAATTTCAACAAAAAAGTTATGAGTATTCCCTGCATGTAATTTAAGTAACTGAGTGTGAGAGTCCTATGAATCAAGAGAATGGTTCAATTTTATTTTTTTATTTTTTTATTTTTTTTATCGTCATGAATTTTTTCTTTATAAATAAATCCAACTATATATATATATATATATATATATATATATTTTTGATAGGAAACGACAAAGGAACAAAGGAAATCCAACTATATTTTTGAAACCCCTTTTGTATTAAGTTCTACCAAAAAACTTTCAAAAGCTCAAGGCCCTTGTAATGCCTTAGGGATCTAGCTCATCTTTTTGAAAAAGCCACTTTCCCATGAGTTGGCTTAAGAATCTAACTGAAATTCACCCTAACTAGACTAAAAGATTTTCCATCTCTCTAAAAATGAGTATATCTCCATTTTGATACAAACCACCTAATAATAGAGGGTGAATCATCCTCCCAAATGACATTAGTGAGGTTTATAAAGAAGGCTTCCTTCAGATCTTTGAGGTGCAACATTATGGAATTTCCTTGCACACCTGCCTAAATGCATAAGAGCCACCTTCACTCTAGCCTATTTGAGTCACTTGTTGAATAGGTACCTGTCAAAGTTCCCATAGATTTTACTAGGATTAGTTTTACTATTCTTCTGAAACAAGTAATTATCTCATTCTGCATATAATATATACTGTGCCTATGAGAGAGAGATGTATAAGAAAAAAGGAAGTTTGGAATGTTTTTATTTAAAAATAAAACAGCAAGAAAAGTTTCAAATTTCAAGTAGTGCAGTCTGTTTAGATGGTTGGTTGAGCAAAGTTTTTGGTCTATTAAGAGCATTGGGCTGTTCTTCAACTTGGATTCCTTGATTGGCTTAGTAGACAACAGATTGGTTGGCTAGGTGATGTGCCTAATTGTTAGAGGCTTTTGTAGGGGATTTTATGCCTCTCTATGTAACTCTTTTTGGGGTCCTTTGTTCAATCATCTTGGCTTTTGTCGCTTACCCATTTTTTTTGTTTTTAATATTCATTGTCTTTTGTTGCTTACTATTTTCACTTCATCCATAATCTGCTCTATTCTTTTTCCTTGAAGGTTCACTCATCATTCTTTCTTCTTTGGAATTAAAAGTACAAAAATGAGTAGTTTAGAACAATATAGAAAGACCAAGGGAACTTATTAGAAAGAAAAGAGATATAATAAAAGAATCTCATTCAAATGAAAAGGCAATTCATTGGAGATGATTGACTCTTATTAGGGCTTAAAATCAATTTAGATAAGAGCACTCTCTTTGGTAATAACACTAGCTAGGATTTGATCTCTAAGTTTGCTTCTATGCTTGAATGTGAAGTCTCAGATTGGCTTGTACCTTACCTTGGTAATTTAACATGGCATCAAGGTTAGAGGTCCCAAGTTTGAGTCTCTTGTGGATCACACACATGAAGGAGGGTTTTAGCATGATATACATTTTAGGAAAGTAGGTTGTCTATACTAATTTTTGAATGTCATTTATATATATATATATAAGAATAAATACATAAGTTCTAAAAGGATATAATTAAAAATGATGAGTTTGGATGCGTGCTGAGTTTACCATCGAATTTGGAGGTTTCAACACTAGTTTAGATTTCACTTTGTTGTCTTTAAATTGGTAACTTTTTTTTGGCTTTTTTAAGAAGATTAAAAATGATGGGTATGGAAGTCCTGTTGTGAATATGGAAATGAAAATGAAGTTGCTGCATTTGTCCAGGTGGACGATGAGTAGCACTGTAAAGGAGAATATTTGCATAAGATGTTTTGGTGATATGAAGAGGTAAAAAACTCAGTCTCGTATAAGAAGTGAAAATAGAGCAAAAAATGTGTCAATATTGCAGCATATGGATGATGAACTCAACTCTTAGGGTTTGCCACAGGAAATCAGACTAGTTCAAGAAGATTAACGTTCTGGAGAGCTTGATTCTCTTGTTGAAATAACCACTAAGAGTCTTGACCACCTTATCGAAGTCACATCCCCTTTAAATGCACTTTCAACCACTATGAAGAGCTCCCAAAATTTTTCCCTCTGACCAATGCCTAGAACACCTAAAGTTCTGCAGCTGAAATGCCTGGCAGTGCTCACTACATAGATTCTTGAAGTACAGTTGGAGAACTTTACAATCCCCAAACTCTAGAAAACTTGATAGTATCAGTCATAAACCTCCATGGCAGTACAAGAAAAGCAGGGCCTGTTGCAAGGTCTGGACCTTTCTCATGAAAATCTACATGTTTCAAACAATCATTAAATCCTGACTGGCTCAGTAACCTTCTAATTACCCTCACCAAGTCTGAGGCAAAGAAGAAAAGGGAAATCCCTCCAAAGAAGGCCTACAGGAAAAAAAGGAAAAAAAAAAAAAAAAAAGGAAGGAAGAAAGAACAGAAAAGAAAAAATCAGCCTCCAAATCTCTACTTGATGTGCTGCACTCTGCCCCTTCACTTTTGTTAGCATGAATTTATGTGAAAAAGTGGTTCAGGTTAGAGCCTATATATAAAAAATTAACTGTTGATTGTTCTGGAATGTCTTTTTAGGTCCCTTCTCACAAAGGATTCTGCTGACTCTTGAGGAAAAACATCTCCCTTATGAAATGAAGTTGGTAGATTTGACTAACAAGCCAGAATGGTAATTATGGTGTTCCTTTTTTTTTTTTGTTTGTTTTTTTCTTTTTTCGTTTTTTATATGCAATTATCACCTTATTAACTATATGAAGGTTTTCTTGTTGTTGTTTTTTTTAATCTAGGTTCTTAAAAATCAGTCCAGGCGGTACAGTTCCTGTTATGAAACTTGATGAAAAATGGATAGCTGACTCAGATGTGATTGCTCAGTCCTTGGAAGAAAAGTACCCAGATCCCCCTTTGGGAACCCTACCTGAGAAGGCTTCAGTGTATGTCTTTTCAGTTACTTGTCGCTATGAAATCTTTTCAGACATGAGAGTTTTCAACTTATAGATGGACATAAAAAAGGTTGGGTGCCTACAGGCCTGTCCTATTATAAGAAATAAAAGATTTAGCATTTCAAATTATCTTGGAGCATCTAACTCATTTCAAATTTGGTCAGAACTGTGGGTAGCTTGGTTAGATATGGTGTTCAAAGATGACTCGATAATGCAACTTTCTTTTCGTTTTTTCCCCTTATACATGTTTTCTTCTCCTTTTCCATACCACCACCTCTTTTTTCTCAGTTATTAATTGTTTTTATATTATGATGATGATCCATAAGTCAACACAACTTCATTCTAATGGAACTTCTATACTGACTTCCTTCTGGTTCAATATTGTGTTTGAAGCACCTAGGCCTATATGATAGATTCTGATGTCACAACATTAGTTTCCGCTTTTAGTTCGACTCTCAGTTGTCCTTTGTTACTCATGTTCTCTGGTTTATCATCCAACCCAATTCCATCCAAACCTTATGCACACCCTTGTCCCACCTCCTACCTTCATACTCGATCTATAAAAATGAAAACCTGGGGAAACCTATGCCTATGTATCACATCTTTTTTACTCTTCTTTTATAAGATGTCGGTGCCTATCTACAGCCTCAACATTATATTGAAGCATCCTCATTCATTTTTGTCCATTTGTTTAATACTGAACCTGTGTTCTATCATATCAACACAGGCACCTTTGAGTTTTTGGGATTGGGACCACAAAAAGATGTAATAATCTAAAAATAATCATGGTGAGAAGAACAACTTGGATTTCATCCAGTCAGTATTTTAGTGAAACTAAGAATAACAACCCCAAATCATTTCCCTCATCTTGGTATTTACACATAATGGCCTTGTTAACTGGTTTTATCATCTGAGCAAAAGAAAAGTTGGCTGACATATTTTAATGGGCCTCAAATTTTTTGTCAATGGTGTTCTCTCTATTTGGAGGGTCTTCAGTCCTCCATTTGATCAGAAATATGATGCCTTTTTTACATAAAAAATTTGTGGGGAAAGAGCGCAGGATATTTTGTAGAATGTTTGGAGCATTTGGATTTGATTATGCAAAATCTGATTCTCAAATCTTTATTTTTATGGTCCAAGAGTTCAGTGGAGGATATGATCTCTTGTTTAGATTTTGTAATAGTTTGGGCATGGGCTATGCCAATGGGTGCTCATTGTATTTTCTCTTCTTTTGGCCTTGGTGTGCTTTGTAGACTTATTGTGCACTTGGATTGAGCCTCTATGTATAATTGTCCTATCAAAGGGGAGAGAATAGCTGGCCTCAATGTTTCAGCCTGTCCCTTTTAGGATAAAGTTTTGATTGAATCTTCTCATGCTGCAAGCTCTTGTGACATTGTTTTGGTTCTTACAAAGGATGGCAGAATTTAGAATAAACCAGGTGAATAGGTAAGTCCAGAATCCTTTGGCTCAGGGGTGGGGATTGGAACATCAAATTCTGTGTTTGGAAAATGCCACCCCAAATGAGGAACCATATTGGAAAGCTGGAGATTGGACAGGAGTAGAGACTGAGGGAGGAAGACATTAGAACTAGCTAATGTAGTGATTCTAGAACATGTATATTGATCCTAAAGTTTGAACATCAGGGCTTGACGGAGTTCACATATCATGGCATAAGTAGGGGTTTGAAGTGAAGGAGGTTATGGTGGCATTTATAGGACTTTATTTATCACTTGTTTTATGGTGAGGGTTGAAGGATATTTAAGTTTGGCTCTTGAGTTTGATCAAGAGTATCTCTATCTAAATGCCTAGCCCAAAGGCTGAGGTGAGTAATTGGAAAGGTGATGGTAGACATGGAATGCTCTTACGAAGGGTAGGCAAATCCAAGATACAGTTTTGATTGCTAATTAATGCATTAATTTGTGATTAAGAACTGGTAGAGCACTAGTACTTTGCCAACTTGACGTAGAGAAGAACTATGACCATATTTATTGGGATTTCTTTATCTAATTGCTTAACTGTTTGGAATTTGGGGGTAAATGGGTGGGCTGGATCAGATATTGCATGTCATATGATTCTCAATGCTTTTAATGGGACTCAAACAGGTCTCTTTGAGTGCACCAAGGGTCTTCATCGAAGGGGACCGATTCTCTTTTTCCGGTTATAATGGTGGATGCTTTTGGCAGGCTGGTGGATGAGCAGGCTCTAAGCGGTACCTTGTTTAGTTATTCAATTTCCTTTAGATCCCTTTTTCTCATTCCATCTCCACTTAGGAAAATATTTGAGGAGCTCCAAGGAAACATTTTTCAGGGTGGTGTAAAGTGTTAAGATAGTTGACCGACCCCACATTCCATTATTATTGGAAATCCCTTGATTGTTGGTTTGCTGATTTGTGCTAAACCAACTATGGCTATTTGAGTTGTCTAATTGATTAAGTTGTTGTCATGGTATCAGAGCTTTAGGCTCTCTCTTGGGTAATCTTAAAGGTTTCTTTTTTTTTTTTTTTTAACTTCTGGATCTCATTTGTGTTTGTGAGATTTCACTCTACTATGGTCCAAACACAATCACATGTTTCCCAACTCATTTCTATTATTCTTAGTGGTTTGAATTACACACGCTAGGGTTGGGTTATAGGGGCTGGTGTTGTTATACTTGTATAGGCCTTTTGTCGTTTTTGTATAACCTTTCTTGTTTTGTGGAGGTTTATTTAGTTTCTTTTGATCAAGTTTGTACATCATGGGCTGGATTTTTGATCCTTCTCATGTTTTTATTATCAATTAATACATTTGTTTGTTTCTGATAAAAAAAAAAAAAAACAGAAAGGATGTTGTAGGCTGCCGTTAGTTTTTTTACTATTAAGTATCATCCAGATGGGATTATAGAATGGTTAGAGGCCTAGTTAGTATACTAAAGCTTATGGAGTGCATTATTTTGAGACATTTTCTCCTATTACTCGTCTTAATTCAATACTCATTATGATTTCTTTAGCAGTTAATTTTAGGTGGAGTCTACACTAATTAGATGTGAAGAATGCATTCTTGTATGGTGATTTGAATGAGGAAATCTAAATGGAGCAACCACTTGGGTTTATTACTTAGGGGAGTTAAGAGTAAGTTTACAAACTAAAGAAAGCTATTTATGGAATAAAGCAATCTCCTTGAGCTTCCTTTGATAAATTGAATACTATTCTTTTATCATTTGGTTTTAGAAGATGTAATTTTGACCACTTTGTATTTGTTCTCAAGAGGGACACTAGCATATAGTGGTACTCATTGTTTATATAGGTGATATTATTGTTTCTAGTAATGATGTTATAATTGTTGAAAAAGTGAAAGGTTACTTGAAAATGACCTTTTGGCTAAAGGATCTTGGGTTATTGTGTTACTTCTTGGGCATTGAAGTTGACATAGTAGACATGAGATTGTTTTGTCCCAAAAAAAGTATGTATTGGAATTACTTATGGATATTATCACCGAATGCCCCTCACCATTGTGAGAATTCCATTAAATAGAAATTCTAGTAGCTATACATGGAAAACTAGCTATACACAACTACACATTCATAGTTACACATGACAAAGCTTAGAAAGGAAAACCAATCTGTACAACTAATGTAAATAAGGTAAGAAAGATATAGATAGAATATGTCGATCCTATTGACATCCCCCCTCAAATTGATGCAGGCTGATCAAGAAGCATCAATTTGCCAACCATAAACTGATGTTGTGGTTGAGGCAAAGCCTTGGTGAAGACATCAGCAATCCGAAGATTCGTAGATATATGAGGAATACTAATTATGTTCTTGTCATAGGCCTCACGAATGTAGTGACAATCAACTTCTATGTGCTTGGTGCGTTCATAGAAGACCGGATTGGCAACAATCTGAATAGCACTAGGGTTGTCAGCATAAAGAGTAGGCTCGCTCTGAGGAAAAAACAAGCTCGCCCAACAACCCACGAAGCGAAACAATCTGAGTGCAAGCAAATGAGATGGCACGATACTCAGACTCGGTGGAGGACTTGGAGACCCTAGTCTGTTTCTTACTTTTCCACGAAATAAGTGCACCGCCAAGAAACATGCACCAAGCAATAACTGAACGGTGATTATTCACACAACTAGCCCAATTGGCATCACTATAAGCCGCCAATTGAATTGGTGATGCAATAGGAAAGTAAAGACCACGATGGGAAGTACCCCTTAGGTACCGAACAATGCAACGGACAGCAGCCAAGTGTGGAAGACGGGGAGTCTGCATAAACTAACTAACCTGCTGAACTGCAAAAGAAATGTCAGGCCTAGTGATGGTCAAATAATTCAAGTTGCCGACCAATTGTCGATAGAGAGAAGGATCGGGTAAAAGCTCTCCCTCATCCTTATGATGCTTCACATTCACCTCCATGGGAGTTTGCACAAAATTCCCTTCTTGGAGACCTGCCAATGCAATCAACTCTTGATTATACTTGTGTTGATGTAAGAAAGTACCAGCAGGAGTAGTTTTCACTTCAAAACCCAAGAAATACGGTGGGGAACCTAAATCCTTCATATGAAAAGAGGCTTTGAGATGTTGCTGGAACTGCAGAATCAATATAGAATTGGTCCCTGTAATTGCGATATCATCCACATAAACCAGAAGCAACACAATACCACTAGCAGTCTTACGCAGGAACAAGGAAGAATCATACTAGCTCTAGACAAAGGAAAAATCAAGTAAAGTAGACCAGAACTTATCAAACCAAACCCTAGGAGCCTGTTTCAACCCATAGAGAGACCGTTTCAACCATCACACATCTGAAGGAGTAACAAACAAGCCCTGTGGTGGAGTCATATAGATCTCTTCCTTAAGATCACCATGCAAAAAGGCGTTCTTGACATCCATCTGTAGCAAAGGCCAACCTCGTGAGGCCCCTATGGCTAAGACAGTCCGTATTGTAGTCATTTTAGCCACAGGAGCAAAGATCTCCTCATAATCCACCCCATACTCCTGCCGGTTACCAAGCGCCACCAACCGTGCTTTATACTTGTCTAGAGAACCATCAGACTTTAGCTTGATGGTATATACCCATTTACACCCAACGGGCTTAAAACCAGATGGACAAGAAACAATATCCCAAGTATGGTTCTCCTGCAAAGCTTGTAGCTCTTCATCCATAGACTTTACCCAACAGGCTCGTGCAGCTGCCTGAAAGTAAGAATTAGGTACACTGATTTGAGCTAAAGTCGCATTGAGCAATGTGTGCGAAAAGCCATACCTTTCTGGTGGATGAGATGGTCGGGAGGACCGCCAAGGTGCAGAAGCTTCAGGACCAGATGCCAGATCAGGGTCGGGAAGTGGCAGTGATAGAAGTGGAGGTTGAACAACACCTGGTTTAAAGCGCTCAATAGGTTGAGATACATCATCAAAGTTAGGAAGCATAACCAACTCATAACTAGGAACGATATGACTTTGAAAGAAATATTGATTCTCAAAGAAGATCACTTTCCTAGAAATACGAATGCAATCAGCCATAGCATCAAAGCACACAAAACCTTTTTGAGACACACTGTATCCTAAGAAAGCACATTGAACAGATTGAGCAGCAAGTTTGTGACATTCAGGACAAGGTAGATGAACAAAGCACACACATCCAAATGTATGCAAGGCTTGATAACTAGGATGCGAACCAAATAGGTGATAATATGGTGACTCCAAGTCCAAAATTTGAGATGACAGGTGATTAATTAGATAGACAGCAGTGGACAAAGCTTCCACCCAAAACTTAGAAGTAACAGAGGACTCTAAAAGCAAAGTTCGAACAACATCTAACAGATGGCAATTCTTGCGTTCAACCATACCATTCTGTTGAGGTGTATAAGGACAAGAACGCTGAGAAATAATACCTTTCTGCTGCAAAAAGGCTTGGAAAGCATGGGAAATATACTCACCACCATTATTTGACCTCAAAACCTTAAGACATGTAGAAAATTGGGTCTCATGGTAGCCAACAAAGGTCTGAAAAACCTGAAGCACCTCACCCTTAGAACAGAGGAAATACACCCGAGTAAAACGGTTATAATCATCAATGAACATCACAAAATATTTATAACGGGCATGCGAAGCAATTGGTGTAATACCCCAGATATCACTATGGATAACATCGAAGCATTTGGTAGCACGACTACCATGCATAGGGAAAGGAAGAATTTTTCTATTGCCAAGTTTGCAAGAAGTACAATCAATAGACAAGGCATGAGCAGAAAACTGATCTTTATTGCCTAGAAAACCATGCTTAAACAAATGATGTAAAATCAGAGAATTGGGATGGCCTAATTGCTTGTGCCAAACCTCACTCTGATTGCTTACAGTACTACATGTCAAAGGACAGCTTTGCTGTCCACACTTTTTTCCTTATTTTAGCCCACAATTGTTTCCTTATTTCTCCATTTATTATTCTGTACAGTTAGCATACATTATTTGACAGATTATAGTTTATATGTATAGGGCTAGAATCATGTGAGAATTTATTTGCTTTCCATGTATAGCATCCTTGTAAAGTCTATATATAATATACAAAACTCAAGGCCAAGGTATTCGGCCATTCATACAATATTTTGACACTACAAGCCAAAGATAAAGTGTTAGGAATAGAAAACTGCAGAGGAATCAATCGCCCCACTTTAGGCCCCTTCGCGATCACCTTCCCCGACACCTGATCCTGCACAAGACAACCACCACGAGAGATGGAAACGTTACGGTTATTATCCACTAGTTTTCCAACTGAAATCAAATTAGCAGATAACCCAGGAGACACAAACACATTCTGGAAGGAAGGGCCTATATCACCAACTGCATCAATAGGTAGATGATTCCCATTTGCTATCTGAATGTATTGAGGACCATTATAACTCCGAACATTAAGCAATGATTCAGACTGACCAGTGATGTGATTGGAAGCTCCTGAATCAACAAACCAAGGAGAGGAGACTTTCTTACCATTACCTTGAAGTCCAAATGCAGAAAAAGCTGAGATGATCATCTGCTGGACCATCTCAGGAGTGAGGACAGCTTGACTAGTACTTGCTGGAGTGACTGTCGGAGCTACAATAGGTGAAGATTGTGCCGGTGGTGTAGCTTGGACAGCAGCTTGAAAGGCTTGTGCCTGCCGATTTTGAGGACGGATTGGACACTCTTTAGTGATGTGTCCTTGTTTCCTGCAATAATGACAATATGGCTTTGTGCAGCTGGTAGCAATATGGCCAAATTCTTTGCAACTGTAGCACTGGATTAGACCTTTTCCTCTTCCCGGCTGCATAGGCGACATTCACAATCTCTGAATGCAGCCTCTCATCCCATTTCTGTTCTTCCTGCAGCAACTCTCCAAGACAAATATCCAAGGTAGGAACTGGATTTCGGTTTAATAACCCAGCCCGTGTAGTCTCATATTCTGCCCTTAATTTCATCAGAAATTGATCACGTCTGCTCTCTTCATGAACTGTCTGAAGTTTGGACAGCGCCTCCTTGGGTACCTTAGCATATATAATACCAGAATATTCACCCCACAAGTTCAAGAAACCATAATAATACTGCTCAATAGAAAGATTACCTTGAGTGAAATTTGCTATCTCCAATTCCAACTGAAAACGGCATGCATTGTTATCTTGATTATATATCCGCCCTAGATATTCCCACATCTCTTTAGCTGTAGAAAAAGACCTCAAGTTGTTCACCATATGTGGTTCAATGGAGCCCAACAGCCAAGAGACAACGTGTGCATCCTTTGCCTCCCATGGACCGAGTTCCCTGTTGTCTTTGGGGGCTGAAGACGTCCCATCAATATGCCCCCACAACTCCTTTCCTTTCATAAACATCATAAACTAAAACTCCCAACTAAGATAGTTTTTGTCATTGAAACGAACTATAGAATTTTCTCCAGACATTATGAAGACAAAAATAGCCCAAGGAAAAAAAACACTGTCAAAGAGCCTAAATCTGAGAACAAACCTCCAAATAATCAAAGATCTCCAAGAGCCCAAAAGCGAAGAAACCCAAAGAAAACTTCAAGATAGCACCACAGATGTGCTGCCACAACCACCAGCAAAAAAAAAGAAAAAAAAAAAGAACCCAAAAGTTGGGCTAGAGTCCGAGAGCCCCTAGGGCTAAATCCGAGAAAACCCAAAGAAAAACTAGAAAGCGTGTAAACTTTAGGTTCAGAACACAAGCTTTGATACCATATCAAATTGACCGAATGCCCCTCACCATTGTGAGAATTCTATTAAATAGAAAATCTGGTAGCTATACATGGAAAACTAACTATACACAAAAACTATACATTCACAGTTATACATGACAAAGCTAGGAAAGGAAAAGCAATCTGTACAACTAATGTAAATAAGGTAAGAAAGATATAGATAGAATCTGCCGATCCTATTGACAGATATTAGAGGTTGGCCCACAGTATATATCATGCACTCTAACAATTAATATATAAAAAATAGTTATAATACATAAATATATTATTGCACCAAAGGAGCTTTTAGTCAAGTGGTTGGAGCTAGCCATGCCAAACCCAAGGACCTACGTTCAATCCTTGGTCTTAATTGTGCTTGGCTTCTTCTTAGGTTTAAAAATCTAATCCCACATCAGAAATCCATTTGTGGCCCAATATTAGCAACTTGGAATTTTGGCATTAAATGGAAAAAAGTGTTGACGTCAACGTCAAAAAACTCAATGATATTGGCAAAAAAAATGGTAAAATATTAGTGATAAGCCAATAAATCGTGAAAAAAAGGGAGAAAAATAAGAAATATTGCACAAACGATTCATCCCCTCCATTTCTCATGTTAAGAGTCATCTAATATGTGATATGTTGGCGAAATATTGTTATAACCCAACATTTTTTTCCTTGTACATCCCTATTATTGTATGTCCCTAATTGATCATCAATTATGGCATTAGTTTGGCAAGGGAGAGTGGCAATGCTTGACTTTCCTTTCAATTCTTGACTTTGGCTTCTTGACATACAACAAAAGGCATATCTTCATGAAGGCCTTGAATACCACCTCAAGAGGGTAGACAAACTCTGCCATAGCCATATGGGATGGAATTTTGAATTTGGTGCCCTTTCTAGTTGAGTCAGATTCAAATGAGGTAGAAGTTCATGTTGATTGCTAAATCTTGAAGCCAAAGATCTTCTGGTAGATTCTAATTCATGATGCACCCTTGCTTTAACTCCCATCCCCATGGAGACTTTACCTTATCCATTTCCCTTACATCTAGTTTCCTAGTTGTCTCATCTGCTTTTTAGGCTTTCTTGGAAAGGGGATCTTCAGTGCTATTTTTGTTTCTTTAACACCTAGCTGGTATTGGAAATTGCCCATAGAGATCATGAAACAATTTCCCTTGCTTTATACATCATGTCTTGATAAAAAGTATATTCTTGATATTTTCAGAGAGTTTAGAGCCATGACACAAGAAATAGGTGAATTACTTTGGCGGAAAATAATTCTTGATGATCTAGGAGTGAAGTGGAATGAGGCTATAATGCTATATTGCTTTAATAAATTATTAATTAATATTGCTCACAACCCAAGTCAACATGATTATACCAAATATATTGAAGTGGATCAACACTTTATCAAAGAGAAGTTAAATAGTGGATTGATCTATCCTCCTTATGTTTCAATTGATGGACAACTTCTTGATATCGTAACAAATGGTCTATCAAGTCGGTCATTCGAGAAGATGACTTGCAAATTGGAAGCAGATAATATCACTCACCAGCTTAAGGGGGAGTATTAACTAATCTGATTAAGATACCAAGGAATTGACTCCCTAATTTTCGAAATTTGATTGAAAGGGAATTAATTCTCTGATTTATAGTATTGTATAGTTATATATTTCCTATTTTTTTTATTTTTTATTTGTCGGGTATAAGATTTGTAAGAATTAGTCCACTTTATTTGTATAATTCATTTTCCTAATTTTGTTGAATTGTACACTATAAATATTGTATCATTTTGTCATAAATGTAATGAATAAAATCATTCTTTTTCATATGTTGAAAGGATGCTACTTTTTTGAGAGATTTAAATGATGGAAGATAATCAGTAAAATCATATTTTAAGGTGCTATTGTTTGTCGCTTCTTCTGTTTTCCATGGCTCAAGCAGATGATATTTGTGTGTTTTAGTGTTTCTGGGTCTCCTCTGCAAAGGATGCAGTTGATATTTAGCTGGCATGGTAATTTGTTGAATTTTCTTCTCTATCTTCCTTCTTTCATTAATCCCTTTCCCCAGGAAACCCTTCCTGACCTGTCAAGTAAAGCTCAATATCTCCAGTAAATTTCTCTAAAAAAAAAAAAAAAAAGACACATGGGGATGAAAAAGTAAATTTCTCCAAAGAAAAACACATAGGGAGGAGAATTCATTTCTTTAGGGGCATCGAAAGGATATTATTTCACCAATTTGTACTAAATAATTAGATGAACTTTCTAATCAAATTCACTGTAGCTCTCATAATGATGATTTGATTCTCATAAATAAGTTGCATCATCATTCATAATTCAAGCACCACCACAAGCAATATCTGAACTTGCATTAATGTAAGAATCAACCCAACAGTCAAGTCATCCATGTACCTTTTGATCCATTTCTTTTTACTTGATATATTTTTCACTTTGATTAGAAGAAATGGGAGAAGGCTTTTGGAGATAGGCATGTTTGAGCTTCATTTGACAAGTCAGGATATTATTTAGGGGCATCCGAAAGGATATAATTTCACTAATTTGTACTAAATAATTAGATAAGACTTTCTAATCAAATTCACTGTAGCACTCATAATGATGATTTGATTCTCATAAATAAGTTGCATCATCATTCTTTATTCAAGCTCCACCACAAGGAATATCTGAACCTGCGCTAATGCAAGAATCGGGCCAATAGTCAAGTCATCTATGTACCTTCTGATCTGTTTCTTTTTATTCAACATATTTTTCACTTTGATCAGAAGAAACCCACAACCCCTGATATGGCATGGTGATTATGGAAGAAAGGATTGAGTGTATGATTGTAGGGATTTGTTAGACAATCGAATTTTTTTGAAGCTTAAACTTGTAGAATTTAGGCCCACAATGTATAGCAATGCACTCTTAACACTCTCCCTTACATGAAGCCTCCTCTGGGCTAAACAAGTTGGGGAAATAAAGTAGCTCTTTTGGGTTTAATAAATTGAGGAAATAAATTTATAGTGATATTCAAAGACATGACCTTTTGCCAAATAAGGCTCTGATACCATGTTAGACAACTAATTTTCTTAAAAGCTTAAACTTGTAGGATTTGGGCTCATAATGTATGTCTTGCAGTCTAACAGAATCAAATTTAAAAATGAAAGCTGAAACAGTATTTTTGCAGCCGGTGTCTATTTGGCTATGGGCTCTACAGCTGAAGGAAAAGGCGTTATGTTGGTACCCTTATAAATTTAGATTACTAAGGATTTTTTGTTTTTTCAATTTTATTGATGGTAGAAACCACTTTGAGCCTTAATGCTCATTTTTTGACAGTTGGTTTTTTGTTTTTGTGTTTGTTTTTTGTTTCTTTTATTTTTTAATCTTTTATTTATTTTTCATTTTTAAATTTCTTTTACCTTTGTTGACTGTAACTTGCATAAGTCTCATGTGCTTTGGTTCCATCCTTCCAGTGTGTTTTGATATATCTATTTATTTATTACCTCAAAATCTCTCTCTCTCTTTTTTCATTTTTTTTTCCTAATGATATTATTTTTTTCAGTATCTCCTCGATGGTAAATTTTCCATATCCCATTTTCTAATTTTATAATTTAATTCCAAATTTGTGGTAGTTTGAGTTTATGTACTACAATTTTTATCTTATATATTCAACTTCTTCCTGTAGTGGGTCTAAGATCTTCCCTACATTTATTGGTTTCCTTAAAAGCAAAGACCCCAGTGATGGGACAGAGCAGACATTACTAAACGAGCTAGCTTCTTTTGATGATTATATAAAAGAAAATGTGAGTCTTCTACTTCATTTATTTTTTCAGTGATCTATTTCAGTTTCAATGGTGAGATAAGGCTATCAATTACTTATAATGATAATTGTTGTCCTGAATATCATTTTAACTTGCCTTAAAAATTCGTTAACATGACTTTACCGAATTAAATTTATTGGAATCATATATTTTACTTTTAGTTTGTAGGCAAAGTTTCAATCAGTGTTTTTTGTGGAAATAAGTACGTTTACTTATTCAATGGAGACATTGTACCTAGAGTCACTGCTATTTGTACATATTATCGAAGTCATGTATTTCTGCATTTTTTGGGTCTGAATATCTGGAGTGGAATGCGTTCTTGTTTACATTTTTTCTTACTGTAGTAGCCTGGAAGGATATGGGAAATAATACGTGGATAATGATGCTCACCTATGTGTGCATATTAGGTCCTGGAAATTTTGCTGGGACTAGTACTGCCACCCAATTATCACCTACTCACCACCACCACCACCACCATGGAGGCCACCACATCATTATCACCATTTTCACACTTGCTGCCATCCCCACCATCACAACACCATTGTTGCTAGTCCCAAAACCACCAATATGTTGTGGCCCTAACGCCAAAATCACCATCACCACCCCCATTTCTTCCCTTAAAATGTTCTAGCTTGGCTACTAAAATCACTACCAATACCTCCTCTACAACCACCACCATGATCAAACTATCACCACATACTCCCACCTCTAAGACCATCGGCATTACAACCATTGGTGATGCTTATAGAATCAAACCGGTCACTGCACTAAAAAACCTACCCAAGTCATGATTCATTGGTCAAACTAGTGGTTCAACTGCAATCGAATTGTGATATCAACATGATATCATAAATATATAATTTATATATTATTAAAATAAAAATAAATGTAATAAATTATATATAACCAAATTACTTAAAAGATATTTGATTTTATATCTTTAAATCAAGATAAGGATAGGATATATTGATATTTTAAATTTTGTTAATATATTAATATTTCTAATTTTATTAAATAATAAAATTAATGGTTAAGAAAATATATATTTATTATTTTATAGATAAATATGGATAAATATTTATATTTGTTTCAAATTTTTTAAAAACCTATTTTGTTAATATGAGTCATAATATTATTAAAAACAATAACCTAACCCAATGTTTGGAACCCTCCTTTTTATATCCAACAACCTACGTTCAAGTCCGCCTCACCACAACACATTATTTGGGTTCAAGTCTACCTCACCAAGATGTATTTGTTTAAAACAACACAATCTGATTCTCTCAGAACCAGTTTGGCTGGTCGGTTTGGTGATTGGACCATTAGTTCAGCTGGTTTAATGCTAGTTTAACTCCATAAAAACCAATTAGTGGACCAAATTGAGGAGACATCCGATTTGAGGTTTGATTGGTTGGACCAGCCAGTCCAGTCTAATTTTCAAAACATCGACCATAATGTTGCCACCAGACCTACCACCTCTGTTACCACTACAACCATTCTTATCAATTATATTACCATTAACACTACCTTTACTAAACACCCATCCAACATTACTCCAATAATCAAAAGAAAATCCTTTTTTCTTATCTCTCTCTCTCTCTCTCTCTCTCTCTCTCTCTGGCTTACGTGTGGGGGTTTCACAGTCCAATTGGGGACATTACTGCTTTCTCCTCCTTCCCTCTCTCTTTTTCTATCTCTCTTCCCTGGAGATCTCTCTCTGGCTTGGGGGTAGGGATTGGTAGTTCTATATAGGCGACACTGCCTCACAACCCCCGCCAAATGGCTTGGGGATGGGGGATTGGCAGTCCAATAGGTGACATTACTGATTTCTCCTCCTCCTCCTCTTCAATTGCATTATGTTTTTAAATTAAAAATTGTTTCCGAATCGTGAACATCATGGAAAGAATATCATTCCACACTATTTGATGTGCATAAATCCACAATTTAAAATGAATTTAAAGACTACGCAATAACAGTGGAATGCTTTGTTTCCATAAAATGATTTCACCATGTGAATGTGCAAACCTTTTTAATGCAATGTGCTCTTATTTGAGTTGTTCGTTGACATGTGTACAAAAAGACTGCATTTGCTTGTTTTATAATATCTCTCCAACCTTCTTGAAAACTTGATTTTCTCTTGTGCTTAAAGGGCCCTTTTATCAATGGGAAAGACATATCTGCTGTTGACTTGTCTCTTGGACCAAAGCTATACCATCTAGAGATTGCTTTGGGGCATTACAAGAAGTGGACAGTTCCGGATTCACTTCCCTTTGTGAAGTCTTACATGAAGGTATGTCTACAAGCCAAACATATTAGATGTTCATCTTGCTGTATGAGTACTATGTTTAGCAGCATATGGAAAATATCTTAACTGTGTTGAATATAGAAAATAAACACTTTTCCCATGCATAATCATGTTTGAATGCACTACTCAAACAATGCTGGGAATGCTGTTTACAAATATTATTACTACTAAGTACTAACAACTACTTCAGCAGAGTATTACTACTTTTGGAGGTTGATCATAATTTATTTTTTCAGTGCCTTCAGAATCAGTCTCCAGCATTACTCTCTCATGTGCTCCACAGGATTATCTCCATATCCCTGTAGGAAATTGATGTTGTACTATGATTAAGTTGGCCAATGCATTCTTTTTGCCTTAAAAGGAAATTGATATAGATTATTTTGGCCTGTCTTAAAGGACCCAAACTTAAGAATAGAACCATAACATGCAGAAAACAGAAATGGAGAAATATGGAATTAACCAGCTTGGCAAATTGAACAAAGGGGGGAAATTTCATGAAAAGATGTAGAACTTGAACCGGTTTTCTTCATCGGAAACTTGTACTATTCACAGAACAAGGCTTGGTGGAGTTGCATTGTCAGAGGAGAATGAAATCCCACTTCACATACAAGCAAGCTTGAAAGAGAAATTGCATTCAAAATCTTTCATTCCTACATGGTAGTAGGGTGACTGTTTAAGATTTGTATTGTATTGGAGAAAAGAAATAATTTTCAATTAAAGATGTTAAATTGAACAACAAAATCTACAAATAGAAAGTAACTTCAATTTTTTTTCTATCTCAAACCAGAAAGTTGGCTAATTGAGGGGCCATTGCATTGCATATTTTCAATTATGGAAATATCAATGGGTTTTAGAAACCTGGAGTGGGCCTTATCAACTATTCATCTTAATCTAAATTAAAGTGCTTAGTTATGAACTTATCTCATGTTTGCTTGAGCTACTCCAATACATTTTCTCTAAGTTAATTTAGACCTGTGAATAGTCCATTTTGTTCTAGTTTAGATTGATGAAAAAGGAAATTCTAACATGCTGATGAAGTTATCATGAATTAATCTACAATGTAATTTCCTTTACTAGGGTCAGGTGAGGTGCTGAAGGATCATTTGGTCCATCAGCCTGTGGTTTCTAGTTCCAAACTGGCAAGAAGATAGGTGTAGATAGTATTGTTTCGAGAACATAGTCTTAGTCAACAAATGGCTGCAGAAGTTTCTCTCTTCTTTTTTTCCCCCTTTTTATAAGGAAGAAAACTTTATTTAGATATGAAGAAAGAACAGTGAAGGATGAGATACCCTTCTATGAGCAAAACAGAATACAACCAAGAGAGAGAGAGAGAGAGAGAGAGATAATAATAGCTGATATATAAAACTTCAATCTAAAGATCCAAAATAGTCGAGGAGGGCAGATATCCTCAATAAAAATCTCCAAAGACCCAGCTCACCTCTTAGTAAACCCATCATCCACATAGTTGACTGGTCTAGGTGTACGCATAAATGAAAATTCAATGTCATGAACAGGAGCAGAATCCTCCTCATCCAATGCATGGGCCACTATAGACCCCTGCCTCTCAAAGAAGCCCCTGAAGGTCTCTACACCCAGGTCAGCAGCCATGCTTCAAACTTTTTCAATTAGCCAAAAACTCAGTATCAATTGTGAAACCTGTACCAGAAATTTTAGATAAAATGTTCACTTTCCTCTATAATCTATGAATTACCTCATTTGGCATAAGGAACTGATGGCATATAATTCCCTTTCATCTTCAATTACCCACGCTAGCAATGGCCTTGTCCAAATATATGTCAAAGGAATATTGAGAAGCCTCTTGATGACTCTTCCGAGATGCAAGAAATCAGACTTCATCCTATATATCCTCTGTGCAACTAAACCTATTCTTACAAAGTCTTGTGGTCCTCTCCAGCCATAAAACCTAAATTCCTCAAGCATTGTAGGGCCTTACTTATTTTTCTTCTTCCCAAAACCCTTGATACAAAATTATCAGTCTACTGCAAATATCCTGATTAACATCCAGAGAATACTAACTGGTGAGAGAAGCCTTTACCACAGTACAAAATCAAGAAGGCAACAGAGAAACATATGGTGAGTTGGTTCCCTAATAGCCATAGATGATAAATCACCTAATAGCTTCATAAAACTTAAGGATTTGAAGCAGACAATTGGTATTTACCATCTTGAGGACCATTATCTTGTCAAAATTTGAATTTTTGAGGGGACCTTTGTTTTTCAATGAAGTTTAGCTGGATGGAAAGTGGTTGTGTTATCACTTGTAGAAGTTAAAAGAAAGAGCTAGAAAGAGAAGAAACTTCTTCCAACAATGCTAATTAGGATAGGGAGTCAAATAAAATATTTCTGAAGAATGGACAATGGAAAATAGGTCATCAATTTCCCTATAATGAACATTTGTATGAAAATTGGAATTCCAGAAAAGAACAATACTTGAATCTGAGACAACAGTGGAAATAAGAGCATTTCTCCCACTTAACATTCTAACTGAACAAAGAAATGTTGAGGGTTTGCTCCCCTACCAAAGATTGTGCTACAAATGAATTTTTGTACGTTATCAGCAACAAATCTGACAAGGAGGTGAAATGATGAAAGTTTTAGAGATGTGGCTTTCTGAGAAAATGATAAAAAATAAAAAATAAACCTTATTATATCGGCATCTTAACCATAGCTTTTCAAACTTGTGATCTATGTTGCATGGGTTCGGGTATGAGTGTCGAATGCGGATAAAGAAGGCTCAAGGTCTCATTTCTTATAAAAGTGCTTTTTGAGAGTTCCACCGTGATGGATATAGTTTATGACTCAGCCATAGATAGAAAAGCGTGTTGAAGGAGATCACGTTATGTATTCGAATTAAGGGAGGGTTGTCATACCTACTATGAATAGAGAAAACTTTCCCCATTGCACTCGCTAGCAGCCCAGGTCTTTTCATTCCTAATGTGGATGTTGTGGAATTCTCTACTGGTTCTCGTCCACTCACCGTTGACCTTGCCTCCCACTACAGCAGTAGCGTTGGCATGTAATAAGTTTCTGATCCAACTTCTCCTCCACCTAGGTGTATGATCCTTTATAACTCAAATTTTAGGATCTAGGGACTTGGCTAAAAAGGATCCAAAAATTGGGCACGGGCACTGGGATATGGCATAATAAGTAAAAATCAATTAAAAATAAATTGGAGGTGTATCCTTGTTAAAAGGTCTCATCTTTTACCTCTAATCCTCTTTTTTTTTTCCTCTTATCCCTAAATATTCTTACAAAAATTTACTTCTCAGCAAACTCTTTTATTCTATAGTGTAATTATTACTCCACAAGTTACAAGCATGAAAGGATATTAATGAAAAAAATCAAACAGGCAAGCCTAAAATAAAATAGGAGTGTCCAACAAGGATCCCATACCCACGTCCATGTCATGTCATGTCATGTCAACAGGTACATTGTGTAAAATTGAAGGATCCAAGCATCATAGCTTGTGATAATAAGAGTATTAAAGAAATTGTGCTATAGCTTGTGATAATAAGAGTATTAAAGAGATTGTGCTCATGCAGGAATCTCCTAAGCCATTTGCCAATAAGGGTTGTATTTTTTGGAGTCTCCCTTTTCTAGACCTACCCCATCCCCTGAGTGTAGTAGATTTCCACATATTTTCCTAGTTCATGTAATGTCTTTTAGGATCCACTTCCCTAGAACATGGAAAATCATTTGTAATTTCCATACACAGTAAATTCAATCCTAGGATGTTCAATGAATAGTTTCTGTTGAAAGGTTTCTACCATTTTCATTCATCCTTGTACAGTAAAAACTTATTATTAGCATCTATATTCCTTCCCTATATAGCTTTATTGGAATTTGATTGTGGAATGCAACCAGTGTTGCCTTTGTTGAACTCTTCTTTTCCTAGAGTCCAAAAACTATAGACATAATTCTAGAATTGCAAACCTTAAGTATGTGTTTAATCTTGTATGTATCATATTTATTATTATTTTTTATTTGTTTGCCTTGATGTCATTATGACTTCTTCTGTATGAATCATTGTCATTTTTGGAGTTAGTTCTCTGATCCTGTTTTTTTTTGTCGTGCATTTGAGTTACCTTGCTCCTCTTTTAGTTGGCAATCTAGATGTAGTTGGCTCCACTAGCCCCTACTTCTACCTCTAACTTGTCTGGCTATTCTTGGAGAGGCACCATCTTAGCTACCACTTGTTTTATTTTTTGAGGAGGGAAAAGTAGCATTTTTAGAGATTCTTCTAAACATGTGGATTTATTAGGCTTACATAGATATTCTTATCTAATCTCTTAGGAGACATCTCATACACTCACACCTTAGATATTGGAAAGTGGTCTCATCTTCTTGTCTAATGTGGAGATTTCTTCCATTGATCC
This sequence comes from Vitis riparia, assembly GCF_004353265.1. Taxonomy (NCBI): domain Eukaryota; kingdom Viridiplantae; phylum Streptophyta; class Magnoliopsida; order Vitales; family Vitaceae; genus Vitis; species Vitis riparia. The sequence continues at coordinate 23,799,116 of NC_048444.1, forward strand.
CTTGAACTTTCTTAAATTGAACTTTAGTGGTTAACTTTTTGGAAGTCTAACCTGATTATGTTGCCTTTTTCAAAATCATGGTGAAAGGTCTATTCTTATTCTTTCAAGACCTTTGTAAAAGGTGATAAAAAGGAGTTTTAGAGCCTCGATATTTGTTTGAAGGAAGCTTAAGCTAGAATGACCTTTGAACTCTTATAAAGAGGATCTCTTCTATTGCTATCACGTGGTATGTAGAGGGTTTGTGGATCCTGGGTATGTCAACCCTTTTTTTAATAATTTTTTTAAGAAACCAATTGAGCTATATAATTGTTTGTGTAGGTTCTTATCAGTAGGAGGTTAACCACATGGTTGGGGAGAGTGAAGTAGAGTGAGAGGCAAGAGGGGATTGAACAATGGTATGATCAAGGAGAGAATTCTAAGAGAGAAGGAATCTCTTTTTTCTTTTGTTTGGTAGTAAATGAAGCCTTTTAATAGTGCTCCAAAATCGTAACTTGATATTCATTGTTCAAGGATGATGTGAAAGGTTTTGGAGATGGCACATATCACAAAGATAAAATTTTCCCACATCCTGTCATTCCAGCCATAGTAGGCTTGATATGTGTTAATCCCACCTAAGTGAGTCTCTAACTCTAGCCACCAAACCAAGACCCTCAAACAAGTCCTAAAGTGTTTGTTGGTGAGAAGGTCGATTCCATCACCAAGATGGAACAAGTCTCTTTTAGAACAACCCCATCCCTTGAGCCTTGCTCCCAACTAAGGCAAGGCTATTATCATTAGGGCATTATGTCAGGGGTGACACTTCACACACACACACACACGCACACACATACACTCATATATATATATGATCTACATTTTCTTCTTTATGAGTTTCGATCTCAATAAGAATGCTAGTTCTTACTGTTCATATGTTGTGATGTTAATATACCACATCAATTTGTTATGCATGGATGATGAGATTCCATTGATAAAAGGTATACATGTTGGAGGGTTCCATTGGCATGCTTATGGTAGGAATTGACCTACGAATTCGCTAATTAGGAGTTAGGCGCCTTAACCATTCAGCCATGGGTGCTTGGTGGGGATCGTTGTATCTTATATATAATAATGCCTTGATGATAATAGCCCTGCCTAAGTTGGGAATAAGGCTTGGGGGTCGAAAATGGACTTTGTCCATTTTAGATAGATATATAGATTGAAGAAACATGCACTCCTCAAAACATGAGTGAAATAATAATCGCTCTCAGATGTATATAATTTCACCTTCACTAAGAGGTATATTGTGAAAAACTCCTTAGCCATCTACCACAAGAAGGCATCCAAGCGACTTAGGGATGTATTTGGGATGGACATCCATGTCTAAATGATGTAGCAATGTGGATAGGAGATATGTAGGGAGAGAACACGGATCTTTCAATGCATTGATAATCAAAGGCAAGGTGCATATGTGTCATATTAGTGGAGAGTTGTCTTAAGATATGTGATACTAAGTTCCAAGAACTATGATACTTTGTAATTGGTCATGCCATGATCGATCTCACATATCACAAGCTAAAGAGATGATGTACAATGATTGGTCTATGTGGACTTTGTAAAATAAGACATCAACAATACTTTATTTTCTAAGAAGCTAGTTGTTGGCATTTAGATCTAAACAATGAAAGCAATACCAATTTTTTAAAAATTGATCTTTTAGGGTTAAAGTACTAACCTTCAAGTTTGGATGTTCTTAAACCTTAAGGAAGACAAAAGTTATGGAAACCTTAACCCCTAAGGGGTGTTTATAGGGTTCCTAACTGGGCTTAAGTGACTTGAGCCCACATGGACTTAGGTCACTTAATTTAACCCAAAATGGGTTCTAATTGATTAATTAACCAAAGGGCTTACTAACTAATCAATTAGCCCAATCTAGAGAGCTTGTTCATTTACCCCTGTGCAACCTTACATAATTACTAAAATGCCCTTATGCACAAAACTGAATCTAAAGCTAATCCATACTTCATAATCTATGCCAATAAAGTATATGAGCTCGGAACGGGGACCATTGAGACCCATAGGAGTATTAGCTCCCTCATAATCCAATTCTAAAGTTGATTCAACATTCTACTACAGAGAATCAACTAAACTCCAATATCCAATGTGAATAACAATGAGACATTACGTATTTAGATTCGTGACCTACTATTCACTACAAGAAGACTCCTCATGAACTGGTGTCCGTAATCTAATAAGGTAGTACTATCACCTATCAAGATTATTTCTCAAATCCTTGAGTTACAAATCCCACTTATTATGTGATCGAATGACATACTCTAGCTCCAAAGAGCAAATGTCAAATTCCACTAAAAGAATTATTATGGCCACAGATTTCATGATCACATGTCCTTTGGATCACCCAAGGGGATACACTGTCTCAATCCCATGAGATATCATAGTGCCTCTATTAAGAATACCTGTCGCCACCAGCCTCCATCAACAATGACTCAATCCATTAATATATATGTCTACTTTAGGGTTTCACCAATAAGTCAAAGTTTTTTGTTGATTTTGGCACATACTCAATATCCTCTCAAGGTTAGAAGTTCATGCAGTATAGTAGCTTGGTGAATCATGACAATTGATAGTCTTGCGTCATGATTCATCGTAGGTCCTATCCAGTGTACATCCCATGCACTAGTGCACTCACCTTGGGAACCCATCCCAATGGTTAAGACAAGTCATCCCTCTAATTAGGAGGATGATGCACTACAATCTCTATTAGATTGCCCAAATCCATGAACTGACTGTGGACAACTTATCTACTTACAAGGAACCCATGACTTGTATTTTTTGCGGAACTCCTACCGCACACAAGTCATGTACAATGTAAGAAACATGGGTTGAATGCTCAAATCAATGTCAATACAGCAAAGGGATAACAAGGGGATAGTTAAGTCTAACTTTGTTACATCATGTCTTGCTTTTAGGGGCTCAATCCCAACACTAATCACATGGGATGATGAGGATTTTAGGTTTTGAGGGGAAAATAGAGTAGAATGAGAGGGTGAAAAAGGGTTGGACATGTGGCAATATATTTGAGGAGAGAATTCTGGAAGAGTAAAAATTTCTTTCTTCTTTTGTTTAGAGAGAAATTAAGATTTTCTATAGTGATCCAAAGTATTAAATCACATTTTAATTATTCAAGGATAATGTGGAAGCCTCTACAAATAACATGTGTATAAAGGCATAATGTCCTGCCCACCCAATTCTAGTCAAAATCACAATGAGCATCTTGCCTTAGCCACTAAACTAAGATCCTCAAATTAGTGCCAAAGTATTTAGTGGTGGAAAAACCCCAACTTTACCATTGAGATACATCATGGCACTAAGTTATGTAATGATCTACTCTCAATCATGTAGATTTTGTTTGTTTTAGGCTCAATAGACCCTTATAATTTTAAAACATGTCCATAAGGTTAAGAGTTTATACATATATATATTGCCATGAATTTTTTCACCTATCCAATGTGAGATATTACAATCTCCCTCCCTTATACAGACACAATGTACTCATCATATCCTACAAGATTGTCGTGCTTATCTGACAGACGCCTCTTATAAGGCTAAACAAACTCTTATACCAAGGTCGAGGATTGACTCCAATACTATTTGTAATGACCCCCTTCTAACCAATGGGGGAAAAAGTTTGAAAGGCTCAAGGGTTAATCATACTTAGATTTGACAATATCTACATAGTTGAGAATTAGTCGTTACGAATGATATGAGCGCCAAACCTCAACCTTGGTATGAGAGTTTGTTTGCCCTTGCAAGGGGTGTTTGTCTGTTTGACCCTATAATTTTGTGGGACGCAATAAGGACATGTTTGTTTTAAAGAGTGATTGTGATATCATACATCGAATATGTGAAAAAAATTTTGGCATTATATATGTATAAGTTCATCTTAATCTTTGGATGTATTTTAAAGTCATAAAGGTTTATTGGGCTAAAAGTGTATAATATCTACATGGTTGGAAGCGGGTTATTTTCCTAACACTATATGTACAAGCTCCTCTTAACCTTATGGACACGTTTTAAAACCATGGGGTCCATTAGGCATAGAGCGGATAATATCGCAAGGAGATTGTTACTAATGGTATCAAAGTCAAACCTCAATCTCGATGTGGGAGTTTGTTTGGTCTCACAAAGGATGTTTGTTTATTTAGCCCCACAGTCCTATGGAACATGACTGGAACGTCATGTATGGGGGTGGTTATGATATCCTATATCAGATAGGGGAAAAAGTTTCTAGTATTAAATATGTATGAGTTCCTCTTAACCTTGTGGATGAGTTTTAAAGTTGTGAGGGTCCTTAGGTTTAGAGTTGACAATATCTACACGGTTGGGAGCAGGTCATTACAGTTAAAGACGACACCTTTGAGGATATATAGTATTGGGAACCCCAAATTACTCTGTTCCATGCCCTAAATCCCATAGAGGGCATGAATCTACCCCTAGGTATCTCTAGATCTAACAAAGCATAAATAAATGGCTTCACAAACATAGAATAATACAAATCTAGAGATTAAAACTCATATCTATGATTTGGATGTTTCCAGATCGAAATCCATCTTATGAAGAACATGCCTAAAAAAGCTTTGGAGGTCTCATACACCCGAACTCTTCCACTTGATGACTCGAACCATGTCCATGGCACTCCAAAGAGTGGACTTTGGAAGGGTGGATGCTTAGACTCCCACTCTCTTTGGATTTGGAAAACAACAGACCCTAACCCCATAAAGAGGCATTTATAAGGTTCCTCTACTGGGCTTAAGTGACATAAGCCCACGTGGGCTTAGATCACTTAATATAATCCAAAATGGATCTTAATTGATTAATTAACCACATAAGTCATCTAATTAATCAATTCCCCCAATTCAAAAACTTTATTCACTATCCCCTATGCAACCTTGCATAATTATCAAAATGTCCTTATGCACAAGAGTGAACTAAGAGTCAACCAACCCTCATAAACCGTGTCATCATGATATATGAGTTCAGAGCGGGGACCATTGGAACCCATAAGTGTACTGGCTCCCTTATAATCCAATTTTAAAGTTGATTGAACATCCCACTACAGAGAATCAATTGCACGCTAGTACCTTATGTAAATAATAATGAGACAAAGCTCAGATTCATCACCTATTATCCACTGCATGCAAACCCCCCATGGATTGGTATCCAAAATCTAACAAGGTAGTGTTATTACCTATCAAAATTACTTTTCAAATCCTTGAGTTACAAATTTCACTTATTATGTGATCAATTGACATACTTTAGCTTCAAGGAGCAGATGTCAAGCTCCATTAAACGAATTACTGCGGCCATCAATTTCATAATTACATGTGTTTTGGATCACTCAATGGGACACACTATTTCAATCCCATGAGATATTATGATGCATTTATTGAAAATACCCGTTGCCACCAGTCTCCATCAACTGTGACCCAATACATAGGGATATATGGTCACTTTAGGGTTTCACCTATAGGTCAAAGTCTTCTGTTGATTTTAGCATAGGCTTAATATCCTCTCAAGGTTGAGAGTCCATGCAGTATAGTAGTTTGGTGAATTATGACAACTGATAGTCTCACGTCATGATTCACCCTAGGTCCTATCCAGTGTGCATCACATACACTACTGCACTTACCATGGCAAACTCGTCCCGACAGTCAAGACAAGTCATCCCTTCAATTAGGAGATAGTGCACTATAGTCTCTATTAGATTGCCCAAATCTATAAACTGACTATGAATAACTCATCTACTTATAAGGAACCCATGACTTGTATCCTCTATGCAACTCCTAATACATCCAAGTCATGTATAATGTAAGAGATATGGGTTGAATGATCAAATCAATGTCGATGCATGAAAGGATGGCAAGGGAATAGTCAAGTTTGAATTTGTTACATCATGTCTTGCTTTAAGGGGCTCAATCTCAACATATAGAAAATTATCCTCCCATAACTATTATGAAGGAAAAGTATATTTCTTCTTCTTGTAACATGAGTGTGCTTATCTCTTTCAAGGGCATATAATGTCACATTCACAAGGTGGTAAAGTAGGAAAGGCATTTGCCCACCCCCTACAACTCACCCATCCACTTAGGGGTGCAATTTTTGGGGGACTCAACACAACTCCACCCAAACCCTATCCCTTTTTGCAATTTGGGTTAGGCTTTAGAAAAATAAAAAATCGAATTGAATTTAGGTTGGGCATAGGTTGGGATGTCGGGCTAACTAAACCTAAATTAAGTATTTAATGATTTTAATTAGATAATTATATTTTAATTTATATATATCATAAATAATTGAATTTTATACTATATTATTTAAGTAGTGATATTCAAATTGTAATTAACTTTAAGAATTTAAATGATACTTTAATATTTTATCTTATATAAAAATAGATATATTAACTTCTTATCTATTAAAATTAAACTACTTACCTATTGGATGGAAACTTATTATCACTGTCCTTGTACTCAAAAAAATTAATCCACTTAGCCTCTTTTGTTGGGGATTTTCTTTCCCCTTATGTGTATATTGTTTTTTTTTATCCAATGTACATGATATTTAACCCTCATGGGAAATGGTTTGTTCTATTATGGGGGAGTTGGGTTCTTAGTTACTTTTAACCTTGTTTTTTATCAAGTGTACATGATTTTTAACCCTCATGGGAAGTGATTAGTTCTATTGTGAGGGATTCAGGTTCTTGGTTACTTTTAACCAACTTTTGTACATCTTCTAAGGATTTCTCATCCTTGTGCTCATTTTCAAATGAACGAAAAGCAAGCTTTCTTTTGGCCTAGTGATATATCATACATTTTTTTCCCTTTAGTGTGACCTAACCTAACTTAACTCAACCCAAGCATAACTCATACATTTTTCCTCTAACCAAAGTCTAACCCAATTTCAACCTGATCTTGGGGAAAAAAAAAAAAAAAGTTTAGTTTAAGCTTGGATTGGGCAAATCGGGCTACAAATGATGTTGGGTTGGACTTTGGACAAATGTAACTTATTCTTGGGTTAACTATCAATCCCAACCTAACCAGCCCGAGTTGCACACCTACACCCACTTAAAACATACAGACATTTATGTTCCATAGGCATTTAAGTGACCTCAAGGATTTAGTTTGAGATAATATGCATATCCAAAAGACACAACACTGTGACATAGGAGATATGTAGGGAAAACATGGACTTTTCCATGCATCAATGCTTAAGCCCATAATTGGTCTTGCTAGTTAGACGCATGGAATGCAATGATCGGTCTTTAATCATGGACTTTTAAAATAAAACATCAATAATATCTTATTCTCTAGGAGGCCTACCACTTAGGATAGCGAGTTGTCAAAGGTTTGAGGGGAAAATGAGTTACAATGAGGGGCGAGAGGGGGTTAGAGAAAGTGATGGCATGATTTAAGAGAATATTCTAGTGGAGCAAGAATTTATTCTTCTTTTGTTCGTCAAAGGAATGGAGCCTTCATATAGTGCTCCAAAATAGTGACCCACATTAATTGTTCAAGGATAATGTGGAAGCATCAAGAGATGAGTTGTCTCACAAAGGCACAATAGTCCCCCTCCCTCTCAATTTTAGTTGATATGTGTCAATCCCCCTTAGCTAGCCTCCAGCTTTAACCACTAAATCAAGACCCTCAAATTAGTCTAAAAGTATTCAATAGTAAGAAGGTCAACTCCACCTCCAATATATGTCAATTCCATTTGGAATACTTCCAACTCAAGTGGGACTATTAGCATCAAGGCATTGTATCAAGAACAATACCTCTGATGGGACATATGAGATCAACCAGACATAACTATTACAGAAAATACATGCAGTCCTTGTAACAGGAGAGAAACAATCACCCCTTTCAGGTACATATAATGTTACCTTCACCACCATATGGGTGCATCCATGTTCCATGGACATCTAGCTGACCCACGGATCTATTTTGAGATAGGCATCCATGTCCTAATGACATAACTCTGTGGCATAGAAGTTATGTAGGAAAAACATGGACATATCCATGCATCAGAGGTAAGGGTAAGGTGCACCAGGGGTCATGTTTTTGAGGAACTTCTTGAGCATGTGACTCGAAATTCGAGGATACATGGTGCTTTGTAATTGGTTGTGCCACAAGGAATGCAATGATTGGTCCAAGGGGACTTTGGAAAATAAGACATCAATAATTCCGTTTTCTGTAAGGACAGTTATCTATTCTTTGTATTTTATTCTTCTTGCTATTCTTTTTAGAGGTGATTTTCACCTCTAGCCTTTTTATGCTCTTAATTGTTGTAATCATGCGAATATCATAGAAAATCAAAGATTTGATCTTGTTGTGCACACATCCTTTTCTACTCACTTGGCCCCATGTTTTAACCAAAATGCATTTTTTTTTCTTCTGAATACCTTTCAAATCTGCTGAGACTAATGCCCACTATGATTTGGATAAATTAACATTAAAAGGCCTGAACTATACTATGGGTGGTTGTTCTGATTTGCAGTTGTTTTAACATTTTTCATCAATTTTGCTTGTCTGTCCTAGTTTTGAACAAGATCAGTCTTTTCTTCTGGTCAATTTGCCTCCAGTATTTGCAAATTAGTAAGAAAGATAAATCTGTCATCTATAAAGTTTCTGCTGCTGTGTCTTTTAGACTGCTGGAGCATCTAATAAGTCCTTTTTAGGTGTGGACAGTTCCAGTTTTGAACTTAAAATCATGTTGATTTGAGTCCCCCTGTAGTAAGCACACCTCTGCAGATGAGATTTGTTCTCTGAGAGCTCTGCCACGTGTTTACACCATGATTGACTTCATTAATGAATTTTGTCTCAATATTGGTTTGGTAAGCACATTTGTCCAAGTGCCCAACAATTGCTGAGTTGATTTTCATGAGGTTCATGCCTGACACTTCCCAACTTTGTGACATGACCTTTGACCTTGGACTCATTGTTCTTAATTTGTTGTCCTTTGCTTCTAGGTTGGTAAGTGTATTCTCTTTTGTGGCAGTTAAGTAATCCAAGCTGGGATTTCCTATGCTTTAAAAATGGGTGCTAAATGTTGACTCTAAACCCATCTATCTCCTTTATCAAAGTGTACCTTCCCTATCTTAAAACATGCATTTAAAAATCCTGTTCAGGATTTGGTTTCCACCGAAGTATATTGAGAACTTTCCATTGTGTTAACTTCCACTTCTTTCAGATGATGATCTTTAGTAGTATATTTCTCTGGCATAAATAAATTTGATTCAGTAAGTTCTAGTTTCTAGTTTCTTGCCTTGATTTCTCACAATTTCCTCTTTGATATCATGAGTTTGATTTAGCAATATTTGTCTCATCTGCATCTAATTAAACATTTTCCTCTTTTGTCTTAAATTTTTCTATAATCAAAGCTCAGATGTAGTCTCTGTACCTTACATTTCATCTCTGATGTCAGTGAATGCTATTGCAATTCTAACAGAATTATATCCCTGGGAACATGTGTCATAAGTTAATCCTACTATGTAAAATTTTCATTGCTTTGTTATGTTATGAACCTTTCTTTTGCCAGTTATATAACCAAAACCTACTGGCGTTTTGAAGCTTGATGTATCTCTTCTTAGAGACTCTCCTGATTATTCTTGCAATATATATATATATATACGAGGTGTTGTGGCCAATATTTCTCAATTATATGAAGCTGGTTTCATTTGTATCAACTGGTATTTGTCTCATACGGCTGCATTTTTTAATTCAGAATATCTTCTCCATGGAGTCTTTCGTCAAGACCCGAGGTCTTCCAGAGGATGTTATTGCTGGATGGCGTCCAAAGGTGATGAGTTAAAGTAGTTTGGAGCTATCATTTTCCTTGCTTACCCTTCTGTTCACTATTTCAAAAAATGGATTTCAAAATAGGATAGTCCTACAGATCATATCTAAACTCAAATGTCTCCCAATATGGCTTTGCTGGTCACAAGGCCTTTGTGTCGGGGCGTATGATGATTCCAATGGTTCTTGATATCTCAATTCCATCTGTTTTCTTTATGATAAGATAAGAAACCATGCTCCCCATGTGAAGAAGTATGAGATGGACATAAAAAATTGAACAGTGGGATTGCTTCAAATGTAGGAAGTTCATGATAAAATTCAGTCACTGATCTTTTGAAAGTAGAGGTTTGGACTTCTACATATATTAGATTTTAATTTGGGTTTGACCTTCTAAGTTAATTTCATTGTTTTGGGTTTAATAATGGACTTTGGGCTTTGGATTTCAAGCTTAGTTTTGGGTTTGTATATTGATTTAGGTCTGGGTCTGGGTTATTTAATTCAATGGGCTTATTCCTATTTCAATTACTTGATGGGTCTACTTAGATTCTAAGGCCTTGGCCCAATTTGCTAATGGATTTGAATTCATGAGACTTGGGCTTTTTATGGGCTTTGGGTCTTAGGCTTTGTTTGTGGATATTTTATGAGTTAATTTTTTTCTTTGAGGTTTTGGTTAAATATGCCTAGTCCCTATTGAATTGAAATTTTATCAAATATTTTTCTTGTCCTTTTTATTAGTGGTTTTCACTCACCTACCTCCTTTTTCTCTTAAAATAAGGACGTATTTGATGCTGGTGCGGGTTGACAGTAGAGATTCAGGTGGGATATGGACGGAGAAGAAAGAAAAGAGAGAGACCTCTTTTTAAAAGATCTCTTTTGTTTTTACAAAACAATATTCTTTTCTCCTTCCTTGGAAATTCTTGTTTCCTCTAAAAAAAAATTGGAAAATCTGATTCTTGCCTTCAAGATTCTAATTTAGTGTTCCAAAAAACTTCCAATTTTCCATTAAAAAAAAATCCTAATTTTCCCCTCAAAAAATTTCTGATTTTCTCTTTTAAAAAAATTATGATTTATCCCTTGAAAAATCCAATTTTACCCAGCCAAATAAAATAAATAAAATTAAAAATAAGAGTGTATGAGCTACGGGTAAGAGGGTCAAAAATTCCTAATCAAATGAACTTAAAATAATCAATGAATGAAATTAAGTCTGACACTTTAGATAAAAAGACCATAGAACAAATTTTAGGGTCTACATGTGAATTGAATTTTAAAGGTATTTTGGTCTTTTTAGAAAGAGGTATTTTTGTTTAAAAACTCATATTCACAAAAGATTTGTTGAACCAAAAAAACTCAACTTTTTTAATCTAACATATATTTTTGTAGTTTCATGACCTATTCTTTGATAAATGACCTATTCATCAATTGATTCAATTAGAAGTCAATCTATTTATCCGATTTTTAAAGATCTTGTAAAGAACTTCATTTTTGTAGCTTAAAAATTATTAGGAACAATCAGTTAAACAAACTCTTTCAAACATGAATTATCTTTAATGTAAGGACCATCCCCAAACGCACACGTGGTGACATCGCAGGGCATTCCTCCATAGGACACGTGGCATGACAACTCTCTGTTCGGACTACCTCAGGGGGGCATACGGCATCCCTAAACTCGTCACCCGGACGAGTCCACTCTCCTGTCCGGACGTCTTGTCAGGACCCAGTGTTAGCATCTTAACCAAAAACCTTGGTCGTGAAACGTAGGCCATTATTGTCTACGCTGCTAGAAGCACGCTCGACGGGACTCTCTTGAGTCACTTCAGGCAACCTGTCACAGCCTACACCCCACCGCCTACAGAGCGAAAAGACAGGGATGACGACGAGTCATCCCTCCCACAATTTCTGACAGTCGCCTGCAGGACAATGATGGCTCTACCATCGCCTCAGCACCATCATGACGAGCCAAAAAGTCTTTCCACCATTAAAAGGGACAGAGCTTTTGACACTATAAAAGACCCTCATACAATGAAAGAAGGTAAGCTCTCTTACTCATAAAGAGGATAGACTAAATATCAGAGAGGAGGCTAACAAAACCATCGGAGGGTGTGTCCGGACTCCCTATTCAGACGTCTTTTGCAGGTTGATTGAAGCGGGTATCATCTTCAGTTGAAAATGCGCGTCCATCTGGCAACTGCAGTGGCCCTGGTGACGCGAGGCTTCAACATTTAAGAGCGATTTTTATTTAAAAATATATTTCATATGGTTTTAAAATTTTTAAAATAGGTTTAAGTTCAATTGAATAGATTTTTATGCTTCAAACAAATAATACGCAATCTAGTGAAGAAATAATGTTGGGCTATGTTTGGTTTCAAAAGTTTTAAAGAAAGAAAAAGAATGTTGAGAAATATGATTTTATCCTATTTGGTTAGTTTAAGAATATGTATATATTAAATATGTTTTGAACCATGAGAAAACTATTTTTTTTTTAATTTAACATGTGCTTTTGTAGTTTCACCACTTGTTCCGCAATAGTTGACGACCTTTATCAATTCATTTTTTAAAAGATTTTATGAAGAACTTCATTTTTTAACTCAAAATGTCAAGAAAAATGGTTTAAACAAACTATTCTAAATATGAAATACTTGAATTGATATGCAATCCAACACACTAAATCTAAAAATAATCATCTATAATGAAGTTCAAATTTCTTAATACATTTTTAGACTCATTTGTTTAATATTTACCTCTTCAAGGGCTATATGTTCAAATTGTACCTCTTTAGGGGCTATTTTATATATATATATATATATATATATATATATTATATATATATATATATATATATATATAAGTAAATGCATAGAAAAAATATATTAGAATAAAAGGCGCCTTAAGATTGACCCAAAGCATATAGGGGTATACAAGAGACGTTAAAAAGAAAGAACAAAAAGAAAAGGGGATACAAAAAATCACTAGCCCTCATCTAAAACCCAACCAATCAAAAAAGCTTATTAAAGGAAGAGGTCTTTCATCTACAATCAACTTAGTCCAAAACCAAAAATTACATACATAAGAATTTTTCATCCTATGAATCAAAAACTCCTCGTTTTCAAAAGCAATTCTATTTTTTTCCTTCCAAACCGCCCAAAAAAGACATAAAAGGGTTGTCATCTACACCTTACTACGCTTCTTGCCCATGTTGATACCACGCCAACCAAGAAGGGTATCTCTAACCGAATAAGAAATGACCCACATTATGCCAAAAAGAGCAAACAATAACTCCCATAAAACTCTTACCTTGGTGTAATGAATTAGAACATGATCAATAGACTCTTCTTCTGCACAAAAAAAGGAAGCATCTATTAGTTAAAGTCCACCCCCTCTTTTTAAGTTGATCCAAAGTTAACACCTTACCCCAAGAGGCTTCCCAAGCAAAAAAAATCCACTGTAGTAGGAACACAAGGGCTCCAAATAATGCTCTTTGGAAACTAAATGACACTTCTTGAATCTAGAGCACTATAAAGAGATTTGACAGAAAAAAATCTCATCCTTAGTCTCTTTCCACAGCACCCTATATTCCAAATTAGGATTAAGCCTCCTTCCTTGTATTGTCACAAGTAACCTCTCCACCTCCCAATCATCGAAAGGCCTAGAGAACCTAGGGCTCCAAACCCCTTCCTCTCTCGATGAGTCCCACAACTCCACTAACCAAGCCTTTTTAGAAGTCGCTATAACATACAAAGAGGGGAAAGAATCACAAAGAGCAAAGTTCCCACACCATTTGTCTTTCCAAAATTTCACTCTTCTATCATCCCCCATAGAAAATACAACTTTGTATTGCAAAAGAGACCCTTCCTTCTTGATTTCCTTCCAAAATCCTACACCAAACCCCTCTCTCACTTCCCTAGTACACCACTTCCCTTCTTCCTCCTCAAACTTATTACTAATAACATGCTTCCAAAAAGTCTCCCTTTCATTCGCAAAGCGCCAATTCCACTTACATAAAAGGGCCCTATTGAGAGTAAAAAGACGTCTAACTCCTAAACCACCCTTCCCTTTGTCCGAATAGACGGTATCCCACTTTACAAGATGAGGCTTCCTCTCCAAAACTCCCCTTCCCCATAAAAAAATTCCTTTGAATTTGTTATAATATTAATCTAATCACTCTTGGAATACACAATAAAGAAATCAAGTAGATGAGCATATTGGACAAAGTACTACGAATCAAAGTGATTCTCCCTCCTTTAGAGATAAATTTCCTCTTCCACATGGTAAACCTTTTCCGAAATCTCTCCTCTACCCTATCCCAAATAGCCACGAACTTATGTTGCACACCCAAAGGAAACCCCAAGTAAGAAGTTGGAAGCCTCCCCACTTTACAACCAAATTCAAGAGCCAAAGCCTCCAGATTCTCTACTCTCCCTATCGAAAAAATCTCACTCTTATCCAGATCGATTCTCAAACCTGAGATGGTTTCAAACCACATCAACAACCAACTTCAATAAGCCATCTAATCTTGGGAAGCCTCACAAAATACCAACATATCGTCAACGAACAGCAAATGAGAGACTAAAATCCCATATCCACGTCTTCCAGTTATACTACAGCCTGATAGATACCACCTCGCCCCCCACCCCCACTTAGATGAGCCTACTAAGAGCCTCCATCCCGATAAAAAAATAAGTAGGATGAAAGAGTATCTCCCTAATGCAATCCCCTTGAGGAATGATCAGTGCAAAATCATTTGAACTGACAAGTTTATTACACTTTAAGCATACCTTTGATTCATTTGCTATTATAATAGCTACTTGTCTTGCTAGGACATTAATTTTTGCTTCAATTATTTTACTACGCTTCAAACTTGCAACTGCTACTATGTTAGTTAATCATCCTTCAAGAACATCAATATATCAAATTTGCTTGTATATAAAAAAAAATTCAAGAAATTTCACACTATTATCTTTTTATTGACTTCCTCCCTTTAGCAATAAGAAAATGTCTTATCAAAAGAATAATTTGCATAACAAGCCATATTACTTTTAGAACGATTAAAATTTTGTTTCATTTTTTATTATATTAATTTTTATAATTTTTATTAAAGAATTAAAGAATTATATAATATTATTTTATTATCTAATTGTCCACTTATGTTGCACATGGAACAAACCTAGTGTTTCTATAAATACCTAAAACACCCATTAGAAACCAGATGACTTACATAGAAGTTGAAAAAGGGAAATCAAATAGAAGATTTATTAACAAAATAAAACACAAATTTAAAATTAATAAAATTTTTTTGTATGCTACTTTAAATATATTTTATTCCTTTTAGTCTTTTTATATTAATATTAAATAATTTGAAAATACATATTTTTTTAATAATTTTAATTATATATACTTTTCTTTGATATTTTTATAATACAATCAGATATGAGAAAATTATTTTCTTTGATATATTTTTTTTTTCTTAAAACTTTTGAAAACCAAACATAACGGATGATTATTTTTAGATTTAGTGTATTGGATTGCATATTATTTTGAGAAGAAAAAAAACTAGGACATGTTTGCTATACCATAATCATTTGACCCCATAGTTAGGTCACGACAATCCTAAACTTAAAATGGATATCTTAGAGTCTTAGAGTGCGCTTGACGGTGATTTTAGGAAGTGTTTTTATTCCTTTTAATGCTTGAAAGATAAAAAAAAAATTAAGTGTTAAAAGGACTAGAAATACTTCCTAAAATCATTACCAAACGTATTTTTAATGTTGTCCATCAATATTCCAGCAAATCTATATATATATAAAGCAATCATCATTCAATAAATCCATTGTTATCCATCAAATATAAGTTAATTTAGTTTCTATAGTGACCAAATTTAACAAACTTATATGTGGCATGACTTATTTTCAATTATAACACACACACACATACACAAAGTAATGTGTAAATAGTTGAAAAATGATACTTCCAAATGGAAATTTGATACTTCAAAATGATTACCTAAGGGAGAGGCGATGTTGCAACCGTATCAATGAAGAAATCAAACCTAATATACCTTTGGGCTATTTTCTTGGGATCCATCACAAGTTCACCCCTCCCAAACACCTAAGAGCTTAGGGCAACATATGCTTTCCTGAACTTTATAATCATGTGCAATAGAGAAAAAATAGGCAATAGTCCGAAAACATGTAACCAAAATTCGCATATTCAAGTTTGCCTTGATACACCAAGAGCCCTCATTCCCTCCCACAGCAAGCAAATAAAAATATAGTGGATCAACAAAAAGTGCCACCAAGCACGAGACAATGAAGACTCGATTCAATTGTAAGTCTCACCACCTAAGTCAAGTATTTTCTTGCGCCATGGCTCATGGTCTTCTGGAAAAACCTTGGACCTCCCAAATTTTAGGGTTTCAAGTATCTTATTTCTACTTCTAACTGCATTATGTGGTTTCAAGAAGTAAGATGAAACCTTGTATACAGAAGATTACTTCCCTAGGAGTAATGGATCATTTTCCCCCATTCTTGATGTTGATTTTCATCAAAATAAAAACTACAAAGTGTGTTTTCAACAAATTATAACAAAATTCCAAATTTTCCATTTTGCTTGGAGAGAATATATTTCCAAGAATATTCACCATGGGAGAGAGAAAAAAAAATATATGCATGAAGAGATTGTATCTTGTTTTTAGGAAATGAAGGGAAGACACACTATAAGTTTTCCCGACCTTTTCGAAATTGATGAAGCTTTGAAATTCTTTTCGTTGCAAAATAAAAAAAAAATTAAAAAAAAATAGAAGAGGATAAATGAAACTATAAATATTTTTTTGTCATTTCACCTATGAAAGGTGGAAAATTGAACTCAACAAAGCCAAATAGCCGAATTGGACATAGTTAAGTGGAGAGTCAAGTTGTGTCCTAAACAACAAAAAATAAAATAAAATAAAAGAAGTTCAATTTATTTTCTTTTCCAGCACTTTCGTTGGAACCAAACCAAATCAATCTCTATTTGGCAACTGAGAAAACATAATAAAATAAAAGAAACCGAAAATTAGAACATCATGGGGACTTTACTTTTGAAAATCTGAGTCTAAAGTAAGCCAATAGTAGCAGTAAGTTGAGAGGAATGAAAAACTATCAGTTTGCTTGGAATCCCTAAAAAAATAGAAGAAAAAAAATAATTGAAATATTCCCAGGAAGCAAACATGAAATAAAAGACATGTCTCACTATCTTCTCCTTCTTCAACTCCATATATGTTGGTGATGTCAAGCCAACTGAAGTTAGGTCCATCTAACTTCACTGAAGTTAGGCAGACTTCTTCCCCTCTTCGTGCTTCTTGAAGAGTCCGTCCAGCTACATTAGAGTCAGACAGACTTCTTTCCGGCACAAAAGGATGTCCGAACATGTGGTCCGGGCACGTCCCTCTGAAGCTTAAGTCAGACAAGAGCAGCTCTAACTATTTTGTGGGAGAGAGTAAGCATATGTGTGAGTGTGTACCTCATTCGTGCTTTTTGGAAAGGTTTATATAGAGCTGATGACACTGTCACTGTAGTGCTAACTATGCACTCTAGCCTTTTTGATAATGATGATTGCCCTTAGGGCAGTTGGGCAATCATCACAGATCAGGGGGGTTGGCAGGTGCCCTCTACTGACATGCCGAAGTTTTGAACCGTGCAGCTGACCATCCATTTAGTCTGCCAATGTTTGGGATTGTGTGCAACAATTAATTGAGATTCACTTTTGGACGTAAATGGAGTCTCATCCGCCACTCGGATGTCAAGTGTTTGGGTCGACGCTCAGACGTCAAGCGTGATTGATCATGCATACGAGAAGTCTTAAAGACTTGACTGGACAGATATTCCCGTCTGAGAGTCCAGCGAGCCCAGGCTACCGATTCTGTCTGGCCTTGTGGGAAAAAGAAATCCTCTCACTTTTGATTCCAGATGGAACTTATCTTGGTCTGGACGGAATGATCCCAGAAAAGTTACATACTTGTCCTAGACAACCAAAGGGTCTTGAGTTTGAAAGGGACACATGGAGGGGAACCCCCCACAATGCCCCTTTAACCCGTCTACTTGTATCCAACCGAGTAGCCGACGGGTAGGGGTAGAACGGGTTACATGTCTCCTTAGGTTACTTAGGCGCTTTGGAACACGTGTCACTTGAAGTGGTAATGATAGGTCGCATCCATCAAGGCTAGCTATCAGACAACACGCTTCTTCGAGATGCGTTTCCAGGCGGCTCGTCTCTTAGGATACTTAGGTTCTTGGACCCCTATAAATAGGGGGCCCCTCACCCTTTGTGTTTCTTTTTGGACTTTTCCACTTTGGAGTTCCTTTCTTTCCGCTTCTACAACTTCGCCGCCGCTACGCCTACCACCGGTCGCTCTTAGCTTTCCTTGCTACCGTTTCCAAGCTTGCTTCCGGCGGACTCCTTTCCCTTCAAAGAGTGCTCACACCTATCTCCGGTAACTTTTTCACTTCTCACTTTCTTTTCCGTTTATTTTTTATTTTTGAGCTATGGTAGTGGATGTTTGGTTGGATAAAAAATGGACGCCCTGGAGTCCAGATTCTAGGCTTTTTCTGCGTTTATGCTTTGGAAAGGATGATCATACCAACGATCGGACTTAGAGTTTTTTAGGCTTCTCTTTCTGCTTCTTTATTGTCAGTACATTCAATGGTTAGTTCAGGCGCTTTGTCTTGCTACTGTTGCGTTGGCATAATGGGGCGATTCTTCTTTTGATTACTAGTCAAGAGGCTTGCTCTTTAAGTTTCGTTAGACAGTCCGTTTAAACTCGGACTTTTGGTCTGTTTAGGTTTCTTGTTGTATTGTTGAGGCACCGTTGAATGATGGATGGGTCGGGTGACCGATTCTGATAACTGCATTGTCTCGCACAAGTTTCCACATGGCCTAAAACCACTTAGCATGACAGCAAGAAGAGGTGTTACTTCCACCACCGAAGCGGTAGGCCTTAGAAAAGTGGACAACAGAACACTAGAGTCGGGGCGCATGATATTGAAGTGTCTGGTTGGTCTTCAATCATAATGGGAATTCCGGGCTTGCTTTCACATTTCGGACAATATCCCTATTCATCTAATAGACAACGAGGCTCTATCCTCTATTGATTAGCCCAACAACGCGATGTATTTCACTAAGGAACAATTTGTTGTGGGGCTCTGTCTACCCTTCCCATATCTCTTTAAGCAATTCTTTCACTTTACGCAAATCCCTCCAGCTTTTGTTCATCCAAATGTTGTCTAGGTACTGATGGGATGTAGCATCCTAGATATGCTTTTCTAGCTGGATCTTTCCTTGTTGGAAGTCTTGTTCGTCTATATAATCAAAATGAGCCAGAATGAAAGGTTTAGCTTCTCTACCCACATTCCTTCCCTCAAATTGGTGACGGGCCTTCCAGATTCGTGCAAAGGGGCATGTCTTAGTCTTCGGTCCTTGGAGTGGATCGTCCGAGGGGCCAGACGTAGTCTTTTCTCCATAACACTCGTTGAAGATTCCGAATAGGATACGTCTTTGTAACTTTGTCTGTACTTTGCAATTATTTCTACCCCGTTGTGAATCTACTGTTGATTATTCTATTTGGGTGATACAGGTAAGGAAAGGTGGGGTCATCTTGTAGAGTGGGTGAAAAAAGCTTCATTCACCCGACTTAACAAGCTATTCAAAATAGACGCGTCTAAATGGAATCACAAGGTTCTTCTGTCAGACAAGAACTTGCTAGCGCTTATCAACGATCCTAAGTCATTCATCATCCCCGTATTCCCTCATGTGGCTCCACCGTCTCTAATACCTAACGAACACTTCATGATGAAGGACTTACCTTTTTACGAGGTCACTCGTTTAGTGGATTCAGAGGCACGCTAGGCCCGTTTAGAGGAGCGAGAGAAAAAACGTCAGGAAAGGACGTTGAGGCAAGCTCCAACTGCTAGTCGTCTATCCTCCAATTTTCTTGTCTGCACTCCCACTAAGAAGAGGAAAGAACCTGCTACTTAGCCTGTTCAGAGGGTAAAGACTCTGCCACTTGCACCTTCGTCTTCTCCATCAGCTTCATCCTTCTCGTCATCTTTATCTTCTTCAGCTTCTAGTAGCAAACCAGAGATAGGGGTTGACCGGGTGGTACCCCCCATTATTTGTAAGGAGGAGGAAGAAAAAGAAGATATAACTTCAAACTTGAGGGTTGGATTTCGAGAGAGGCAACATAAGCACCTGTCTAAATCCATTGCTATCAATCCTACCCCTCAAAGAGAGCTTGTCCGGAACCTGCCTGTTATGAACCTATTTCAACTCCTCCACCGATGCTAGCGCCTTCGACTATTGCTGCAAAGATTACTTTTAAGCCCGATGAGAAACTTCCTTCCGCTAATGACATTGCTCATCATGAGCCAAGGAGGCCCTCCATCGGCCCGAACCATTTCAGCGAAGAATCGTTTGATTACATGGCTTCTTCTCATTTTCGTCCGAAGTCAAGCTATGTTCCCAACCAAAAGAAGGTATGTCCATGCAAGACTTCACAAATTTCGAGATGGTAGAAGTGGTAAGTCGCCTCCCATTTTCTACTAATTTTGCCTTAGCTTTTTGTTTTACAACAGTTTCCCTGCTGCCCCCTCAGGTGATAGCTAGAGTCTGGAATCTCATACAACTGTGTGCTCAGCTCTTCTACAGGGTTGGAAGCAGCTGAGACCATGAGGGCATACCTTGCCCATCATATGGATTGGAGTGAAGCTCTCTTCGCTAGCTTGGAAACAACGAAGACTGAAGTTGCAGCTGCCCGGAGAATTGTTGAAGAATGAGTTAACCTGCTGAGGAAGGTAGAGGAAGAGAATGAGGCAATTCGAGCTAAAGCTCATCGGCTGGTCGAGGAAAATGAGGAAATGGAGGTCAACAAGAAGAAAATTGAGGAGGAGACTGAACGGCTGAAGTAGGAGCTGTAGGATCTCTAGTCTGGGTTTGCCGCTCAGAAAGAAGAGTTGGAGGTTGAGTACCAAAAGCAAGTGGATGACATGTCCTTCTATGGCTATCAATGTTGCATGAAGAAGCATGGCATTGCCCAGGATACACCCAATTTCCCTTTAGATGATGAGGATGAGGCTTTAAGTGGCCCTGCCAGGGGACGAGGAGATGCTTCTAGAGCTAGTCCCTCTAGCGAGCAAGCTTGATCTTGAATTTATTTACTCTGGCCGGATGTGGCCTAAACTACTAAACTTGTAAAGACAATGGTTGCCTTATTTATTTGAATATACTTGTTTTATCCGTTTCTCATATATTATTTTTCGTAAGCAACTTTATTGAAAGTATTGTTTTAAATAGGATACATTCCACAAACGGAGCATGGGTATGTCGTCTAGTGTTTGAAGATGGTATGCCCCTAAGTCTCCAATCTTAGTCAAAACATACGACCCTTTCCAATTAGCTTGAAGCTTTCTAGGCCCTACTTCGGCTATGTTCTCAAAGATTCTTCTAAGGACTAGAGTTCTTGTCAGGAAAAACCATGGTCGCCTTTTTTTTTTGTAATGAGCGTTCACCATTTGATGGGAAGAAGTCATCCGGATAGCTGCATCTTCTCGTATTTCATCTGCCCAATCCAATTGTCTTATGAGTTCTTCATCATTGTCCCTTTGATCTTGCACGGTCGTTCTGGCAGTAGGCATACCAATTTCAGTTAGAATAACAACCTCCATCCCATAAGCAAGGGCGAAAGGAGTAGCTCATGTTGGTCGTCTAGATGTTGTTCAATAAGCCCACAAGACTTCGAACAGTTCATCCACCCATTTCCCTTTAGTGTCTTCCAACTTTTTCTTATGTGCATTCACTATAGTTTTGTTTGTTGTCTTTACTTTCTCGTTGCTTTGAGGATAGTAAGGCGTTGAATACGGGTTTCTAATGTTTAACTTCAAGTAGAACGTTCGGAAGACAATATTGTCAAATTGTGGCCCATTATCCGCCACAATTGCTTGTGGAACTCCGAATCGACACACGATGTTTTTCCAGACAAACTTGGAGACGTCCTTGTCTTTGATGCTGACATAGGCTTCTGCTTCCACCCATTTGTTGAAATAATCGGTTGCTACGAGTAGAAATTTCTTTTACGCCGCTGCAATGGGTACATGGCCTACTATGTTCATCCCCCACTATGCGAACGACCAAGGACTTATGACCAGGTTGAGAGCTTCAGAAGGTACTCGGGGAATGGGAGAGTATCTTTGACACAAGTCACATCTCTTACCATAATTTTCAGCATCTTGCTTCATAGTGGGCCAATAGTACCCTTGCGTGTGAGCACGATGTGCCAGGGTTCGTTTGCCTGGATGATTGCCACACACGCTTTCATGGAGTTCGACCAAGACATATTTAGCTTATGGATCACTCAAACACTTTAGGTACGGACTTCCGAATGATCGTCTATAAAGTTGGTCATCGATCAAAATGAAGCAGGTTGCCTGTACATAGAGTCTGTGCACCTATTTTCCATATTCTGGTAATTTCCCCATTTAGAGGCATTTCACGATGTCATGCATCCAACCGGGGTCCGCTTCATTGGTACTGTACGTTGGTTAGGGTGCGGTTGAGGGCATGGCTTGGAAATAAACGGGCAACATCACTGCTTCTTTTATAGGGAGAGTGGCGACTATGCTAGCCAATGCGTCTGCCTTCAAGTTCTCTTTGCGGATCCCTCGTCTAACAATTCATTCATCTAGTTTTTTCAAGCGATCTTCCACCATGGCGAGGTAGTGAGTCATGCGTTCATCCTTTACTTCATAGTCTCTTTGAATTTGCCCAATAATTAGCTGAAAGTCGCTCCTAATTTCCAACCTTGTTACAGCCAATGTCAGGGCAAGGTCTAGCCCTACTAGGATAGCCTCATATTCTGCTTCATAGTTGGAGGCAGAAAGAGACATATATCTTGTTCTACCAATTCTCCGGTTGGTGATTACATGATCAAACCTATTCCGGACCTGGACGCTCTGGATGCTCCGTCTACTTGAAGTGACCACCATTGTTCTCTAGGGGGATTAGTTGGATGTGCCTATTTTTTAGGGAGTTCGACTATAAAGTCAGTCATAACTTATCCCTTCAATGACAACCTAGGTTGGTATTTGATTTCGTATTCATTTAACTCGATGGCCCATTTCAACATCCGTCCGGACAGATCCGGTTTGTGTAGGATAACTCAGAGTGGTTGATTTGTGAGGACAGTCAATTGGTGAGCTTGGGTGTACGGGCGAAACTTCTAGGGGGATTTTTCAAGGCTAGGGTCGTTTGCTCTATTATGGAGTACCAAGTATCTGCATCTACCATTGCTTTGCTCATATAGTAGACAGGCATTTGCTCTTTATCTTGCATGTACCTAAATAAGATGGCATTAACAGCATAGTCATATACAACCAGATACATGTAGAGTTGTTCATCGGATTTAGGGCTACTGAGAATGGGCGGTTCAATGAGGTAGTGTTTGACTACTTCAAATGTCTGCCTGCACTTATTAGTCCAACCAAATGTACTTGCTCCCCTAAGCGTGAGGAAGAAAGGTTTCAGCTTGTCTGTGAAGCGGGCTATGAAACACCCCAAAGCTACTAGACGACCTATGAGACGTTGCAACTCCTTTTTGCTATTTGGGCTAAGTGTTTCAAGGACTGCCTTTATTTGAGTTGGATTGACTTGAATTCCCCTTTAGGTCACCATAAACCCAAGAATCTTCCCTGCACTAACACCGAAGGCGTACTTAGTTGGGTTGAGCTTCATATTGTATGCCCACATCAAGTGTTGGACGTGTTCAGCTCGGGTTTCGCTTTTTACAACAATGTCGTCAATGTAGATCTCCATAGTTCGGTCGATCAAGGGTTTGAAGATCTTCATCATTAGTCTTTGATAAGTAGCACCAACATTCTTAAGCCCGAATGACATGACTTTGTAGTAATACAACCCATGTGGTGTAACAAAGGTTGTCTTTTCCTCATTCGGATGGAACATAGGGATTTGGTGGTATCCGGAGAAAGCATCGAGAAAGGAAAGCATCTCATGTCCGGCGGTAGCATCGACTATCTGATCTATCTAGGGTAAAGGAAAACTATCTTTTGGACAGGCGTAATTCAGGTTGGTGTAATCAACGTAAACTTGTCATTTCCCGTATTTCTTTGGAACGACCACCACGTTTGCTAACTAGTATGGATACTTGACTTCTTTGATAAATCCGGCTGCTATCAACTTGTCAACTTTCGTCTGGATGATTCTCTGTCTATCTGGATGGAAACGTCGAACCTTTTTCCAGATAAGACATGAGAAAAGTGTGACTTTGAGCTTGTGAGAAGCCACAGATTGATGGATTACCAACATAAGTCCAGGCAAAGATGTCCTTGTTCCACCGAAGCACACTTCCGAGCAGTTCCAATTCATTATGCGCTAGCAGGGAGCTAGTAAAGGTGATTTGATTTGTGCCATGTAAGAGGCATAATGGTTGGAGTGGTTCAACTGCAGGTGGATCCTTCTCCATCGGGCTCAATAATTGCTATTGCTCCCTTGTGTTTGATGATTTCGAATGTGCCTCTTCACTGGTTGAATGTCCGGAGTCTAGGGCCACCTAGTAGCATTGGCGTGCGACTAGCTGGCTGCCAAGGAGATTGACTTGCCCCTCCTCACTAAGGTAGCTCACCATCTGATGATACGTAGAGTGAACGACTTTCATTCTATGAAGCCATGCACATCCCATAATGGCATTGAAATGAGACCTCAACCACTGAAAATTATACACTCAGGATGATTGGGCCAGCTTGGACGGGCAACACTATGTTACCCTGAGAAGCCGTCGTGGCTCCATTAAACCCGAACAATAATCGCTCTAGGTTCTTAGGGCGAATGATGAATAGTTCATCTGCTTGTAAGCTGACATTTGCAAGAGGTCAATTGAGCTACCCGGATCAACCAGAACCCTTCTTACGTCGAACCCACTTATTCCTAGTGTTAGGACTAGGGCATCTTCGTGTGGTTGCAATACTCGACTAGCATTTACTAGGGGGAAGGTAACTCTATTGTCAACTGGGCGCATACCCCATTTCGAAAAATTGTGTTGGATGGAGCTGACTCGCTCTCTTATAGAGACCGTGTGGAGCAACCTTTGTCTTTTCCATTTAGAGTTGTATATATCGTCAATGAGGCCTCTATGTATGTAGTGGATGACAACTCTAGGAATTGCTGAAAATGCAAGGGCCTGGACGGCTAGGTTTTGGGTCGTCTTTTTTCGCCTGCCAATTGTGCGGACATATTGTTTCAAGTGTCCTACCCAGATTAGCTTTTCCACCAAGTAATGGAGACTCCTACATTGCTCGGTGGTATGGTCGTGATCCTTATGATAGGTTCACCTTCTGTTTCGATCCCATTTAGTCAGATCTGTCTTAATTGGCTCTAGCCACTTGAAGTCGGACAGATCGCGGATCATCGGGAGAAGTTTCTCATATGAGATATTGAGGGGGGTCAGTCTCGCTTGATTATGTTGTTATGACCATCCCACCTCTTGCTAGCTTGCCTCGATTGGCTTGAGGGCTTAGAGTTTCCTGCCTCGTCGTGCTTGGTTGGATAATTCGCCTCACGGACATCGTCTTCAAGCACGGAGTATTTGTTTGCCCATCTAAATAGTTTGTCTATTATTACAAGCGGCTTCTTTGCAAGAGACTCAAAGAATGGCGTACCCAAGCAGATGTTTCGCTTGAAGATCTGCATGATGACATCCATGTTGCAGAACTCCACCTAGAACACGACTTGTCCGAACCATTTCATGAAGTCTCTAAGTGACTCGTTCTCTTGCATCTTGATGTTCTACAGGGTGCTTATGTTATGCTTATGGCGAGTTGAACATAAGTAGTGACCCACAAAGGCTTTCTATATGTCTCAAAAAGTGTTCACGGAATTCTTCAAGAGACCGTGGATCCAAAAGAGAGGCTAGTCATGTAGTTTGGCCAAAAAAAGCTTGCACAATAGTGCATCATTCCCTATATCGAGGGTCATGAGCTGCCTAAAGTGCATGATGTGATCAAACGGATCGCTTGTTCCGTCGTATGTCATGAATTTTGGCACTATGAATCCCCTAGAGGGCTCATAGTTAATAATACGAGGGTCGAATGGCGTGGAGAGTATGACATCCAACCATCACCTGATGGAGCCTAGTGGAGCTCGATTTGCGAGGGCCCCTGCTTGTTGCTACCTTGGTAGCTAAGAGGGCCACTTCGACATAATTGTTGTGGCTGAGGGACTTAGATGGGCTTCCAAGGTTTTTGTCATGTCTGGTTTTCCCTCTATGTCTAGCACCTTAGGTTCCAATTGGGTTCGCATCGCATCTGATATACGTGACTTTCTATCGTGCCTCATCTTCGTTGATACTCGGGTAGAGTCGGTGCCTTTGTCTAGCTGCACCTGGCGAGTTGGCAAAAACTCCTCCTCATACTGTGTCGTGTGGCTGCCAAAGGGGAACTCTGCATTCCTAGGGAAAGATGCCTCATCAGTCCGTCTTGAGGCTGTCCGTTGGCTTTGAGGTTGCCGACTTTGGGAGGGACCCAATGACGACATTTGGGCTCGTAACTCTTCATTCTCTTCTTTGAGTCGCCTCGTTTGGCGAAGTAGAGATTGCATTTTTCGATCACTCTATCGTTGGCGTCTTTCCATACTTTCACGCTAGGAAAAGTAGCCTTCGCTACCCATAGCTGATGATCGGCTCCTGGAAGGTGTTGACATCCTTAGTCGTTCTCACAGACGACACCAATGTTGTTGGTGTCAAGCCATCCAGAGTTAGGTTCGTCTAGCTTCGCTGAAGTTAAGTTGACTTATTCCCCTCTTCATGCTTCTTGAAGAGTCTGTCCAGCTGCACTAGAGTCAGATGGACTTCTTTCTTACACAAAATGATGTACGAATGGGTGGTCCAGGCATGCCCCTCAAAGCTTAAGTCAGACAAGAGCAGCTCTAACTATTTTATGAGAGAGAGTGAGCATATGTGTGTGCGCATACCTCGTTCGTGCTTTTTGAAGGGTTTATATAGAGCTGATGACACTGTCACTATAGTGCTGACTATGCACTCTAGCCTTTCTAGTAATGATGATTACCCTTAAGGCGAATGGGCAATCATCACAGATTAGGGCGGTTGGCAGGAGCCATTTGCTGATGTGCCAAAGTCTCGAACTGTACAATTGACCATTCATTTAGCCTGCCAATGTCTGGGATTGTGTGCAACAATTAATTGTCATTGACTTTTGGACATAAATGGAGTCTCGTCCGCCGCTCAGACATCAAACATGATTGATCACACATGCCAAAAGTCTTAAAGACTTGACTGGACAAATCTTCCCGTCTGAGAGTCCAATGAGCCTGGGCTGTAGATTCCGTCTGGCCTTGTGGGAGAAGGGAATCCTCTCACTTCTGATGTCAGACGAAACTTATCTTGGTTTTTCACGGAATGATCACAGACGAGTTACATACTTCTCCCAGACAACCAAGGGGTTTTGAGTTTGAAAGGGACACGTGGAGGGGAACCCCCCACAATATACAACTCATTGGATGCAAAAACCTTGTCGTAAAGAGTAGATGCAAAAAGGAAGTGAGGGTTTGAGGTCAAGGGCCTGGGGGTGGGTGAGAAACTGAATGTTGTAGTGATGGAGATTGGATGAGACTAGGGGAGGGGATGATTGCTTTAAAACTTAAAACCTATCTAATAAAAAGTAAAGCAAATTAAAGGAGAAAATAATAAAACCATTTCAATGTAAAAGAACCCCCCACTCCACATGGGACTATTTTGCTGGAGTTGGGCCCCATAATTGCACTTTTATGCCCAGGCCCTTGGAATACTCCTGTAATTGTCTCCAAGATTTTGAGACAATGTTGAATGTTGGAACTACTGTTCCATCTTATTCCAATTGAAATGATTAATCAACCGCTGCTTTTGGAGGATACATCAATTAACACCTTGGATTAAATGCTTTATCCATCTAATTCTTTCTTCTACTTCTAGCTATCTTCATTTTTCTTTTTGAATTTTTATTTTCAAAAGTACAAAATTTTAAAAATTACATTTATAACCCATTTTACTTTTAATTTCTATAATTTGATAGTCAAAATTTAAAATTAGGGTGTAGTTTAATGATTTTTTATTTTTTATTTTTTAAAATAAAAAATGATAATAACTGTGGACTCACATTTTCACGTGTCCCTATTCGATGGCGAGATTCGCTTTTTATTTGGTGAAAATTTGTTTTTTTTAAAAAAAAAACTTGGAATCACCACTTATTTTAGTTTTTTCTAAGGGAAAACAAAATAAAAAAGAAAACCTTATGTGACTCCTTATTTGGAAAAGACATGTCTACAAAAACCGAATCTGGATCTGAGGATCAAGTTACCTATTGGGAAGGTACAATGGTGAGTCGTACCACCCCTCTAAGCTTGCATGCATACATTCTCTACTAAATGAATTAAGGGAATTGTGATAATTAATTAATTAATCATGGATACTAAAATTAATAACATAAATCAATATACACAAAAATGATAATAAAATCAAGTTACAAGAATGCACAAAACATGTGACAAGAGAATCATGCAAAATGATTTATTGAACTAAATAAAAA
This sequence comes from Vitis riparia, assembly GCF_004353265.1. NCBI lineage: Eukaryota > Viridiplantae > Streptophyta > Magnoliopsida > Vitales > Vitaceae > Vitis > Vitis riparia. The sequence goes on from NC_048444.1 coordinate 23,827,569, forward strand.
AGATATTTCAAAATAATTAGTTTTTTTGGAAATTTCAAAAGATTTTATTAAAAACAATTTTGAACTAATGATTTCAATTTATTTATTTACACAAAAATGTCAATTTATTTTCTTCAATTTTTTTAAAAAAAGTTATTTACACTTATTGTTTCAAAAGAAATTATTACAAAATTTCAATTTGGCAACAAAAAAATTATTTTTACTTGCTTTTACTATAAAGGAATTAATTTTTACAAATTATTTAGAATATATAGATAGTCGTTATCTTTATAGAAAACATGACTTTTACAATTTTATTTACAAAATTATCAAAATTCAATCCAATTTTATTAATACCAAAAAAAAATTATTAGTCAAAAAATGAATTTTACAAAATTAATTACAAAAATGTTTGAATCCCTTGTTTGATTTTAAAAAGATTTATTGGAAAATATTTTATCAAATAATTATCCGTGATTTTATAAAAAGATATTTCAAATTTATTACTTACCCTTAAAGATTTGGAATTTGTGTAAAAAAAAGTGTAGACTCCCAAATTTGTCAAATTTAATTAATTTATTTATTATTATCTTTTTAACCTAATATTTTAAAGCCATTTTAATTATAATTTTGTAGTTATTATTATTATTTTTATCCCTTTTTCATTTTCTCTTTCATACTTTCTCCATTTTTTTTTCTCTTATTTCCCTTATTCTTTCTCTCATCCCCATGATAACCCCTACTCATCCCTTTTTTTTTTTTTTTTCTCATTTTTCCCATTTTTTTTTTTCATATTTTCCTTTTTTCTTTCTTCTTCCCATTTTTCCCACACTCATAGTCACCTCTCTTTTTCCCTAATCTATTTTTCTTCTCTCTCCACACCATTATACCCACGAGGGGCACTATCGGTGACGCTGTTATGGTGGCATTGTTGTCGACCAACAATCACCCCCCTTCTCTGGTTGTATCTTTCACTCTTCTTTTCTTTCTTTCTTTCTTTCTCTCTCTCTCTCTCTCTCATCACCATCGACGATGCCATTATTGGCGGCCCACTACCGACGATACCACTGTCGGTGATGCTACTGTTGACTAGTAGTCCTCTCGAACGTCGACAATCCTCTCTGTCATATCTTCTCTCTCTCTATCTATCTATCTCTCTCTTCTTTCCTACCCATCATCATCCACCACGATCACCATCCATGGTGAAGCTCACCATAGTTGACTGTTGTCATTTCGACATTGGTAGCATCGACATCGTCTCTCCACCACGACACTCATTCCTTCCATTTTCATTTTGGAGGCTTCAAAAATGGTAAGTAACCCTTTCTTTCTTCATTTCGATTTCTACAGTGCTTTGTTTGTTGGGCTTTGGATTGCATTTACGGGCTTTGAAGATGTTGGGCTTGCATGGTTTTGATTTGGGCTGCTAATTTGTTTGACTTAGGCTTGCATATTTATTGGATATTAAATTGGGCTTGAATTATTGGATGTTATTGTTGGGGCTACTTGAATTTCTTTGATTTTTGCTGATTGGGTTTTTCTTGGTGTTTGGACGGGTGTTTTGGCAATGTGTTGAGAGTGGAAAAAAATGGGAGCAATTAGAGCAGTTGAAGCAGGACATGGGTAGTGGCAGGTTGGAAAGGACTTCTCCTTGAAGAGTTAGATTTTTTTTATTTTTTTTTATTTTTTGTATATATTGGGATATCTTCTGTAAAAATGGGTGGGAGGGATAGGCATAAGAAATCCTGGTTTTCTCTTCTCTTTCTCGGTTTTGTTTTGTATATATTTACTGTGAGGAGAGATTTATTTTGGGATGTTTTTGGAGCTGCTGAGGGATTGCAATTTTTGTTGGGGCATTATTGTGTAGGTATACTCGAATCCTTCCCCTCATTTTGTTATATTTTTCATCTTTCATTTTATTTCGTTTAGTTATCTATTTATCTTTATCAGTTTTATGTAAATATTACTTTTTGATATTTAGATTTTATTCATCATTGGAAAAAAATGCATGAATAGTGTAATTGTACGAGATATTATCATTTGCTTTGAATCTTTGTCATATCTTGTTATCTCATTTTTTTTAAAAAAATAATTTTTTTTTTGTTATTATCATCATCATTATTCTACTTTAATTTCCATGCGTTTTATTCTTTTCATTTTTTGTTTGTTAATAAATCTGAAATAAAACTTTTTTTAAAAATTATAAAGTTTGAAAACCTTTTTTAATAATAAATTTGTTTTTTTATATGAAATTAAAATAAAGTAACAAAATGATTTGTTTTTACAATATTGAAATATTCATTCTTTTTTTTTTAATAAATTGGAAAACTTTTCTGTAATGAAACTTAAAAAAAGCAAAAAAGGACTTTTTATTTGAAATAAAATTCAAAAGCTTTAAATCCTTTTTTATCTTTATTTTATTTTATTTAGTTATCTTATTTGTTTTTCTCTTTACTTTTTTTATTTATTAAAGAATTGAGTGAAACATTTTTTTTACCTTAAATAAAATCACTTCATTTCTGAAATCAAGCTCCTTTATATATATATATATATAAATTGTTTAACATTTTATAAGAAAATTACTTTAAATAAAAAAATTATCTTGTAAATAATTAAAAGTCAAGCAAAAATTATCTTTAAATAAAAATCAAGATACTTACTTGTAAATAATTTTGCAAAGGTTCTTTTACCAAATAATTTATAAAATTCTTCCTTTATTTATGATTGGAATAATATTCTTTATATATATATAAAAAAAAAGATATAGTTTTATGATTGGAATAATTTATAATTGTTTTTTTTTATTTTTATAAAAAAAATAAAATTATTTTCTTTTGAGTGCGATATTTAGAACCACTATTAGTAACTCTAGTTTTAAATTTAAAGCTAAAACTACTATCACCAACTCCGATTTTTTACAATTTAAAAAGAAAAAAGAAGGAAAAATCACATGAATAAATATGTGATTACAAATACTAGACCGGTAAATATCTTGGGAGAAGATCTTGTAGACCCCCATTTTGGGGCTCGGTTTCATGCACTTTCATGCAGCTTGCTTTGCCAAGTGTCGCAACCTCAGAAGACCACATGGCATCTTTTAATTGGCTGCTATGGAATCAGATATTGTTTTTGGAAGAGCTATCAGGAGGCGACACCTGGAGGAGGATATGCAGAGGACGTTCAGAGTTTGTTGGAGGGGGAGCGTCTTCTGCAGAGGGGCCAGCTGGCTAGGGTGGTGGTCGCTACAGGGGAAGTTAGAGGGAGACCGGAAAGGGAACGGGGGGTTGCTTTAGGAAGGGGGTAGAGAGCTTTTGGCGAGGAGGGCTCTTGTTTGGTTTTTTTGGAGAGGAGGAGGAAGGATTGCAGAGGTGGCTTTTTAGAGAGGCTTTTCATGCTGGTTCGAAGGATATTTTCAGGCAGGGGAGGTGGAGAGAGCGATTTTTTAGGGGCAAGAAGGGGAAGCTGATGCATCAAGCTTTCTGAAGGAGAGGTTCAGAGGGTAAAAGGAAAATTCGACTATTTTAGTTTGAAGAAACCAGGTACGTATATGATGGTTCTCTCATTCCTAGTTATGGATTGTTCTCTTCAGTTTCCCATTGATTACTTTTCAGCATTATTTCGATTGGGAGAAGATATAGAGGGCTACATTATTTCTTTTATTAACCTTTGAATCGTTTTGATGATGCTTTTACATGTTCATTCTTCTCTGTTTGGTTTTTGTTGAGATTTGCTCAGCTTTGTTCCTCTTGATATCCGTAATAGCATTCCTCGTTTGTATTTGCAATTTTATTTTTGTTCATCCCACCTACTTCTCTTAACTCACCCATCCCTTATGAAATGAGGTTGCGACTCATGGATTTTGTTGTTATTCTAGTTTTGTTTGGGTTTCCTTTCCCTTCCCTCTTTTCACCCGCTTTGACTTGCAATGGAAGATGAATATCTCTTTACTGTGAATTAAAGTAAGGCTGGGCAGAAAACGGGGAGATTACTGAGGAGTAAAAAGGGATGAAGTGATCGAAACAGATAATGTTGATGTCATGGATGAAAGTCTGAGTTTGTTCGAAATGAATATATCCACGAATATCATCTCTATTTTCGAAGTCTGTGCAACATACTTCACCCCCTAGCCATTCAGCCATTGTTTGGAGAATTCCTTGAATACAACCAAAGCGAGAGGGAAGATTTTGGATTGTCAATATGTCGTGAGATTAACAGATTCGAAGTTGGCAAAGTGGATTGTAGTTGGGGAAGCTGGTGGGGTTTATGCTGCTTGAAGTGATTTTGATAAGCTGTAAGAGGCTAGTTATGAAGTGTCCTATAATGACCCTAATTCAATGTGATGCATGATTAAAAATTCCAGAATGGCTGAGGTCTGTGAGTATCATCGGGTGGGGATCTAATCACTACAGAGTGTAGGGCCCTACAGGTGGGCTATAATGGTGGATATGAGGTTCATGGCCCGAGGAAGAGAACATGGGCCCGTCCAAAAAAAGAATGCCCTCACTACCAAGGCTACCCCACCTTGCATGCCTTCCACCCATGACTCCTACCCACCTTATCCACTTATTCACCTTCCAACACAGAAGACCCATGATTCTCTCATCACCTCACATCCCTCATGCCCTTCTCATCTCCATGTTCTGTCACTGGTCCCACTAATCGATACCCATTCATTCACTAAATCATTTTTCAACCATTCCACTCATTATTCAAGCCTATTTTTCTCACCACTCATGGATCTCTTACACACCACGTACCTTCCCATTCATTTATTCACTTACCTCTCTAAACCTCCATGCCCTTGTTCCAAGGCAAGCTCTATTCCGTCATCAATCTCTGAAGTCCAAGAAATTTGTAACCCATCCTTGATAACACACACTACCCTCTTGGTTACCTTGATCTCCCATGCATGTCATCTTTTCTTTAAAACCTATAAACCACCTTTCTCTCTCATGCATGACCGGAGGAAAACACTTGTGACGGCTTGGCTATCGGTAGTGGTGTTGGAGATACATGTAGTACCTGGCTGATTGTTGAAGTTGGAATAGGAGATTTTTAGTCAGAAGCAGCTGGTCATCCATACTCCCAGGCCTAAAAGATTCGTCATCCTTTGCAAACATAGGAAACAGGTCTCTACCATCGGGATTGATAGAGCCCAGCAGCTGTTCGTTACTGGTGATGAAGTTTCTTGGAACGGAGAAGGAAGTCCAGCATGACCAAAGATTGCGCTTCCTCTTAAATGAGATATTCTTAGATCTTCATTGTTGCTACTGACAGTGTACGCTCAAGGCATGATGATGTGATGTCGAGCCGTTTTGTGGAGCAGAGGCTCCTCTATTTGCTGCTGGAACTAGATTGGTGCCAATGTTCTGGTGAAATATCTTGGAGGGGATGAGGTTAATATTCCTCTTGTTGGTGCTGCTGCTATCTGTTCTCCATGGGATCTTTTGATATCTGACAGATTCGTTAACCGCAAGCTTGTACAGAAACTCCATGACAAGGCTCTAGCAATGGACTTACAAGACATCTCATTGTTGGGTGGGATCACTTACTCTATCATGTATTTTGGGTTACGATAATTTGGTGGAGATGGAAGAAAGGGCAGCCTCCACAGTGAATTGAGCCCTAGAGCGATGGACTTAGAAGGATAGAACTGGCAGTTTGAGTGTGTCCTTAGCAGTTTCAGATGGTGGAGTTCTGGGTGGCGTTCTCGACCCGAATGCCTTGCATCTGATCATCAGTGGCATGAAGACGCTGCATCCTCATGTATATCAACAGCAATGGATAGATTCCATGCCATGCATGCCGCCACATATTTCTCAACCCATTGAACCCTTTTCCTTCCCACTGATCATATCCTTTACCACCCATACCCTCATGCATTGACACGTTACTCACCCATTATTTTCCTCACCACCCCCATCTTCATTATTTCATACCCATTGACCATCTCTTCATACCCATCTCATTAATTCTCATGCACATCATTCTACCCTTCCCACTAACCTTCCACCATCATTCAAGCTGCCATCTCGATCTCATATTCCTCAAATCCGTCACCCATCAATCTTCATGTATGACTTTTCCCTGCCGACACTGCAACTCATCATGTTCATTGTTGGTGCCATCGATAAGATCAAGAGTGAGGATTGGCTGTGCTTCACCTACTACCGTATGGACCTCCGACATAGACGAGACCTCAATCATTCTCTCAATCATCCTTCAGCTATACAGAGAGCAACTCTGTAATATGATCTTTGAGTTAAATTTTATTTTTGATGATCACAGAATAGACGTGTCGCGGAAGTAAACGCAGGGTTTTGTTAGCACTCAGAACTCCTTTGATGCTAACACATCTATTGAAGATGGTTCTGTTGGTCGAAGTTTCAGAAGTTGCTCCATCATTGTTATTAGTGGAGGTGCAGGTGGTAGCCAAAGGAGAATTTGAGGAGTTGAAATGGGAAGTTGTGAAAGCTGGGCTTGAAGATATAGTTGTTTCATGGCAGAATCGACGTTCTACAGGGCATGCTTTCCACTTGGAGACCCTGCTGATGCACCTTGCAGGAATCCAAATATTTCACTTGCATACATGAATTCATAGCATCACATATCTCATTAATGGAGTGCATCAATGCAGTTGTTTCCTTGGGAACCAAACATGCAGCTCGGGTGAAGATTCCAACTGGTAGAGCAGCGTAGTAGCTACTGCCAGTGTTTGTTCCACTTTGGGTTGGCTTCAGCTCAAAGCCAGAAGACTCCAGCTGGAAATCAACCTATTTTAGTCTTTGAGAACCCTATTAAGAATGTCTCGACAAAGACACAGGCCAATCCTCGCCAGAAAGTTGGTTCCAAGCTTGCTGCACCAGGAACTTCATGCAGACTAGGGGATGGGCCCACTGCAAACCAGAAAACAAGGCCCCTACCTCCAACAGAGTGGATCAGAAGGAACGGTCTTGATGAAGCCATTGACTTAGGTGAAATGTTGCGAATGGAGTCACAAGATTGGATCTTAGGATTAGTAGAGAGGTTCTCGGATGTCGATGTGGACATCTTTGGCATCGTCAGACAATGGTCGAACAACAGTTGGGACAATTGACAGGCCAAAGAAGAAAATTATGGGTATCTTCTCACGCATGTGACACCTGCTGCTGCCCTAGAAAGATAAGCTACAGGAAAAAGCCCTCTATGCATGGCCATCTTTTTGGCACGCCGCCTCTAGGCCACGTGCCACCTTCTAGTTCACCATCATCAACTTTGATAATGTTTTGTTTTAAATCTCATTTTTCAAATAAATTTTCAAATTTCAATTCTTCCACTTTTCATCCTTAGTTTTTTTTAGGTTCCAAAGATTTATTTTCCAATAAAATTTTGGCGTCATTTTCCTTCATGGCGAGCAACTTTCACATTTTCTCTTTTTTTAAAAGGTTTTTTAAATAAGCAAGAATCAAATTTTGTAATTCCTAATGATGGAATTTACGGATTTGATTCATGCAAAATAAACGGGCTTTGGTGGGGGCCCCACATATATGATTTCATGACTGATTGACTAGTTGGTTGACTTGTCTGCCATGTGTGATTGATTCGCTCTGTTCCTTGATATGCATATAGTCATTCTGTGTTTATTCACTAACCCCATTCCATGATAGCGCGTTGCTGTTCGCTGCCCAGGTACACATTCATTCATTCTGATCATTCTCTATATGTATTCTGATTCTCATATATGCATGATTGATGTGGGCATCCATTGATTTACTCATCCATTGCCATGATTGTTTCATTTTATTAGTAGAGACCCGACTTTAGGGACTTAAAGGGGTGCTACGGTCTATACCGTACCTTCCCGATAAGTAACTTGACCCCCGAACCCGATCCGGTTTTTCGTAGATCACCTTTTCCAAAATAAGGAGTCACACTTAGGGTTTTTCTTTCTTATTTTGTTTACCCTTTAAAAATAAAACAAAAATAAGTGGCGACTCCAAGTCATTTTCAAATAATCAAATAAAAATCAATTTTTCGAAATAAAAATCGAGCTCGCCATCGAGTGGGAAACGCATTGAGCCGAAATGCGGGGTCCACAAGAACCGACTTTAGGGACTTAAAGGGGTGCTACGGTCTATACCGTACCTTCCCGATAAGTAACCTGACCCCCGAACCCGATCCGGTTTTTCGTAGATCACCTTTTCCAAAATAAGGAGTCACACTTAGGGTTTTTCTTTCTTATTTTGTTTACCCTTTAAAAATAAAACAAAAATAAGTGGCGACTCCAAGTCATTTTCAAATAATCAAATAAAAATCAAATTTTCGAAAATCAAGCTCGCCATCGAGTGGGAAACGCATTGAGCCGAAATGCGGGGTCCACAGATCTATTTCTATTATTATTTTTTCTTCAAAAGCATTATTTTTTCCTTAAACTCACACTTTAAAGTCTATATATCTATATATGTGTACACATCTACTAAATTTATTAGTTAATGAGTATGACTTCATTATGGTATCTGATGCCTTCTTTCGTAACTTAAAAATTAATGTTACATTTAACTTCTTGGAAAATGTAAGAGAAAAATAAAAATAAAGTATGGAAGAGGGTGCAATGAGAATGTGAGAGATTTTTGCATGAAAAATGTTTATGCATATAATGATTAGAAAATCTTAATTATTTACTTCCATAATTAGTTTGAGAAGAAGGTAAGATTTAAGTTCTAAAATATAGTTTTTCCAAAATCAAACTCTTCTTTAAGCATATGCCCTCATAATTTCTGTAATATCAAAATTAGAAATAAAAATATTAAGAGTTAAATATTTCAGAAAAAGAATAAATAATTATTGAAAAAATAATTTTAATCTCACTTTTTGAAATTAATATTTATTTATTTTTACGATTTAAACACAGTGTGATTATTTGTCTATGAATTCAAATATTTAAATCAGATCAACGGTGGACCCCATCCTATTGTTAAGGAGTCATCTATTTGTGCATGTCACACTTGTCTCCTTCGTTCTTCGATCTTTTTAAAAATATTTAATTAAAAGGATGAAATAATCTTAGAAATCTTAACATTTTTCATGCTTTTTCTAGAAAAATAATCAATTTTTGACATAAATACTTTTTTCTATTTTAAATATTTATATGTAGGTTTTAAAAGAAAATGTTATTTTTATAAGAAAATGATGAGGACTTTTTTTTTTTTTCCAAATGTAAAAAAAATGGGGAGGTTAAATTTTGGATTTTGAGTGGCTTTTTAATCAAATAACCCATCTTTTTACCACTTATCCGTTACGAATTCAGGCGACCGTTGGACATGTGCAGCTGGCTTCAGTCTTCACGGCTTTCACTCGACTTTTCGGACAACGTTATTTTCTTTGATATAAAACCCTGAGAACAAATTCAAATGAGCGGCCTCAATCTCAATTTCTCATCCTCCTTCTTCACCGCCTCTCTGCCTCTAATCCAATCCCAAATTCCAAACCCTAAATTTCCTCGATTCCAACATACTCTTTCAGAAATCGACAGACTAAACGATGTTGTTTCATAGTACCACATGCTAGCTCTTCCGATCTTCCGCTCCTCCCATTTGATATAAACCAGGTGAGTTTCAGAACCGATTCTTCTTTCTCTTCCGTGCGCCTCTCTTTGTTTTTCTGGAAAGGGTTTTTGGAGAATTTCTTTTCTTTCTCTTTTCTTTTAAGAAATAATTTTGCTAGACGTGTTTGGAAAATGTTGGTCTTGATGATTCTTTGTTGGTTGTCTGTCTTCCTGGAAAATGTTGTCTGGGACAAGAAAATTATTTTTCTATTATTATGGGGGTTGGAGAATTTCTTTTTATTTTTATGGAAATAATTTTTTCTTGACGTGTTTGGAAAATATTGATCTTGATGAGTCTTTGTTCGTTATTTGTTTTCGTGGAAAGAATTTTCTGGTATACGAAAAAAATAATTGGTTTTATTATGGTGCTGGATAATTTTTTTTAAGAAAATAATTTTTCTAAATGTGTTTGAAAAATGTTGGTCTTGATGATTCTTTGTTAGTTGTTTGTTTTCGTGGAAAATGTTTTCTGGGATAATAATTATTATTTGTTTTGTTATGTGGTTTGGAGAATTTCTTTGTTTTTTTTTTTCGTAAGGAAATACTTTTTCCAGAAGGGTTTGGAAAATGTTGGCCGTGATGATTCTTTGTTGGTTGTGATGCTCCTATGGCTCTTCGCCATGTTTTACTATCTGAAGTTGGATTGCTGCAAGTTTTAATTGTTTCAATGACAAATTCTTTGTTTTCCCGGATGGGTGTTTGGAAAATTTCTTGGAAAATGATTTTCTTAGAAAAATATTAATCCAAGTGGGTTTGGAAAAAGTTGGTCTTAACAATTCTTTGTTCATGAGGAAGGCTGTGATTCTCATATCTGGATGGTTAATTATTCACTTGTAAATTTTTATTGATTTATCTTGTGCCAACAGGCTCCTAAGGTGGAATTGTTGCAAACATGTATTGCAACTCCTTAATGTGGGCAGAAAAGGAGCCTTCTGTCGATTGTGATGAAGCTTTTGTTCCATCATTGGCTGAACGAATATCCTTTGCAGCACTTCAACCTGTAACAGGTAAATGTGTCTGTGATCCTTTCCACTTTTCTATTGCTATAGAAATTTACCTGAGTTCTATGTCAAGCCATATTCTTTGTTAGATCCTTAGACACTGCCTTGACTAAAGCTTTTTCATCCTTTTTCTGCCTTCAATTCAAACCAAATTATGTGTCCGGTGCACTTTAGTGAAACCAAGTTAGAAAGCAAGGGGATGGACCCTTTTGCATAAGGAGAGTAGAATCTTTATCATGCCAAAAATATGGAATAGAAAAAGAAAAACAGGAAAAGAAAGAGAAAATACAAGACTTATTCTTATCTGGGGAACAACCTAAACTATTGATGAATCCATGAGAGAATGCATCATGCCTATCAAACAACCCCAAACCAAAAATTGCATGACTAAAAAACCCTTCTTTGAACTTGGGACTGTCAGGCTCAATCCCTTCAATAGTTCTCCTATCTTTGCCTTTCCAGATGCGTGCTAGGTTTCTAAGATTTATCGTGACCAACTTAGCATGCAGAATTCTTTGGCGTTTCTAGTGAATCTCTTATACCCTTTTTTTTTTGTTCTCTCTATTGCATCATCGTGTAAAATTGGACTGTGAATGTAGTTTCTCCTTGTCTCAATATCTGTATCGTAGAGTTGAATTAGAATCTGAATTGTGTTGCAAGGAGGTGACTGGGTCAAATCCGTACTGTAGTTAGGTTCTATTTGTGCAGGCTGAACTGCAGAATCTCCAGATTTGTTTAATTGGGTATCCAAAAAGATGGAATGTAGCAACTTTCTTGCTAGCCTTCTGGTACAAAGTTAATAAGCCTCCATAGCAAATGGGTCTGCCTTGTGACTGCTCATAAGACCACTCGAAGCTTGTTTTCCTGTGGACAGAAACTTCCTTGAACTGCATTGAGGTGGTAAGAAGAAACTAGTTAAAATAAGTACAAGAAAACTAGGCAAAAAAAAAAAAAATGTTACATGATTAAAGAGACGCTGCAGCCATAGATACAAACAGACTGTGGAAGCCTCACTCTTTAACTAAAAGAGAAACTTAGAAGATAGTAAGTTGCAAGATTAAAGAAAGTTGGGGGGCTAAAGAGAGAAACTTCCTCTGTTTGATTCTGTCAGTGCAAACCTGTGTCAGTTTGCTTCTGCTGTTTCCTGTTTCTTCAAAGGAAACAAATTTTGACAAAAACTGGGTTTAAGAGAGAAACTTCCTCTGAGTGAGTGTATTCCTAGCTCCACAGTCATTTTAGTTTGTTACTTATTTTCTTTTTCCTCTCTCTTTGTTTATGGTATTGGAGCCAAGATAACTCCACTCGACCACAGGGCACAAGCTCACAATAAAACAGGGCAGTTCCAATCAATTAAGACTGCACAAAGGCTACCAAGCCTTAAGACCAATAGAAAGAATAACTCCCCTTTTAACATTCTTGAAACTTTAATAGTGAATATATGATGGGACTTTTTGGTTTTTGTTTTGAATTATGGGCAATTGTAATATTAACTTGCTTAATATCTGATCGAAGAAATACATTGATGGGCATAAAACTAGTGTTGAACAATTGGAAACTAGACAACATGGTTTCCTAAATACAAGCTCAGATCCATGATGAGCCATGTAGAGACATCTCCTTCAAATATTTCACGATTATCTTGGTTGGATGACCCATAAGGCACTATGAGGATGAGGAAAACCAAAAAGATAAAAATTAAAAAATTAAAAATAGAAAGTTGTTTTTGAGTTTGTATGAAAAGGCAATCATGGATTGTAATTTATAGAAAACATGGTCTAAGAGGTCTAAGAGTGGACTGGTGGGTGGAAAAGGAATGGAGGCAACATAGAAGGCAAAAGAGAATGGTGGAGAGGGGGAAGGGAAGGGTGAGGTGGTCGTTTGCTTTTTAACATTGCATTGATTATGTACCCTAAGTACCAAGTGTTGAGCTACAGTGATAATCTATTAAGCCTGGTGTTGATCCATAAGGGAGGCTGCGCTGGAACTAGAGTAGAGGCTGCGCTGGAACTAGAAGGGAGGCTGCGTTGGAACTAGAGTAGAGGCTGTGCTGGAACTAGAGTAGAGGCTGCGCTGGACCTAGAGTAGAGGCTGCGCTGGACCTAGAGTAGAGGCTGCGCTGGACCTAGAGTAGAGGTGGAAAGATAACAAAGAGGACATGTCATAATGATGTGAGGTGTTGTGATTTTCTAAGTGACATAATGAAATAGACACCAATAAAACCTATAACTTTAGCTATGTGGCAACACTTGGGTTGGTTGAAAAGGTCCCACATATATATGGTCTATTTGGTTGAAAAGGTCCCACACATATATGGTTATTTGTATCTTGTTTTACTCACTCGGATCTCTTGGTTGGTTGAATTTTTAGGCAGAAGATTTTTCCATTAAGATTCATTCAAAAACTCTTCTCAAGTACTTACATCTTAATTTAAGAACCTGATTTAAGCATTGGAAACTCTTCATTCTTATCTTGTGGTCTTCTTGTCAAACTCGAACATTAAAAAAAAAAAAAAAAGAACGATTTTGAAAGTTCTAATGCACAACTAAATTGGAAAAACTCCCCATTCTTGTCTTGTATCAAATCTTGGACTTCTCAAACTTGAACATCCAAAGAAAAAAAAAAGAATGGTTTTTTAAAAGTTTTAAAGCAACTAAACTAAACACGAGAACACTTGCTTGCTATATAACACCAAAGAACTGAACTGCTACTACACACCATGAATCTGCTGAAAAATTTAGCTGGGGGGGTGCTATTGGATTTCTCCTTATGAAGTCGAAGCATAGACTCCTCTATTAGACTCAAATATGACCTTTTATGTGTTTTACGAAACCCTAGGTTCAATGACAGATGGTAGGATTGCTGGAGTCAAACAAAATTAAACAGCTCAAATGCATCTCCACTTAGTGTAGCTACCCCACAGGTAGGCACAAAAGGCTGACCATGGGCATCCCACCTAAGGTGGTGGCTAAGGTGGTGCACCCACCACAAATGGGCACTCAAGGTGGCACAACAACCTTGTTTTGTGTTATATGCTGCAAATATTTGCTTTGCATTGCTGCTTTGCAGCTTGATTGATTCTCATTCTTGAGATTTTGTGCACTCCTAACCAAAGATTAATTCCATAACTTCCAATTTTGGTTGCTTGGTGATGCACCTGGAAAACATTGCAAAAAGCTCAAAGAACTTGAGAATACCCCACATTGGGAGATGCACCCACCACAAATGGGGCACTCAAGGTGGCACAACAACCTTGTTTTGTGTTGTATGCTGCAAATATTTGCTTTGCATTGCTGCTTTGCAGATTGATTGATTCTCATTCTTGAGATTTTGTGCACTCCTAACCAAAGATTAATTCCATAACTTCCAATTTTGGTTGCTTGGTGATGCACCTGGAAAACATTGCAAAAAGCTCAAAGAACTTGAGAATACCCCACATTGGGAGATAACTTAAACTTTAGGGAATGAGACTGCTCCAAAATATAACTAAATATTGATCGTGAGAGCAATTGAGATTACTATTGGTTCAATATATAGTGAAAGTTATGGCCTTCTTAGAGTGTAATGGTAAACTAGGGTTTAACTTCAACTTGAGGAAATGAGACTGTTCCAAAATATAACTAAATATTGATAGTGGGAGCAATTGAGATTACTATTGGTTCAATATATAGTGAAAGTTATGGCCTTCTTAGAGTGTAATGGTAAACTAGGGTTTAAATATAAACTTACGAGGAGAAATTGTAAATGAAAAAAATATCATATAAGAAAATGAAAACAAAATAACATTGTTAATAATCACAAAATAACAAACTTATCAGGAAAAATTACTTGCAATGTAAAGGGATGAAAATATATGCGAGGAGTGGAGGCTTTGAAGCTTACATTTGAAAGGGAAATTTTGAGTGATGGCACGGTGTCACGCGTGGCACACGTCCTCGCGTGTGTTGTGCACGACGGTGGCATGTGTCACGCGTGGTGGAAGGCGTCTTGGCACGCGCGGTGGCACCGTCCTTCCGCGCGCGATGGCTTGCGTCCTTGCATGGGCGGTGACACGGGTCCTTGCGTGTGCGGCGCACGGACACATGCGTGGCGCACGGACGGTGGCACGTGCGGCGCACGGAGGGTGTGACGTCGCTTCTTGTCAGCCCACTTCTTCATTTTCTTAGCGGCCTTGTCCAAGTATGAGCGTGCTATGTCAGCTTGCTTGTGCCACCCTTTCGCGAACTTGAAAGCCGCTGGACTTCTCCCCGTATAGTCAATCGTTAGAGTGTGAGGAGTCAACGGTTGCTGCCCTATGGCTAACTCGAACGGGCTCTTATTGGTTGCCTCACTCCTCTGCAGGTTGTACGAGAACTGGGCTATGTCTAACAGCTTAGCCCAATCCTTCTGGTTGGCACTCACGAAGTGCCTTAGGTAGAGCTCCAGTAAGGCGTTCATCCACTCTGTTTGCCCATCTGTCTGTGGGTGAAAGCTTGTGGAGAAGTGAAGCTCCGAACCCATAAGCTTAAAGAGCTCCGTCCAAAACTTCTCAGTGAAACGCGGATCGCGATCACTGATGATGAACTTAGGCAACCCCCAATACTTGACTACGTGCTTTAGGAATAGTCTCGCCTTCTTTTTCGCAGTGCAGTCAGTCGGGGCTACTATGAAGGTTTCATACTTAGAGAACCTGTCCACTACCACTATGATAGAGCCGCTGTCCTCCGACTTGGGTAGCCTGATGATGAAGTCCATGGTGACGCTGTCCCATGGGCACTCTGCTATAGGTAGTGGCTCCAACAGGCCTCTAGGCTATCGTTGGTCCACCTTGTCTTGTTGGCACATCAGACAAGTCTTCACATAGGCCTCAACCTCATCCCGTATTTGAGGCCAGTAATAAGCCAACTCGAGTAGTGCCCTTGTGCGTCGTTGCCTAGGGTGCCCAGCCCACTTGGTGTCATGTCACTCTTTTATCAGATTCCGCCTTATGTTCCCCCACTTAGGCACATAGAGTCGTCTCTCCTTGGTGTAGAGTAGGCCATCCTCCACCCAAAACCGTTTAGTCTTTCCTTTATGAGCCAGGGCGATGAGACTCTTAGCCACTGGATCATGTTGCAGTCCCTCCCTTAGAAGATCCATTATGTTTCCTTGGGGCTGACTCGTCATGAACGCTAGCTCCGCTTTGCGGCTTAGGGCGTTAGCCACATGATTAGCACTTCCTGGCTTATACTCCAGCGTATAGTCGAACTTGGCCAGGAAGTCTTGCCACCTAGCTTGTTTGGGACTTAGCTTCTTCTGTGTCTGGAAGTAGCTAGTGGCAACATTGTCGGTCTTCATTATGAAGTGAGACCTCAGAAGATAATGCCTCCAGGTGCTCAAGCAGTGGACGATGGCGGTCATCTCCTTTTCTTGCACCGTGTAACGCCTCTCCGTGTCGTTTAGCTTGCGACTCTCAAATGCGATCGGGTGCCTTTCTTGCATAAGGACTCCCCCAATAGCAAAGTCTGAGGCATTTGTGTGTACCTCAAAAACCTTGGTGTGGTCGGGTAGTGCCAACACCGGCTCCTCAGTCACAGCCTTCTTAAGATCTTCAAAGGCTTGTTGACACCTTTCGTCCCATTCCCATGCCTTATTCTTCTTAAGAAGATCAGTGAGTGGAGCTGCCCTTGCCGAATAACCTTTGATGAACCGCCGGTAGTAATTAACTAAACCAAGGAAAGATCTGAGTTGAGGTACTTTGGTTGGTGGATCCCATTCCTGGATGGCTTTCACTTTGCTATCATCCATCATCAACTTGCCATCCTTAATACGATGCCCTAGGAAGCTCACTTCTTCCCTAGCAAATGAGCATTTTTCCCTCTTCACGTATAGCTCGTTCTGCCTCAAGATCTTAAAGACCTTCCTCAAGTGCTCTACGTGCTCCTTTAAGGTGTTACTGTAGATGACTATGTCATCCAAGTATACCACCAAGAACTTGTCTAAGTATGGGTGGAAAATCTTGCTCATGAGGGTGCAGAACGTTGTTGGGGCGTTGGTGAGTCCGAAAGGCATCACTAAGAATTCGTATGAGTCGTACCTGGTCACACACGTGGTCTTCGACTCGTCCCCCTCCGCAATCTTGACTTGGTAGTAGCCTGACCTTAAGTCTAGCTTTGTGAAGTACCTTGCCCTTCCAAGTTGATCGAATAAGTCAGCAATGAGCGGGATAGGATACTTGTTCTTTACCGTCACTTTGTTGAGTGCCCGGTAGTCGATACACATCCGTAGGGATCCATCGTGCTTCTTCTGAAACAAGACCGGCACGCCATAGGGAGCCTTGGATGGTTGGATGAACCCTGCGTCTAGCAACTCCTTAAGTTGTCTCCTTAGCTCCTCCAGCTCAGGCAGTGCCATCCTATATGGCCCCATAGCAGGGGGCTTGTCTCCCGACTCCAACTCAATCTTGTGATCTTCCTCTCTCGTAGGAGGAAGTCTCTTAGGCAACTTGGGCAGCATCACGTCCTTGAACTCATTAAGGACACCCTCGATTTCCTTCGGCATGGGTTCTCCCGACCCAACATCCCTTTCTTCCTTCAGGGTGGCGAGGTAGGTCACCTCTTTCCTCTTTAACCCCTTCTTAACTTGCATAGCTGATAGCATAGGGGTCTTGAGCGTACCTTCGGTGACCGTAGGGACCATGCATGGTTTCTCGTCCCTTAGGATAGCCATTGAGCGTAGGAAAGGTAGTGGCACAGCCTTGACCTTCTGCAAGAAGTCCATCCCTAGCACCATCTTGAAGTCATCCATGGGTGCCACTGTGAAGTCGACCCTTCCTTCCCATGAGCCGATGTGCATAGCCACCCCGCGAGCTACTCCATGTGATGGCTTGGCAGTTGAGTTAACTGCCTTGAGCCATCCTCCTTCCTTGGATGCTTGGAGCTCTAATCTCTTTGCCTCATCCCTCGAGACAAAGTTATGAGTGGCACCAGTGTCCACTAGGGCCTTGGTGGCCTTCCCATTCACAAGGGCCTCTACGTACATTAACCCTTTGCTTTGAGGCGTCTTAGGCATCATCTTGGCCTTAAGGGCATTTAGGAGCTGCAACGATCCCACTTTAGCATCGCCTTCCTGCTCCTTTTCCTCAATCATAGCATTTAGAGCTTTCGTCTTAGGGTAGTCCCGTGCCCAGTGTGGACCATCGCAAAGGAAGCAATTGGTCCTGGGCGTGAACTCCTTCCGCTTATCCTTGCCTTTGCCATCCTTGCCACTAGGGCATTTTGCTTGATCTTTCCTTAGAAGTGTGGCCTCGTGATCCCTTATCTCCCCCACCTTTGGCTTGGTTACCCTTGGATGGTGGCTTGGGCTTGGAGAAGTCTCCCCTTCTATAATCTACCAAGGACTCTGCTACTGCCATGGCCGTGGCTAGGTCTTGGACACCACGTCTCCTCAATTCTTGCTCGGCCCAGCTTTGCAAGTTGTCCATGAAGTTAAATAGTAAATCCTCGGCCATGTTGGGTATCTCAAGCATAAGCGTAGAGAATTCCTTGACATACTCACGGATCGAGCCCGTGTGCTTAAGACGCTTCATACTCTTCCTTGCTAGGAAAGCCACATCTTCGGGATAGAATTGCCTTTTGATTTCTCTCTTAAAGGCATCCCATGTGTCTATGGTGCACGTCCCTTTCTCTCTGTCGGCAAACTGTCGACGCCACCATAGAGTAGCATTATCGGTGAGGTAGAGGGTCGCGGTGTGTAGTGGCTTCATCCATCAATGCAATGGCCTCAAAGTAGCGCTCCATGTGCCACAAGAAATTATCCAACTCCTTAGCATCCCTCTTGCCACTGAACGTGTGTGGCTTGGGCACCTCCACCCTTGGTGCCTCATGAGTGGCCATGACTTGTGCTGACATCGCAGTCTTGTAGATGGCCAGCTCTTGACGAATCTCTTGGTCTCGGGTCTCCATGCGCGTAGCCAAGGCCTCCATCCTTGACTCCACACTAGCGAACATGGTCATAACCTTGTCTTGGAAGGACATGAACTCCTCGTGTGACACCGGTTGAACTTGTGAGCCTAGCACCCCCTCGCGAAGGTCTTGGATCTGCTCACTTAAATCCTCTAGGCCTTTCTCCATGCCTTGCTCGATCAAGTCCACCCCTTCCCGGGTGTCTGCCATGGCTAGCTCAACCTTGGCTAGCCTTGCCTCCATTTGGCTAAGGCGTCACAAGACTTATCCTTCCTACCTCTGCCCCGGGCAGTTTGCTCCATCTCCCTTCCACGGGTTTGCTCGCTACTTAGAGCCCGACATGCTTCCTTTGCTATGCCCACCTCGTAACCGCGCTCTGATACCACTTGTCACGGACTTAGTCGTTCACTAAGCTCGTGCGGCACTTAGACAAGCCAAGACGCTTGATCTTGCTAAGTCAGCCTTGCTCCCCAATGCTTAGCTTGCTCGGCTAAGACACTCGCGACTCAAAAGCTTAAGAAGCTTAGTAGGCAACTCTTTAAAGAATGGAAGCTTTTACTAATTCAAGGAAACCTTTACAAGTGCTTGGAAGCTCACTTGCTTGGTGCCTTGGCCAAATGAGGCCCTCACCTATTTATAGGCATTCATAGGCACCAATGGAACTCTCTGGAACCTTGGAGGGTTCGTTACAACTCAAGTATATTCTAGAATGTCCTACATCATTCTAGATACAAGTATGTACAAGGATATACAAGAGACTTCTGGAATTCTCTAGAAAGCCCTAGAGTCCTCTCATGCCTTCCACCATAGTGTAGAATTGTGTGGATTCCTCCAGACTTTTCTAGAACCTTCCACACTCTTCCCACTCTAGGAGTCTCCAGAAGCTTCCTAGCTCTATATAAGGCCATGGGGAGGCTCATTTGAATCAGCTTGTGACATAAAGGCTCTGATGATGCAGGAAGGTCAGGCTGAGGTGGAGGCAGAAGACCCAAGTGTTGCTGGATCTGGCGAAGTATAGTAGTCTGTTGGTTCGGCTGGGAACGCATCTTAGCCATCTGCTGGAAGAGAGCGGCGTGTGTGGTGGACAGTGTCTGCAAGGTAGCTACAAGGCCGCGAAACTCCGAAACAGAGATGGTGGTGGAAGGCTCGGATGTAGTAGGAGCAACAGATGGAACAGTAAGAGTCAAAGGGGGAGCAGTAGAAACAGCCTCAGGCATGGGCACTGGTTGTGCTGAAGTAGGTGATGCAGGGGCAGGTGGTATAGTCTCTGTCGGAAGCTCGCCCTGCTCTGTAGGTACTAGAGTATACTGTACCTGCTCCGTTTGTGGGGGCTCTGGAGGTGATGCTATGGGATGGGCTCCTGGAGGTGTAAAATAGCCTGCCAACTGATTCCATTTGTCAAAAGTGAATCGCTCTCAACAAATGCAGTGACGCTTGTGCTGAGGCTCAGTAGGAAAACCCATATGCTCCAAGATTTGGCAAAGCAACCTCGGGAATAGCAATGGAATGGTGTCCGCCCTCTGAAGCTTCTTCCTATGGACCTTCTCCTCAAAGTGGACGAGGGAGGCCATGATCAAGTGGTGTGGGCCAAAGTAGAAGCCTTCTGATATGCGGAAAAAAACATCCAAGATAGCTCCTCGCCTCTGTACCGAATGTTGTAGGGGAAAGAGGTTAGAGCGTAGCACCACATCTACGAAAAGCATCCCAGGTGGAAGCTCCTTCCGAAGAAGGATCGAATCTGTAGAGGTCCCCTTGGATAAAATGCGGATCATGTTCCTCTGAGATACTGGGGACCATTGGCGGAAAGCAGATGGTTCAACTAGCTCGAAAGGAATCTGTAGAGCCTCTGCAATATCTCTGGCCTCGAGGATACCATGATGTCCATTAATGGTGAAGTGAATCGAGGTAGGACTCGGGACGCCATGAGTAGTCATGGACTGGTAAAAGTCTAATGCTACTCTAGGATAAAAGCACTTTCGAGGAGTCATAAGTTGCTCAAGATAGTACCTCTGTAGTAGGCCATAAGAGTCTCGGAGCTCAGACTTCTGTTAGAAGGCCTCCTAATCAAAATAGAACTCCGAGTGGAAAGGTCTCGATCTGCAATCTGAGTTGCCCTCAATGGACGGTGCTATGAGCATCGGGCGTCTGATAATAGACCTCGGTGACATGTCGAAAGGAAGCTTAGAATCTGCAGGAGCTCGAGCATGTGTAGCAACAGGAGGCTCAAGCTGTGAAGCTCTGGATGACTCGCCTGGGCATGAAGTCCTAGCTCCAAGGGGGGTGTTGAATGGGAGAGGGACGGAGGAGTGAGATGTGAGAGGGGGAGAGGGAGGGGGGGGGGGGGGGGCGTGTGAACAGAGGCACGGGGTGACACTGTGAAGAGGCCGCAAGGTGGCAGAGAGATTCGCAATGGGAGGGTGCTTGCGATATGGGGGAAAAATGGGGGAGTTAGGGTTTGGGAGGTATTTTAAAATAAATTCGCAAGGTTGTTTTGCACAGTGTTAGGTGTGCGAAATGGGTTAGCAAACCCCATAGATTTTCGCACAGTGTGCGAACTGGTGTTGGGTGTGCGAAATGGAATTTAAAGGGCTCAAAATTGGCAGTAACCGACCTTACTATTTGAGAAGGGTTTCGCATACCTTGCGAAATTTTCGCATACCTTGCGAAATTTTCGCAAGGGTGTGCGAAATGTCTTGGTGAATTTTTTTTCTTTAGGGTTTTTCCTCTGCCAAGAATCTTTAAGGACATGCCCAACTGCTTTGAAGTCCCCCCTGAAATTGATCATCAAAAACCTAAGTTAAATCAAACTAAAATAAAATTAAAGTGAGAAATCAAAATCAAAACAAGTTACAACAAAAGAAAACTCTCAAATAAAAAATAAAACAAAAAGATATGGACTTGATAGTCTTTAGAAAGACTAAGTCCATTCAAAAATTGGTCTTGTCAAGCTTGATGTGGATCAAGGAGGATGAATTCCTCCTTGTCACGAGAAAAAGGCTCCATAAAGGGCTTGAGACGGTGGCCATTCACTTTGAAGCTACTAGTGCTGTTGGAGTTGAGTAGTTCCACTATTCCATTTGAATGCACTTGGTGAATGATAAAAGGACCTATCCACCTTGATTTCAGTTTGCCCGGAAAGATGTGGAGCTTAGTGTCACAAGATGATTCAAATGAGCCTCCTCATGGGCTTATATAGAGCCAGGAAGCTTCTGGAAGCTTCTGGAGACTCCTAAAGTGGGAATAGTGTGGAAGGTTCTAGAGATGCCTGGAGAAATCCACACAACTCTGCACTATGGTGGAAGACATGAGAGACTCCCACAGCCTTCTAGAGAATTCCAGAGGTCTCTTGTATATTCTTGTACATAGGCTTGTACATAGAATGATGTAGGACATTCTAGAATATACTTGAATTGTAAGGAACCCTCCAAGGTTCCAGAGAGTTCCATTGGTGCCTATAAATATGTGAGGGCCTCATTTGGCCAAGGCACCAAGCAAGTGAATCTTCAAAGCACTTGTAAAGGCTTCCTTGAGTAATAAGAGCTTCCATTCTCTAAGAGTTGCCTACTAAGCTTCTTAAGGTTTCGAGTCGTGAGCATTTTAGCCTAGCAAGCTAAGCATTGGGAGCAAGGCTAACTTAGCAAGATCAAGCGTCTTAACTTGCCTAAGTGTCGCACGAGCTTAGTGAACGACTAAGTCCGTGACAAGTGGTATCAGAGCGTGGCTACGAAGCGGGCATAGTGAAGGAAGCATGTCGGGCTCTAACGTGGTGGAGACTAGCGAGCAAACCCATGGAAGGGAGATTGAGCCTACTGGACGGGGCAGGGGCAGGAAGGATAAGTCTCGTGACGCCTTAGCCAACATGGAGGCAAGGCTAGCCAAGGTGGAGTTAGCCATGGTAGACACCCGGGAAGGGGTGGACTTGATCGAGCAAGGCATGGAGAAGGGCTTAGAGGATCTAAGGGGGCAGATCCAAGACCTTCGCGAGGGGGTGCTAGGCTCGTAAGTTCAGCCGGTGTCACATGAGGAGTTCATGTCCTTCCAAGACAAGGTCATGAACATGTTCGCTAGTGTGGAGTCAAGGATGGAGGCCTTGGCTGCACGCATGGAGACCTGAGACCAAGAGATTTGTCAAGAGCTGGCCATCTACAAGACTGCGGTATCAGCATGAGTCATGGCCACTCATGAGGCACCAAGGATGGAAGTGCCTAAGCCACACACGTTTAGTGGCAAGAGGGATGCTAAGGAGCTGGATAACTTCTTGTGGCACATGGAGCGCTACTTTGAGGCCATCGCACTGATGGATGAGCCACTAAGGTACGCACCGCGACCCTCTACCTCACGGATAATGCTACTCTATGGTGGCGTCGACGGTTTGCTGACATAGAGAAAGGGACATGCACCATAGACACATGGGATGCCTTTAAGAGAGAAATCAAAATGCAATTCTATCCCGAAGATGTGGCTTACCTAGCAAGGAAGAGTATGAAGTGTCTCAAGCACACGGGCTTGATCCGTGAGTATGTCAAGGAGTTCTCTACGCTTATGCTTGAGATACCCAACATGGCCGAGGAGGAGCTACTATTTAACTTCATGGACAACTTGCAAAGCTGGGCCGAGCAAGAATTGAGGAGACGTGGTGTCTAAGACCTAGCCACGACCATGGCAGTAGCAGAGTCCTTGGTAGATTATAGAAGGGGAGACTCCTCCATGCCCAAGCCACCATCCAAGGGTAACCAATCCAAAGGTGGGGGAGATAAGGGATCACGCGGCTACGCTTGTAAGGAAGGAACAAGCAAAGGCCCTAGTGGCAAGGATGACAAAGGCAAGGATAAGCGGAAGGAGTTCACGCCCAAGACCAATTGCTTCCTATGTGAGGGTCCACATTGGGTGCAGGACTGTCCCAAGAGGAAAGCCTTAAATGCTATGATTGAGGAAAAAGAGGAGGGTGATGCTCAGGTGGGATCGTTGCAACTCCTAAACGCCCTCAAGGCCAAGCCGATGCCTAAGACACCTCAAAGCAAAGGGCTAATGTACGTAGAGGCCCTTGTGAATGGAAAGGCCACCAAGGCCTTGGTGGACACTGGTGCCACTCATAACTTTGTCTCGGAGGATGAGGCAAGAAGGTTGGGGCTCCAAGCATCCAAAGAAGGGGGTTGGCTCAAGGAAGTTAATTCAGCTACCAAGCCATCACATGAAGTAGCTCGCAGGGTGACTATACACATCGGCTCATGGGAAGGAAGGGTCGACTTCACCATGGCACCCATGGACGACTTCAAGATGTAAGGATGGACTTCCTACAGAAGGTCAAGGCTGTGCCACTGCCTTTCCTACGCTCAATGGCTATCCTAGAGGAGGAGAAACCATGCATGGTCCCTACGGTCATCGAAGGTACGCTTAAGACCCCTATGCTATCAGCTATGCAAGTTAAGAAGGGGTTAAAGAGGAAAGAGGTGACCTACCTCGCCACTCTAAAGGAAGAAAGGGATGATAGGTCGGGAGAACCCTTGCCTAAGGAAATTGAGGGGGTTCTTGATGAGTTCAAGGACGTGATGCCGCCCGAGTTGCCTAAGAGACTTTCTCCTAGGAGAGAGGAAGATCACAAGATTGAGTTGGAACCGGGAGCCAAGCCCCCTGCTATGGGGCCATATAGGATGGCACCGACTGAGCTTGAGGAGCTAAGGAGTTGCTAGACGCGGGGTTCATCCAACCATCCAAGGCTCCCTACGGCGCGCCGGTCCTATTTCAAAAGAAACGTGATGGGTTCCTACGGATGTGCATAGACTACCGGGCACTCAACAAGGTGACGGTAAAGAACAAGTATCCTATTCCGCTCATTGCTGACTTGTTCGATCAACTTGGTAGGGTGAGGTACTCCACAAAGCTAAACCTAAGGTCGGGCTACTACCAAGTAAGGATTGCGGAGGGGGACGAGCCGAAGACTACATGTGTGACTAGGTATGGCTCGTACGAATTCTTAGTGATGCCTTTCGGACTCACCAATGCCCTAACAACGTTCTACACCCTCATGAACAAGATCTTCCACCCATACTTAGACAAGTTCGTGATAGTGTACTTGGATGACATAGTCATCTACAGTAACACCCTGAAGGAGCACGTAGAGCATTTAAGGAAGGTCTTCAAGATCCTAAGGCAGAACGAGTTATATGTAAAGAAGGAAAAGTGCTCATTTGCTAAGGAGGAAGTGAGCTTCCTAGGGCATCGCACCAGAGATGGCAAGCTGATGATGGATGATAGCAAGGTGAAAGCCATCAAGAAATGGGATCCACCAACCAAGGTACCTCAACTTAGATATTTCCTCGGTTTAGTTAATTACTACCGGCGGTTCATAAAGGGTTATTCGGCAAGGGCAACTCCACTCACTGATCTTCTTAAGAAGAATAAGGCATGAGAATGGGACGAAAGGTGCCAACAAGCCTTTGAAGATCTTAAGGGGGCTGTGACTGAGGAGCCGGTGTTGGTACTACCCGACCACACCAAGGTTTTTGAGGTGCACACAGATGCCTCAGACTTCGCTATTGGGGGAGTCCTTATGCAAGAAAGGCATCTGATCGCATTTGAGAGTTGCAAGCTAAACGACACGGAGAGGCGTTACACGGTGCAAGAAAAGGAGATGACCGCCATCATCCACTGTTTGCGCACCTAGAGGCACTATCTTCTGGGGTCTCACTTCATAGTGAAGACCAACAATGTTGCCACTAGCTACTTCCAAACACAAAAGAAGCTAAGTCCTAAACAAGCTAGGTGGCAAGACTTCCTGGCCGAGTTCGACTATACGTTGGAGTATAAGCCAGGAAGTGCTAATCATGTGGTCGACGCCCTAAGCCGCAAAAGGAAGCTAGCGTCCATGACGAGTCAGCCCCAAGGAGACAAAATGGATCTTCTAAGGGAGGGACTGCAACATGATCCAGTGGCTAAGAGCCTCATCGCCCTGGCTCATGAAGGGAAGACTAAGCGGTTGTGGGTGGAGGACGACCTACTCTACACTAAGGGGAGACGAATCTACGTGCCTAAGTGAGGGAACATAAGGTGGAATCTGATAAAGGAGTGCCATGACACCAAGTGGGCAGGGCACCTTGGACAACGACGCACAAGGGCACTACTCGAGTCGGCTTATTACTGGCCTCAAATACGGGATGAGGTCGAGGCCTATGTGAGGACTTGTCTTGTGTGCCAACAAGATAAGGTGGAGCAACGACAACCTAGAGGCTTGTTGGAGCCATTACCTATAGTAGAGCGTCCATGGGAAAGCGTCACCATGGACTTCATCATCGGGCTACCCAAGTCAGAGGACAGCGGTTCTATCATAATAGTAGTGGACATGTTCTCTACGTACATGACCTTCATAACAGCCCCAACTGACTGCATTGCAGAAGAGACGACGAGGCTATTCTTAAAACACGTAGTCAAGTATTAGGGGTTGCCTAAGTTCATCATCAGTGATCGCGATCTGTGTTTCACTGGGAAGTTTTGGACGGAGCTCTTCAAGCTTATGGGTTCGGAGCTTCACTTCTCCACAAGCTTTCACCCACAGACGGATGGGTAAACAGAAAGGGTGAACGCCTTACTGGAGTACTACCTAAGGCACTTCGTGAGAGCCAACCAGAAAGATTGGGCTAAGTTGCTAGACATAGCCTAGTTCTCATACAACCTGCAAAGGAGTGAGGCAACCAATAAGAGCCTGTTCGAACTAGCCACAGGGCAGCAACCGTTAACTCCTCACACTCTAACGATAGGCTATACGGGGAGAAGTCCAATGACTTTCAAGTTTGCGAAAGGATGGCACGAGCAAGCTGACATAGCATGCTTATACTTGGACAAGGCTGCTAAGAAAATGAAGAAGTGGGCTGACAAGAAGCGATGACACACGGAGTACAAGGTCGGAGACATGGTGCTTGTCAAGCTCCTTCCTCAACAATTCAAATGCCTAAGGCCGGTGTATAAGGGCCTTGTGAGGAGGTATGAAGGACCCTTCCCCATACTTGGGAAGGTCAGCAAGGTGTCCAATAGAGTTGAGCTACCACCGAGGTTGAAGATTCATCCTGTCTTCCACGTAAGCTACTTGAAACCCTATCACGAAGACAAGGATGATCCAAGCCGAGGGTTGTCTAAGAGGGCACCTACAGTAGTTGTGACCTCCTATGATAAGGATGTAGAACACGTCCTCATAGATCGGGTCATCAGGAGACGAGGTGTACCTTCTGCTACGGAATACTGAGTGAAATGGAAGGGACTACCAGAAAGCGAGGCTAACTGGGAGCCAGCAGATGCCCTATGGCAATTCCAGGAGCAGATTGAGCGGTTCCGAGCAGAAGGCGTGACGAGGACGTCTGCGGCTTAGGTGGGGGAGAGTGTCACAGGATGATTCAAATGAGCCTCCCCATAGGCTTATATAGAGCCAGGAAGCTTCTGGAGACTCCTAGAGTGGGAAGAGTGTTGAAGGTTTTTGAGATGCCTGGAGAAATCCACACAACTCTACACTATGGTGGAAGACATGAGAGGAGTCCATAGCCTTCTAGAGAATTCCAGAGGTCTCTTGTATATTCTTGTACATAGGCTTGTACATAGAATGATGTAGGACATTCTAGAATATACTTGAATTGTAAGGAACCCTCCAAGGTTTCAGAGAGTTCCATTGGTGCCTATAAATTGGTGAGGGCCTCATTTGGCCAAGACACCAAGCAAGTGAGTCTTCAAAGCACTTATAAAGGCTTCCTTGAATAATAAGAGCTTCAATTCTCTAAGAGTTGCCTACTAAGCTTCTTAAGGTTTTGAGTCGTGAGCATCTTAGCCTAGCAAGCTAAGCATTGGGAGCAAGACTGACTTAGCAAGATCAAACATCTTGACTTGCCTAAGTGCCGCATGAGCTTAGTGAACGACTAAGTCCGTGCCATTAGAGTTATAGAGCAATACTCTTTGTCCCTTTTGAAAATCTTTGCGGGAAACCAACTGATCATGCCACCTCTTCAATCTCTCTTTTGTAATTTTTGAATTGATGTAGGCATCATTTCTCAGTTCCTCCAACTCATTGAGGTCTAAGAACCTCTTCATCCTAGCTCTGCTCAAAATGTTGAGCTTCTTGATGGCCCACCAAGCCTTGTATTCCAATTCCACAGGGAGATGACATGCTTTGCCATAGACTAGGTGATAAGGAGACATCCTAAGAATGGTCTTGTAAGCTGTTCCATATGCCCATAGTGAATCAAGGAGCTTGGTAGACCAATCTTTTCTGTTCGTGTTCACCACCTTCATCAATATGTTTTTAATCTCCCGGTTTGCTAACTCAACTTGCCCACTAGTTTGAGGGTGGTAAGGTGTAGCTACCTTATTGACACGGACTTAGTCGTTCACTAAGCTTGTGCGACACTTAGACAAGCAAAGACGCTTGATCTTGCTAAGTCAGCCTTGTTCCCCAATGCTTAGCTTGCTCGGCTAAGACACTCGCGACTCGAAAGCTTAAGAAGCTTGGTAGGCAACTTTTGAAAGAATGGAAGCTTTCACTAACTCAAGAAACCCTTTACAAGTGCTTGGATGCTCACTTGCTTGGTGCCTTGGCCAAATAGGCACCAATGGAACTCTCTGGAACCTTGGAGGGTTCTTTACAACTCAAGACTATTCTAGAATGTCCTACACCATTCTAGGTATAAGCCTATATACAAGTTATATACAAGAGTCTTCTAGATTTCTCTAGAAAGCCCCGGACTCCTCTCATGCTTTCCACCATGGTGTAGAATTGTGTGGATTCCTCTAGGCTTCTCTAGAACCTTCCACACTCTTCCCACTCTAGGAGTCTCCAGAAGCTTCCTTGTTCTATATAAGGCCATGGGGAGGCTCATTTGAATCAGCTTGTGACACTCTCCCCCACCTATACCGCAGACGTCCTCGTCGCGCCTTCTGCCCGGAACCGCTCGATCTGCTCCTGGAACTGCCATAGTGCCTCTGCTGGCTCCCAGCTAGCCTCGCTTTCTGGTAGCCCCTTCCACTTCACTAAGTATTCCGTAGCAGGAGGTACCCCTTGTCTCCTGATGACCCTATCTGCGAGGACGTGTTCTACCTCCTTATCATAGGAGGTCACGATCGCTGTAGGTGCCCTTTTAGACAACCCTCGGCTTGGATCATCCTTGTCTCCGTGATAGGGTTTCAAGTAGCTTGCGTGGAAGACAGGATGAATCTTCAATCTCGGGGGCAGCTCGACTCTATAGGACACCTTGCCGACCTTCCCAAGTATGGGGAAGAGTCCTTCATACCTTCTCACAAGGCCCTTATGCACCGGCCTTAGGGACTTGAATTGTTGAGGAAGGAGCTTGACAAGCACCATGTATCCGACCTTGTACTCCGTGTGTCGTCGCTTCTTGTCAGCCCATTTCTTCATTTTCTTAGCGGCCTTGTCCAAGTATGAGCGTGCTATGTCAGCTTGCTCGTGTCACCCTTTCGCGAACTTGAAAGCCGCTGAACTTCTCCCCGTGTAGCCAATCGTTAGAGTGTGAGGAGTTAACGGTTGCTGCCCTGTGGCTAACTCTAACGGGCTCTTATTGGTTGCCTCACTCCTTTGCAGGTTGTATGAGAATTGGGCTATGTCTAGCAGCTTAGTCCAATCCTTCTGATTGACACTCACGAAATGCCTTAGGTAGAGCTCCAGTAAGGCGTTCACACTCTCAGTCTGCCCATCCGTCTGTGGGTGAAAGCTTGTGGAGAAGTGAAGCTCCGAACCCATAAGCTTGAAGAGCTCCGTCCAAAACTTCTCAGTGAAACGTGGATCGCGATCACTGATGATGAACTTTGGCAACCCCCAATACTTGACTACGTGTTTTAGGAATAGCCTCGCCGTCTCTTCCGCAGTGCAGTCAGTCGAGGCTATTATGAAGGTCGCGTACTTAGAGAACCTATCCACCACCACTATGATCGACCCACTGTCTTCCGACTTGGGTAGCCCGATGATGAAGTCCATGGTGACGCTGTCCCATGGACGCTCTGCTATGGGTAGTGGCTCCAACAGGCCTCTAGGCTGTCGTTGCTCCACCTTGTCTTGTTGGCACACAAGACAAGTCCTCACATAGGCCTCAACCTCATCCCGTATCTGAGGCCAATAGTAAGCCGACTCAAGTAGTGCCCTTGTGCGTCGTTGCCCAGGGTGCCCAGCCCACTTGGTGTCATGGCACTCCTTTATCAGATTCCGCCTTATGTTCCCCCACTTAGGTACGTGGAGTCGTCTCCCCTTAGTGTAGAGTAGGCCGTCCTCCACCCAGAACCGCTTAGTCTTCCCTTCATGAGCTAGGGCGATGAGGCTCTTAGCCACTAGATCATGTTGCAGTCCCTCCCTTAGAAGATCCATTATGTCTCCTTGGGGCTGACTCGTCATGGACGCTAGCTCGGCTTTGCGACTTAGGGCGTCGGCCACATGATTAACACTTCC
This sequence comes from Vitis riparia, assembly GCF_004353265.1. Taxonomy (NCBI): domain Eukaryota; kingdom Viridiplantae; phylum Streptophyta; class Magnoliopsida; order Vitales; family Vitaceae; genus Vitis; species Vitis riparia. Next base: position 23,857,482 of record NC_048444.1, read on the forward strand.
TGGCTTATACTCCAGCGTATAGTCGAACTCGGCCAGGAAGTCTTGCCACCTAGCTTGTTTAGGACTTAGCTTCTTCTGTGTCTGGAAGTAGCTAGTGGCCCCGTTGTCGGTCTTCACTATGAAGTGAGACCCTAGCAAATAGTGCCTCCAGGTGCGCAAGCAGTGGACGATAGCGGTCATCTCCTTTTCCTGCACCGTGTAACGCCTCTCCGTGTCGTTCAGCTTGCGACTCTCAAATGCGATTGGGTGCCTTTCTTGCATAAGGACTCCCCCAATAGCAAAGTCTGAGGCATCTGTGTGTACCTCAAAGACCTTGGTGTGGTCGGGTAGTGCCAACACTGGCTCCTCAGTCACAGCCTTCTTCAGATCCTCAAAGGCTTGTTGGCACCTTTCATCCCATTCCCATGCCTTATTTTTCTTAAGAAGATCAATGAGTGGAGCGGCCCTTGCCGAATAACCCTTTATGAACCGCCAATAGTAATTAACTAAACCAAGGAAAGATCTGAGTTGTGGTACCTTGGTTGGTGGATCCCATTCTTGGATGGCCTTCACCTTGCTATCATCCATCATCAGCTTGCCATCTCTGATGCGATGCCCAAGGAAGCTCACTTCCTCCTTAGCAAACGAACACTTCTCCTTCTTCACGTATAGCTCATTCTGCCTCAAGATCTTAAAGACCTTCCTCAAGTGCTCTACATGCTCCTTTAGAGTGTTACTATAGATGACTATGTCATCCAAGTACACCACCACGAACTTGTCCAAGTATGGGTGGAAGATCTTGTTCATGAGGGTGCAGAACGTTGCTGGGGCATTGGTGAGTCCGAAAGGCATCACTAAGAACTCATATGAGCCATACCTGGTCACACATGTAGTCTTCGGCTCATCTCCCTCCGCAATCCTGACTTGGTAGTAGCCTGACCTTAAGTCCAGCTTTGTGAAATACCTTGCCCTTCCAAGTTGATCGAACAAATCAGCAATGAGCGGGATGGGATACTTGTTCTTCACCGTCACCTTATTGAGTGCCCGGTAATCTATACACATTCGTAGGGACCCATCATGCTTCTTCTGAAATAAAACCGGCGCGCCATAGGGAGCCTTGGATGGTTGGATGAACCCCGCATCTAGCAACTCCTTGAGTTGTCTCCTTAGCTCTTCCAACTCGGGTGGTGCCATCCTATATGGCCCCATAGCAGGGGGCTTGGCTCCCGGCTCCAACTCAATCTTGTGATCTTCCTCTCTCCTAGGAGGAAGTCTCTTAGGCAACTCGGGCGGCATCACGTCCTTGAACTCATCAAGGACTCCCTCGATTTCCTTAGGCATGGGTTCTCCCGACCCATCATCCTTTTCTTCTTTCAGGGTCGCAAGGTAGGTCACCTCTTCCCTCTTTAACCCCTTCTTTACTTGCATAGCGGATAGCATAGGGGTCTTGAGCGTACCTTCAGTGACCGTAGGGACTATGCACGGCTTCTCCTCCTCTAGGATAGCCATTGAGCGTAGGAAAGGTAGTGGCACGACCTTGACCTTCTTTAGGAAGTCCATTCCTAGCACCATCTTGAAGTACCTTGCCCTTCCAAGTTGATCGAACAAGTCAGCAATGAGCGGGATGGGATACTTGTTCTTCACCGTCACCTTATTGAGTGCCCGGTAATCTATACACATTCGTAGGGACCCATCATGCTTCTTCTGAAATAAAACCGGCGCGCCATAGGGAGCCTTGGATGGTTGGATGAACCCCGCATCTAGCAACTCCTTGAGTTGTCTCCTTAGCTCTTCCAACTCGGGTGGTGCCATCCTATATGGCCCCATAGCAGGGGGCTTGGCTCCCGGCTCCAACTCCAACTCAATCTTGTGATCTTCCTCTCTCCTAGGAGGAAGTCTCTTAGGCAACTCGGGCGGCATCACGTCCTTGAACTCATCAAGGACTCCCTCGATTTCCTTAGGCATGGGTTCTCCCGACCCATCATCCTTTTCTTCTTTCAGGGTCGCAAGGTAGGTCACCTCTTCCCTCTTTAACCCCTTCTTTACTTGCATAGCGGATAGCATAGGGGTCTTGAGCGTACCTTCAGTGACCGTAGGGACCATGCATGGCTTCTCCTCCTCTAGGAGAGCCATTGAGCGTAGGAAAGGTAGTGGCACGACCTTGACCTTCTGTAGGAAGTCCATTCCTAGCACCATCTTGAAGTCGTCCATGGGTGCCACTGTGAAGTCGACCCTTCCTTCCCACGAGCCGATGTGCATAGTCACCCCGCGAGCTACTCCATGTGATGGCTTGGCGGTTGAATTGACTGCCTTGAGCCATCCTCCTTCCTTGGATGCTTGGAGCTCCAGCCTTCTTACCTCATCCTCCGAGACAAAGTTGTGAGTGGCACCTGTGTCCACCAGGGCCTTGGTGGCCTTCCCGTTCACAAGGGCCTCCACATACATCAGCCCTTTGCTTTGAGGCGTCTTAGGCATCAGCTTGGCCTTAAGGGCATTTAGGAGCTGCAACGATCCCACTTTAGCATCGCCTTCCTGCTCCTTTTCCTCAATCATAGCATTTAAGCCTTCCTCTTAAGGCAGTCCCGTGCCCAGTGCGGACCATCGCACAGGAAGCAATTGGTCCTGGGCGTGAACTCCTTCCGCTTGTCCTTGCCTTTGCCATCCTTGCCACTAGGGCCCTTGCTTGACCCTTCCTTAGAAGTATGGCCTTGCGACCTCTTGTCTCCCCCACCTTTGGCCTGGTTACCCTTTGGTGGTGGCTTGGGCTTGGAGGAGTCTCCCCTTCTATAATCTACCAAGGATTCGGCTTCCGCCATGGCCGTGGCTAGGTCTTGGACACCACGTCTTCTCAACTCTTGCTCGGCCCAACTTTGTAAGTTGTCTATGAAGTTAAACAGTAGCTCCTCCTCGGCCATGTTAGGTATCTCAAGCATAAGAGTAGAGAATTTTTTGACATACTGACGGATCGAGCCCGTGTGCTTGAGATGCTTCAGACTCTTCCTTGCTAGGTAAGCCACGTCTTCGGGATAGAATTGCCTCTTGATCTCTCTCTTAAAGGCGTCCCATGTGTCTATGGTGCACGTCCCTCTCTCTATGTCGGCAAACCGTCGACGCCACCATAGAGTAGCATTATCAGTGAGGTAAAGGGTCACGGTGTGTACCTTAGTGGCTTTATCCGTCAATGCAATTGCCTCAAAGTAATGCTCCATGTGCCACAAGAAGTTGTCCAGCTCCTTAGCATCCCTCTTGCCACTGAACGTGTGTGGTTTGGGCACTTCCACCCTTGGTGCCTCATGAGTGGCCATGACTCGTGCTGACACCGCAGTCTTGTAGATGGCCAGCTCTTGACGAATTTCTTGGTCTCGGGCATCCATGCGTGCAGCCAAGGCCTCCATCCTTGACTCCACACTAGCGAACATGGTCATGACCTTGTCTTGGAAGGACATGAACTCCTCGTGTGACACCGGCTGAACTTGTGAACCTAGCACGCCCTCGCGAAGGTCTTGGATCTGCTCCCTTAGATCCTCTAAGCCTTTCTCCATGCCTTGCTCGATCAAGTCCACCCCTTCCCGGGTGTCCGCCATGGCTAGCCTTGCCTTCATGTTGGCTAAGGCGTCACGAGACTTATCCTTCCTGCCTCGGCCCCGTGCGGTATGCTCCATCTCCCGTCCACGGGTTTGCTCGCTAGTCTCCTCCACGTTAGAGCCCGACATGCTTCCTTTGCTATGCCCACCTCGTAACCGCGCTCTGATACCACTTGTCACGGACTTAGTCGTTCACTAAGCTCGTGCGGCACTTAGACAAGCCAAGACGCTTGATCTTGCTAAGTCAGCCTTGCTCCCCAATGCTTAGCTTGCTCGGCTAAGACACTCGCGACTCGAAAGTTTAAGAAGCTTGGTAGGCAACTCTTGAAAGAATGGAAGCTTTCACTAACTCAAGAAACCCTTTACAAGTGCTTGGATGCTCACTTGCTTGGTGCCTTGGCCAAATGAGGCCCTCACCTATTTATAGGCACCAATGGAACTCTCTGGAACCTTGGAGGGTTCCTTACAACTCAAGACTATTCTAGAATGTCCTACACCATTCTAGGTACAAGCCTATATACAAGTATATACAAGAGTCTTCTAGATTTCTCTAGAAAGCCCCGGATTCCTCTCGTGCCTTCCACCATGGTGTAGAATTGTGTGGATTCCTCCAGGCTTCTCTAGAACCTTCCACACTCTTCCCACTCTAGGAGTCTCCAGAAGCTTCCTTGCTCTATATAAGGCCATGGGGAGGCTCATTTGAATCAGCTTGTGACATTATGCTTCACCCCATACTTGGCTAGGAGAGTTTTAAAAGGCTTGTTGCAAAAATGAGTACCCCCATCACTAATTATGGCTTTAGGCACCCCAAATCTTGAGAAAATGTTCTCAACCCACTTAGAAACATAATCTACTCCCACCAAGATGTAAGAGTAGCCAAAAGACATAGAGAATGGTCCCATGAAGTCAATGCCCCAAACATAAAGAAGATCAACTATCAAAATGGGGTTCAAAGGCATCATGTTCCTGTGTGTCAACTTCCCAACCCTCTGGCATCGATCACAACTCTTGCACATGGTGTGAGCATCTTTGAAAAGAGCCAACAGAAACCCGATTGCAACACCCTCATGGCTGTCTTTTGAGAAACAAAGTGGTCTCCACATGCATTTTCATGGCAATGACTGAGGATCCCCTGTTGCTCTTCTTCAGGAACACACTTATTATCTGATACGCACAATACTTGAATAGAAATGGTTCTTCCCAATAGTAGGCATGAATTTTTGTAAAGAAGTACTTTTTATCTTGTGTTTTCCACTCACTTGGAACGTCTCTTGTGACTAGGTAGTTAGCAATGTGAGCATACTAAGGAGCAACTTCCACCAACATGAGAGACTCCTCTGGAAAATCATCATTGATGGGCAAACCATGGGAATTATGTGCGATATGTCACAAGCTGATTCAAATGAGCCTCCCCATGACCTTATATAGAGCCAGGAAGCTTCTGGAGACTCCTAGAGTGGGAAGAGTGTGGAAGGTTCTAGAGAAGCTTGGAGGAATCCACACAATTCTACACCATGGTGGAAGGCACGAGAGGAGTCCAGGGCTTTCTAGAGAAATCTAGAAGACTCTTGTATATAGGCTTGTACCTAGAATGATGTAGGACATTCTAGAATAGTCTTGAGTTGTAAGGAACCCTCCAAGGTTCCAGAGAGTTCTATTGGTGCCTATAAATAGGTGAGGGCCTCATTTGGCCAAGGCACCAAGCAAGTGAGCATCCAAGCACTTGTAAAGGCTTTCTTGAGTTAATAAGAGCTTCCATTCTTTAAGGAGTTGCCTACCAAGCTTCTTAAGCTTTTGAGTCGCGAGTGTCTTAGCCTAGCAAGCTAAGCATTGGGGAGCAGGGCTGACTTAGCAAGATCAAGCATCTTGGCTTGTCTAACTGCCGCACGAGCTTAGTGAACGACTAAGTCCGTGACAAGTGGTATCAGAGCACGGTTACGAGGTGGGCATAGCAAAGGAAGCATGTCGGGCTCTAACGTGGAGGAGACTAGCGAGCAAACCCGTGGACGGGAGATGGAGCATACTGCACGGGGCCGAGGCAGGAAGGATAAGTCTCGTGACGCCTTAGCCAACATGGAGGCAAGGCTAGCCAAGGTGGAGCTAGCCATGGCGGATACCCGGGAAAGGGTGGACTTGATCGAGCAAGGCATGGAGAAGGGCTTAGAGGATCTAAGGGAGCAGATCCAAGACCTTCGCGAGGGCGTGCTAGGTTCACAAGTTCAACCGGTGTCACACGAGGAGTTCATGTCCTTCCAAGACAAGGTCATGACCATGTTCGCTAGTATGGAGTCAAGGATGGAGGCCTTGGCTGCACGCATGGATGCTCGAGACCAAGAAATTCGTCAAGAGCTGGCCATCTACAAGACTATGGTGTCAGCACGAGTCATGGCCACTCATGAGGCACCAAGGGTGGAGGTGCCCAAGCCACACACGTTCAGTGGCAAGAGGGATGCTAAGGAGCTGGACAACTTCTTGTGGCACATTGAGCGTTACTTTGAGGCAATTGCATTGACGGATGAAGCCACTAAGGTACACACCGCGACCCTTTACCTCACTGATAATGCTACTGTATGGTGGCGTCGACGGTTTGTCGACATAGAGAGAGGGACGTGCACCATAGACACATGGGATGCCTTTAAGAGAGAAATCAAAAGGCAATTCTATCCTGAAGACGTGGCTTATCTAGCAAGGAAGAGTTTGAAGCGTCTCAAGCACACGGGCTCGATCCGTGAGTATGTCAAGGAGTTCTCTACGCTTATGCTTGAGATACCTAACATGGCCGAGGAGGAGCTACTGTTTAACTTCATGGACAACTTACAAAGTTGGGCCGAGCAAGAGTTGAGGAGACGTGGTGTCCAAGACCTAGCCACGGCCATGGTAGTAGCCGAGTCCTTGGTGGATTATAGAAGGGGAGACTCCTCCAAGCCCAAGCCACCATCCAAGGGTAACCAGGCCAAAGGTGGGGGAGACAAGAGGTCGCAAGGCCACACTACTAAGGAAGGATCAAGCAAAGGCCCTAGTGGCAAGGATGGCAAAGGCAAGGACAAGCGGAAGGAGTTCACGCCCAGGACCAATTGCTTCCTGTGCGATGGTCCGCACTGGGCACGGGATTGCCCTAAGAGGAAGGCTTTAAATGCTATGATCGAGGAAAAGGAGCAGGAAGGCGATGCTAAAGTGGGATCGTTGCAGCTCCTAAATGCCTTTAAGGCCAAGCCGATGCCTAAGACGCCTCAAAGCAAAGGGCTGATGTATGTGGAGGCCCCTGTGAATGGGAAGACCACCAAGGCCCTGGTGGACACAGGTGCCACTCACAACTTTGTCTCGGAGGATGAGGCATGAAGGCTGGAGCTCTAAGCATCAAAGGAAGGAGGATGGCTCAAGGCAGTCAATTCAGCCGCCAAGCCATCACATGGAGTAGCTCGCGGGGTGACTATGCACATCGGCTCCTGGGAAGGAAGGGTCGACTTCACAGTGGCACCCATAGACGACTTCAAGATGGTGCTAGGAATGGACTTCCTACAGAAGGTCAAGGCCGTGCCACTACCTTTCCTACGCTCAGTGGCTATCCTAGAGGAGGAGAAGTCGTGCATGGTCCCTACGATCACTGAAGGTACGCTCAAGACTCCTATGTTATCCGCGATGCAAGTAAAGAAGGGGTTAAAGAGGGAAGAGGTGACCTACCTCGCCACCCTGAAGGAAGAAAGGGATGATGGGTCGGGGAACCCATGCCTAAGGAAATTGAGGGGGTCCTTGATGAGTTCAAGGACGTGATGCTGCCCGAGTTGCCTAAGAAACTTCCTCCTAGGAGAGAGGAAGATCACAAGATTGAGTTGGAGCCGGGAGCCAAGCCCCCTGCTATGGGGCCATATAGGATGGCATCACCCGAGCTGGAAAAGCTAAGGAGACAACTCAAGGAGTTGCTAGATGCGGGGTTCATCCAACCATCCAAGGCTCCCTATGGCGCGCCGATTCTATTTCAGAAGAAGCATGATGGGTCCCTACGAATGTGCATAGACTACCGGGCACTCAAAAGGTGACGGTGAAGAACAAGTATCCCATCCCGCTCATTGCTGACTTGTTCGATCAATTGGGAAGGGTAAGGTACTTCACGAAGCTAGACTTAAGGTCCGGCTACTACCAAGTCAGGATTGCGGAGGGAGATGAGCCGAAGACTACATGTGTGACCAGGTACGGCTCGTATGAATTCTTAGTGATGCCTTTCGGACTCACCAACGCCCCAGCAACGTTCTGCACCCTCATGAACAAGATCTTCCACCCATACTTAGACAAGTTTGTGGTGGTATACTTAGATGACATAGTCATCTATAGTAACACTCTAAAGGAGCACGTAGAGCACTTGAGGAAGGTCTTTAAGATCTTGAGGCAGAACGAGCTATACGTGAAGAAGGAGAAGTGTTCGTTTGCTAAGGAGGAAGTGAACTTCCTGGGGCATCGCATCAGAGATGGCAAGCTGATGATGGATGATAGCAAGGTGAAAACCATCCAAGAATGGGATCCACCAACCAAGGTACCTCAACTCAGATCTTTCCTTGGTTTAATTAATTACTACCGGCGGTTCATAAAGGGTTATTCGGCAAGGGCCGCTCCACTCACTGATCTTCTTAAGAAGAACAAGGCATGGGAATGGGACGGAAGGTGCCAACAAGCCTTTGAGGATCTGAAGAAGGCTGTGACTGAGGAGCCAGTGTTGGCACTACCCGACCACACCAAGGTCTTTGAGGTACACACAGATGCCTCAAACTTCGCTATTGGGGGAGTCCTTATGCAAGAAAGGCACCCGATCGTATTTGAAAGTCGCAAGCTAAACGACACGGAGAGGCGTTACACGGTGCAGGAAAAGGAGATGACTGCCATCGTCCACTGCTTGCGCACTTGGAGGCATTATCTTCTGGGTCTCACTTCATAGTGAAGACCGACAATGTTGCCACTAGCTACTTCCAAACACAGAAGAAGCTTAAGTCCTAATCAAGCTAGGTGGCAAGACTTCCTAGCTGAGTTCGACTATACGCTGGAGTATAATCCAGGAAGTGCTAATCATGTGGTCGACGCCCTAAGCCGCAAAGCCGAGCTAGCGTCCATGACGAGTCAGCCCCAAGGGAGACATAATGGATCTTCTAAAGGAGGGGTTGCAACATGATCCAGTGGCTAAGAGCCTCATCACCCTGGCTCATGAAGGGAAGACTAAGCGGTTTTGGGTGGAGGACGGCCTACTCTACACTAAGGGGAGACGACTCTACGTGCCTAAGTGTGGGAACATAAGGCGGAACCTGATAAAGGAGTGCCATGACACCAAGTGGGCTGGGCACCTTGGGCAATGACGCACGAGGGCACTACTCGAGTCGGCTTACTACTGGCCTCAGATACGGGATGAGGTTGAGGCCTATGTAAGGACTTGTCTTGTGTGCCAACAAGACAAGGTGGAGCAACGACAACCTAGAGGCCTGTTGGAGCCACTACTTATAGCAAAACGCCCATGGGACAGCGTCGCCATGGACTTCATCATCGGACTACCCAAGTCGGAGGACAGCGGCTCCATCATAGTGGTAGTGGACAGGTTCTCTAAGTATGCAACTTTCATAGCAACCCCGACTGACTGCACTGCGGAAGAGACGGCGAGGCTATTCCTAAAGCACGTAGTCAAGTATTGGGGGTTGCCTAAGTTCATAATCAGTGATCGCGATCCGCGTTTCACTGGGAAGTTTTGGACGGAGCTCTTCAAGCTTATGGGTTCGGAGCTTCACTTCTCCACAAGCTTTCACCCACAGACGGATGGGCAGACCGAGAGGGTGAATGCCTTATTGGAGCTATACTTGAGGCACTTCGTGAGTGCCAACCAGAAGGATTGGGCTAAGTTGCTAGATATAGCCCAGTTCTCATACAACCTGCAAAGGAGTGAGGCGACCAATAAGAGCCCGTTCGAGCTAGCCACAGGGCAGCAACCGTTAACTCCTCACACTCTAACGATTGGCTATACGGGGAGAAGTCCAGCGGCTTTCAAGTTCGCGAAAGGGTGGCACGAGCAAGCTGACATAGCACGCTCATACTTGGACAAGGCCGCTAAGAAAATGAAGAAATGGGCTGACAAGAAGCGACGACACATGGAGTACAAGGTCGGAGACATGGTGCTTGTCAAGCTCCTTCCTCAACAATTCAAGTCCCTAAGGCCGGTGCATAAGGGCCTTGTGAGGAGGTATGAAGGACCCTTCCCCATACTTGGGAAGGTCGGCAAGGTGTCCTATAGAGTCGAGCTGCCCCCGAGGTTGAAGATTCATCCTGTCTTCCACACAAGCTACTTGAAACCCTATCACAGAGACAAGGATGATCCAAGCCGAGGGTTGTCTAAGAGGGCACCTACAGCGGTACATACAGCGGTCGTGACCTCCTATGATAAGGAGGTAGAACACATCCTCGCAGATCGGGTCATCAGGAGACGAGGGGTACCTCCTGCTATGGAATACTTAGTGAAATGGAAGGGACTACCAGAAAGCGAGGCTAGCTGGGAGCCAGCAGAGGCACTATGGCAGTTCCAGGAGCAGATCGAGCGGTTCCGGGCAGAAGGCGCGACGAGGACGTCTGCGGCATAGGTGGGGGAGAGTGTCACAAGCTGATTCAAATGAGCCTTCCCATGACCTTATATAGAGTCAGGAAGCTTCTGGAGACTCCTAGAGTGGGAAGAGTGTGGAAGGTTCTAGAAAAGCCTGGAGGAATCCACACAATTCTACACCATGGTGGAAGGCACGAGAGGAGTCCGGGGCTTTCTAGAGAAATCTAGAAGACTCTTGTATATAGGTTTGTAGCTAGAATGATGTAGGACATTCTAGAATAGTCTTGAGTTGTAAGGAACCCTCCAAGGTTCTAGAGAGTTCCATTGGTGCCTATAAATAGGTGAGGACCTCATTTGGCCAAGGCACCAAGCAAGTGAGCATCCAAGCACTTGTAAAGGCTTTCTTGAGTTAATAAGAGCTTCCATTCTTTAAGGAGTTGCCTACCAAGCTTCTTAAGCTTTTGAGTCGCGAGTGTCTTAGCTTAGCAAGCTAAGCATTAGGGAGCAAGGTTGACTTAGCAAGATCAAGCATCTTGGCTTGTCTAAGTGTCGCACGAGCTTAGTGAACGACTAAGTCCGTGACAGATAGCTAGCCTTGAAAGGTGGTTTGTTACCACATTTTCCATTCCTTTCTTGTCTTTGATCTAGAGATTGAACTCTTGAAGCAAGAGGATCCATCTAATCAACCTTGCTTTAGCATCTTGCTTAGTCAACGGATACTTCAAAGCAGAGTGATCAGTGAAAACCACAATGAAGGACCCTACCAAGTAAGCACGAAATTTATCCAAGGCAAAAACTACAGCTAACAATTCTTTCTCGGTGGTTGTGTAGTTTCTTTGCGCATCATTCAATATCTTGCCTGCGTAGTAGATCACATAGGGTTTTCCATCTTCTCTTTGCTCAAGAACAGCTCCTATGACAAAGTTACTGACATCACACATTACCTCAAAGGGTAGTTGCTAGTTGGGAGCCCTCACTATTGGTGCAGTTGTCAAAAATAGCTTCAATTCTTCAAAACTCCTTTGGCATCTATCATCCCATATGAATTTAGAATCCTTCACCAATAGTTCACAAAGAGGCTTTGCAAGCTTAGAGAAATCCTTGATAAACCTCCTATAGAACCCGGCATGGCCAAAGAATTGCCTTACTCCTTTAACATTTGTTGGGGATGGAAACTTGACAATGAGTTCAACCTTTGCTTTGTCAACTTCAATGCCTTGCTTGGAGATGATGTGCCCAAGGACAATCCCTTGTTGTACCATGAAATGACACTTTTCCCAGTTAAGCACTAAGTCTTTCTCAATGCATCGGTTCAGAACAGCTTCTAAGTTGACCAAGCATTCATCAAATGCACTTCCATATATGATGATATCATCCATAAAGTCTTCCATAATATGCTCCACCATATCACTGAAAATGCTTAACATGCATCTTTGGAAAGTTGCGGGTACATTGCATAAGCCGAAAGGCATTCTCCTGTATGCATAGGTGCCAAATGGGCACGTGAAAGTGGTCTTCTCCTGGTCTTCAACATCAATTTCTATCTGAAAGTACCCGGAGTAGCCATCCAAGAAACAATAAAAAGGATGCCTAGAGATCCTCTCAAGCACTTGATCAATAAAGGGCAACGGGAAGCATGTAGAGACATCTTCTCCCTTTTCATTTTGCACCACCGTGATCCTATACTTCTTTGGCACAACTTGAGTAGGACTCACCCATGGGCTATCTGATATGGGGTAGAAAATACCGGTCTAAAGCAGCTTAAGAACTTCAGCTCACACCACCTCTTGCATGTGAGGGTTCAACCTTCTCTGAGGTTGACAAACTGGCTTAGCTTCATCCTCCATTTAAATATGATGGGTGCAGACTAAAGGGCTGATCCCTTTCAAATCAGAAATTTGCCACCCTATTGCCTTCTTACATCTCCTAAGGACTTCAAGTAGACAATCCTGATGAATGGTAAGAGCTGAAGATATAACAACAAGGCACTGCTTGTCTTCTTCCAAGTATGCATACTTCAACCCTGTGGGTAGTGGCTTAAGAATAAGCTTTGGGGGCTCCTCCTTAGCAGCTCTTTGTGTCTCCTCCTCATTGAATAAGGGTAGAATTTCTTCTCTCCTCCTCCAAGGAGACAGGGTAGCAAGCAAATCGGAGGGTTCAGGTAACCCTTCATCAAGATCCCTAAGACTCTCAATCAAATCCTCCTGCATTCTCTGATCACAATGCTCCTCCACTAAAGTGTCAATCATGCACACTTCCTCTGGACCTTCTTCTTCTTCCGGATGGATATGCTTCTTGCACGAATGGAAGATGTTGAGCTCTAATGTCATGTTGCCAAACGTGAGTTGCATAACTCCATTCCTACAATTGATGATTGCATTTGATGTAGCTAGGAATGGTCTTTTAAATATGATAGGAACATAATTAGTTCATTTGACAACCGGATTCGTATCAAGAACAACAAAATCCACTGGATAGTAGAATTTGTCAACTCGAACCAAGACATCTTTGATCATCCCTCTTGGAATCTTCACTGATCTATCTGCCAGAGATAGAGTTATGGATGTTGGCTTTAACTCTCCAAGTATCAACTGCTTGTAGACAGAGTAGGGTAGCAAATTCACACTTGCTCCCAAGTCCAACAAAGCTTTCTCCACACAAGTCCCTCTAATACTCATTGAGATGGTAGGGTAGCCCGGATCTTTGTACTTCAATGGAGACTTGCACTATATGATGGCACTCACTTGCTCAGTCAAGAAGACTTTCTTGTTCACATTCAACCCTCTCTTTACAGTGCACAAGTCTTCAAGAATTTTGCATATGTCGGCACTTGTTTGATCATGTCTAGCAAAGGAATATTGACCTTCACTTGCCTCAACACTTCAAAAATTTCTGATGCATTATTGGTTCCCTTTTTGCCATGCAAAGCTTAGGGGAAAGGTGGAGGCATGTGTTTCTTCATCATATCTTCCTTGATGACTATCCTCTCAGGTTCTTGATACGTTCCCAATTGGTGTCTTAGCTGATTCATGTCCTCTCAATGGTCCTTGACAATGGTGCCATTTGATTTGTGTCCAGTTGGTGTCCCTTGATTGTGGTTCTCAGAAGGGAGTAATCAACAAAATTTATAACCTATTACACCATGTACTAGGATAGCCTTATGTCACGGACTTAGTCGTTCACTAAGCTCGTGCGGCACTTAGGCAAGTCAAGACGCTTGATCTTGCTAAGTCAGCCTTTCTCCTAGTGCTTAGCTTGCTAGGCTAAGACGCTCACGACTCGAAAGCTTAAGAAGCTTATTAGGCAACTCTTTAAAGAATGGAAGCTCTTATTAACTTAAGGAAGCCTTTACAAGTGCTTGGAAGCTCACTTGCTTGGTTAGGAAGTGATTTAGGTGGTGCCTTGGCCAAATGAGGGCCTCGCCTATTTATAGGCACCAATGGAACTATCTGGAACCTTGGAGGGTTCCTTTCAAATCAAGAGTATTCTAGAACATCCTACCCTATTCTATGTACAACCCTATGTACAAGAATATACAAGAGATTCCTAGAAGTCTCTAGAAAGCCTTGGACTCCTCTCATGCCTTCCACCATAGTGTAGAGATGTGTGGACATCTCTAGGCATCTCTAGAACCTTCCACACTCTTCCCACCAATGGCTTAGTGTAGATGGCTCTAGTAGTTTCCAGAAGCTTCCCTCTTCCTATATAAGCCCATGGGGAGGGTCATTTGAAGCATCTTGTGACACTTAGCTAGCATAGCATAGTGGCTCTAGGGTCGTTCACTGGGATGGGTTTTCACTTCACAATTGATATTAATTCAAAGCTGAATTGGTGCCTTTTCATTTCAAGGTTAGCTTTAAAAGAAAACATAAAGATGTTTGAAAAAGGATTGGTTTTAAGCTAACCAAAAATAGTAGTAACTGATTTTAATTACAAAGAAAAGTGTTTCTTGGAGTTTAGATCACTAGGCTCAGGTTCCTTATACAAAAAAAAGGAGTTCCGGTTACTTGTTTCTTTTCCTCGCATTGGGGATTTAACATATAGTTATTTCCCGAACCGGTGTGGTACAGATGCTTCCCTTTAATGGGTTCAAACACTAAATCCCTCTCACTGATGCATCTTGCAATGGCTTGTGCCTCTCACCTAGCATTTGCCATTCAAGGTGATCCTTAACTTTGGATTACCCGTCAAAAGCTCGTAAGAGATAACTAATGGATATCTCCTTGGAGTCCAAAAGCTTACCAAGTGTTGGCTATTCTAGAAAATCCTACCTTTAAACCACCTCCCAAAGGCTCGCAAGAGGTAAACTAGTGCATCTCAATGGACGGAGATCACTTGCCTTACCAAGTGTTGGCCCAGGTGATTTTAAGGCGTTTTAAGTTAATTAAAAAGATAAAAACCATTAACGGGTCACACTTTCTCTTCATTAAAAACTAAAACAACAAAACTTCCAATTTATGCATGAGGAAACTTACCCGGCTTTCTTTACTCCAAGAGATGAAGAGCCTAGTGTCACGGACTTAGTCGTTCACTAAGCTCGTGCGGCACTTAGACAAGCCAAGACACTTGATCTTGCTAAGTCAGCCTTGCTCCCCCAATGCTTAGCTTGCTCGGCTAAGACACTTGCGACTCGAAAGCTCAAGAAGCTTGGTAGGCAACCCTTGAAAGAATGGAAGCTCTTTATTACTCAAAGAAGCCTTTACAAGTGCTTGGATGCTCACTTGCTTGGTTAGAAAGTGATTTGGGTGGTGCCTTGGCCAAATGAGGCCTTCACCTATTTATAGGCACCAAGGGAACTCTCTGGAACCTTGGAGGGTTCCTTACAAATCAAGAATATTCTAGAACATCCTACCCTATTCTATGTACAACCCTATGTACAAGAATATACAAGAGATTCCTAGAAGTCTCTAGAAAGCCTTGGACTCCTCCCATGCCTTCCTCCATAGTGTAGAGATGTGTGGACATTTCTAGGCATTTCTAGAACCTTCCACACTCTTCCCACCAATGGCTTAGTGTAGATGGCTCCAGGAGTCTCCAGAAGCTTCCTTTCTCCTATATAAGCCCATGGGGAGGGTCATTTGAAGCATCCTGTGACACTAGCCTCTCATCCTCTGAGGAAAAATCCTCAGAGTTTGATTGGCTAGAAAGAAAACTAACGAGAAAACAAAAATATGAAGGAAAAACAGAGCAAGTGCTCTGTAAAATATATTTCTTCCTTTCGTCGATTACATGATGATTTTTTGTGTAAAGAAAATTACAAACTATATATAAGAGGTTATTTATCCTTTGTTCTTACTTAAAGACTAAGGAATCCTATGATAGGTGGGTTACAAGGAGAGTTTGGGGATTTAGACATCAAATATCTAAAGCAAAATATCTCAAAATGTCGGTCGCAACTATTGGGAAGCTTCAGGAGAAATTCCACAGCAAGAGGGCTGCGAAATTTCGCAGCAAAAGGACAACATTTTCGCAACCCAAGGCTGATTTCGTAGCCGTGTGAAATTTTCCTTCAGCTTGGAGTGATCGGCTTCCAATGGTTGTAACTCCTTCATTTCAACTCCGAATCGCGCACTGTTTGAAGCATTGGATTGTTGACTTCTTGAGCTTCGAAACGACATATACCATGCATAAATTGAACTCCAGGAAGTGCTCCAAAAGTGGCTTACATGACTGTTATCTAAAATGCTTCATGTTAGATTTCTCTTTGCTTCCCCTCCTTGCATTCCGGATTTGCTTATGGCAAAGGACTTCAAAGCTTCGGTTCTTCATGTTTCTGAGCTTTCCATTGCTTTGCCATGGATTCCAAAGAACTCTCCTCAATCTTGGATTGCTTTGGTGATCAAATTACTAACAAAAACACCAAAACTTACACAAAGTGATTAGAAATGATTGCAAAGGTCCTTAATATGTTAATTGGGTTAAAAGGTAATAACTACTACTCAAAAGTATTTAAAAGAGTTAATTACAAGCTATAAAATAACACTTTTTGAATAGTAATCAGTTCTTCATCCACACTAGAGTCATGGTCATCTTTCTTTGTACTTTTCCCTTTTCTCTTTCCTTTAATTTCCTCACTCTTCTCTTTTTCTGCTACACTCTCTTCATCATGCTTTGACTTCCCTCACCTTTGAAGATTCTCCCTTTGAGCCTCCACTTCAAGGATACCCTTGGGATTTTGATGAGGTTGAGAAGGAAACTTTCCTTTCTCTTGCACTGTGTTGAGATTGGTAAGCCTTGAGATTGCGTATTGGACATTGTCTATCTTCTAAGACAGATCATTTTGCATCCCATCCATCATTTTGTTCAATGTACTCTCCACACTTTCAATTCTCTGATTCAGTTGAGCATTGATGGACTTCTGATCTCCCACAATCTTGCTAAGGTTCACAATAGCTTGTTCAAGATTCGAGGTTTGCTGAGGTGCTTGACCAGGTTGTGTGTATTGAGGTGGCTTTGGTTTCCAAGAGAAATTTGGATGGTTTTTCCAATTTGAATTGTAGGTGTTACCATATGAAGCATTGTTATTGGGCTTGAATTGACCAATAACATTTGCTTGATCACCAAACATCTCTCTCACTACTGGAATGGTAGGACACTCCTCCATCAAGTGCTCATAAGATTGACAAATGGAACAAGGCATAACTTGCACTAATGTCTCAGAAATGACTTGCACTTCTTGTACCTTCTTCATTTCTAGCTCTTCCAATCTCCTTGCCATAGCTGCAACCTTTGCCTTCATGTCAATATCTTCATTCAAAACATACATCCCACCCTTAGCATTAGGTTGAGACTTCATTCTTCCCACCTCTCTAGCGTTTGGTTCATCCCATCCTCTTGAAACTTCAGCCACATAACTCAAAAAGTCCACGGCTTCCTCCAAATTCTTACTCATGAAGTCTCCTCCACACATAGTTTCTAGGAGTTGCTTCATTGAAGAAGACATACCATCGTAGAAATAGCTCACTAAGAGCCATGTGTCAAAGCCATGGTGAAGACAAGCATTAATAGCTTCCATGTACCTCTCCCAACACTCATAAAATTTCTCATTCTCTTTAGCTGAGAAGTTTGAAATTTGCCTTTTCAAACCATTGGTCCTATGAGTAGGGAAGAACTTCTTGAGAAACTCGGCTTGCAAATCAGTCCAAGTTAGGATACTCTTTGGCCTTAGAGAATTGAGCCAAATCTTGGCCTTATCCTTCAAGGTGAAAGGAAATAGCTTGAGCCTCATCAAGTCAATTGAAGCTCCTCCTTCTTGGAATGTATTACAAACCTCCTCGAATTCCTTAATATGCGAATAGGGATTCTCACTTTCCATCCCATGGAAAGTAGGTAGGAGTGGCACAATGTGAGGTCGGATTACTAGCTACTCAGTGGGAGGCACTATGCATGAAGGTGCACTCATACGAGGTGGATGCATGCGGTCCCTCATGGATCAGTTTGCATTGAAATTATCCTCTTGACCATGTTGGCATTCTGGTCTTCAGGTGGAACATCCATGATGTTCAAGCACACTTCTAACTCAGTTTCTTGAGGAGTTTCAATCTTCACAAGTCTTCCCTCAATATCTCTTATCCAATAGGGCATGCACAACTAGAGATCACTGAAACAAAAACAAAGAAAAAAAAGAAGTACAATTCTAGGAAAAGGTTAAGGTTTGCTAAAAACTAAATAAAAGATAAGCTAAAATAGAGACAAAGAAAAAGAATTAGTAAAAGAAAAATCACCAAACTTGTGATGAAGATCACAAGTGTTCACCAAAAGTAATGTCAATGTACTTTGGCACCATCCCCCACAACGACACCATTTGATTCGTCCCTAGCAACGGCGCCATTTGATTCTTGCGCC
Organism: Vitis riparia; assembly: GCF_004353265.1. Taxonomy (NCBI): domain Eukaryota; kingdom Viridiplantae; phylum Streptophyta; class Magnoliopsida; order Vitales; family Vitaceae; genus Vitis; species Vitis riparia. Next base: position 23,875,455 of record NC_048444.1, read on the forward strand.
AAACGAGTGTTATCAACAAAATTTATAAAACCTAAATCACCTTACACTAGGGTAGCATGGCTACTATAGTATAGTGGGTCTAGGATTGTCCACAGGGATGTGTTTTCTTCGTACAAGTGACTTTAGTGAAGGTAATGAAATGGTGCTTTTCCTTATGAAAATTAGCTTTTAAAGAAAATGGAAATGTGGTTGAAAAAGTTGATTTTAAGTTAAGCAAAAATAGCAATTGAAGTTACTACAAAAGAATGTCTCTTGGAGCTTTATGTCACGGACTTAGTCATTTACTAAGCTCGTGCGGCACTTAGGCAAGTCAAGACGCTTGATCTTGCTAAGTCAGCTTTGTTCCCAATGCTTAGCTTGCTAGGCTAAGACGCTTATGACTCAAAAGCTTAAGAAACTTAATAGGCAATTCTTTAAAGAATGAAAGCTCCTATTAACTCAAGGAAGCCTTTACAAGTGCTTGGAAGCTCACTTACTTGGTGCCTTGGCCAAATGAGGCCCTCATCTATTTATAGGCACCAATGGAACTCTCTGGAACCTTAGAGGGTTCCTTACAACTCAAGTATATTCTAGAATGTCCTACATCATTCTAGGTACAAGCCTATGTACAAGGATATACAAGAGACCTCTGGAATTCTCTAGAAGGTTGTGGACTCCTCTCATGTCTTCCACCATAGTGTAGAGTTGTGTGGATTCCTCCAGGCATCTCTAGAACCTTCCACACTCTTCCCACTCTAGGAGTCTCTAGAAGCTTCCTGACTCTATATAAGCCTATGGGGAGGCTCATTTGAGTCATCCTGAGACACTCTCCCCACCTAAGTCGCAGACGTCCTCGTCGCGCCTTCTGCTTGGAACCGCTCAATCTGTTCCTGGAACTGCCATAGTGCATCTACTGGCTCCCAGCTAGCCTCGCTTTCTGGTAGTCCCTTCCATTTCACTAAGTATTCCGTAGCAGGAGGTACACCTTGTCTCCTGATGACCCGATCTGCGAGGACGTGTTTTACCTCCTTATCATAGGAGGTCACGACCGCTGTAGGTGCCCTCTTAGACAACCCTCATCTTGGATCATCCTTGTCTTCGTGATAAGGTTTCAAGTAGCTTATGTGGAAGACAGGATGAATCTTCAACCTTGGTGGTAGCTGAACTCTATAGGACACCTTGCCGACCTTCCCAAGTATGGGGAAAGGTCTTTCATACCTCCTCACAAGGCCCTTATGCACCGGCCTTACGGATTTGAATTGTTGAGGAAGGAGCTTGACAAGCACCATGTCTCTGTCCTTGTACTCCGCGTGACGTCGCTTCTTATCAGCCCACTTCTTCATTTTCTTAGCGGCCTTGTCCAAGTATGAGCGCACTATGTCAGCTTGTTCATGTCACCCTTTCGTGAACTTGAAAGCCGCTGAACTTCTCCCCGAATAGCCAATCATTAGAGTGTGCGGAGTTGACGGTTGTTGCCTTGTGGCTAGCTCGAACGGGCTCTTATTGGTTGCTTCACTCCTTTGCAGGTTGTATAAGAACTGGGCTATGTCTAGCAACTTAGCCCAATCCTTCTGGTTGGCGCTCACGAAGTGCCTTAGGTACAGCTCCAGTAAGACGTTCACCCTTTCTGTTAGCCCATCCGTCTGTGGGTGAAAGCTTGTGGAGAAGTGAAGCTCCGAACTCATAAGCTTGAAGAGCTCCGTCCAAAACTTCCCAGTGAAACACGGATCGCCATCACTGATGATGAACTTAGGCAACCCCCAATACTTGACTACGTGCTTTAGGAATAGCCTCGTCGTCTCTTATGCAATGCAGTCAGTCAGGGCTGCTATGAAGGTTGCATACTTAGAGAACTTGTCTACTACCACTATGATAAGAGCCGTTGTCCTCCGACTTGGGTAGCCAGATGATAAAGTCCATGGTGACGCTGTCCTAGGGGCGCTCTACTATAGGTAGTGACTCCAACAGGCCTCTAGGTTTTCGTTACTCCACCTTGTCTTGTTGGCACACAAGACAGGTCCTCACATAAGTCTCAACCTCATCCCGTATTTGAGGCCAGTAATAAGCTGACTCGAGTAGTGCCCTCGTGCGTCGTTGTCCAGGGTGCCCTGCCCACTTGGTGTCATGACACTCCTTTATCAGATTCCGCCTTATGTTCCCCCACTTAGGCACGTAGAGTTGTCTCCCTTTAGTGTAGAGTAGGCCGTCCTCCACCCAGAACCGCTTAGTCTTCCCTTCTTGAGCCAGGGCAATGAGACTCTTAGCCACTGGATCATGTTGCAGTCCCTCCCTTAGAAGATCCATTATGTCTCCTTGGGGCTGACTCGTCACGGATGCTAGCTTTGCTTTGCGGCTTAGGGCATTGGCCACATGATTAGCACTTCCTAGCTTATACTCCAATGTATAGTCGAACTCGGCTAGGAAGTTTTGCCACCTAGTTTGTTTAGGACTTATCTTCTTCTGTGTTTGGAAGTAGCTAGTGGCAATATTGTCGGTCTTCACTATGAAGTGAGACCCCATAAGATAATGCCTCCAGGTGCGCAAGCAGTGGACGATGGTGGTCATCTCCTTTTCTTGCACCGTGTAACACCTCTCCGTGTCGTTTAGCTTGCGACTCTCAAATGCGATCGGGTGCTTTTCCTGCATAAGGACTCCCCTAATACCGAAGTCTGAGGCATCTGTGTGTACCTCAAAAACCTTGGTGTGGTCAGGTAGTGCTAAGACCGGCTCTTCAGTCACAACCCTCTTAAGGTCTTCAAAGGCTTGTTGGCACCTTTCGTCCCATTCCTATGCCTTATTCTTCTTAAGAAGATCAGTGAGTGGAGCTGCCCTTGCCGAATAACCCTTTATGAACCGTCGGTAGTAATTAACTAAACTAAGGAAAGATCTAAGTTGCGGTACCTTGGTTGGTGGATCCCATTCTTGGATGGCTTTCACCTTGCTATCATCCATCATCAGCTTGCCATCTCTGATGCGATGCCCTAGGAAGCTCACTTCCTCCTTAGCAAATGAGCACTTCTCTTTCTTCACATATAACTCGTTCTGCCTTAGGATCTTGAAGACCTTCCTTAAATGCTCTACGTGCTCCTTCAGGGTGTACTGTAGATGACTATGTCATCCAAGTACACCACCACGAACTTGTCTAAGTATGGGTGGAAGATCTTGTTCATGAGGGTGCATAACGTTGCTGGGGCATTGGTGAGTCCGAAAGGCATCACTAAGAATTCGTATGAGCCATACCTAGTCACACATGTGGTCTTCGGCTCGTCCCCCTCCGCAATTCTGACTTGGTAGTAGCCTGACCTTAAGTCTAGCTTTGTGAAGTATCTTGCCCTTCCAAGTTGATTGAATAAGTCAGCAATGAGCGGGATAGGATACTTGTTCTTTACCGTCACCTTGTTGAGTGCCCGGTAGTCGATACACATCCGTAGGGATCCATTGTGCTTCTTCTGAAACAAGACCGGCGCGCCATAGGGAGCCTTGGATGGTTGGATGAACCCCGCGTCTAGCAACTCCTTAAGTTGTCTCCTTAGCTCCTCTAGCTCGGGTGGTGCCATCCTATATGGCCTTATAGCAGGGGCCTTGGCTCCTGGCTCCAACTCAATCTTGTGATCCTCCTCTCTCCTAGGAGGAATTCTCTTAGGCAACTTGGGTGGCATCACGTCCTTGAACTCATCAAGGACCCCATCGATTTCCTTAGGCATGGGTTCTGCCAACCATCATCCCTTTCTTCCTTCAGGGTGGCGAGGTAGGTCACCTCTTTCCTCTTTAACCCCTTCTTAACTTGCATAGCTGATAGCATAGGGGTCTTGAGTGTACCTTCGGTGACCGTGGGGACCATGCATGGCTTTTCCTCCTTTAGGATAGCCATTGAGCATAGGAAAGGTAGTGGCAGAACCTTGAGTTTCTGTAGGAAGTCCATTCCTATCACCATCTTGAAGTCATCCATGGGTGCCACTGTGAAGTCGACCCTTCCTTCCCGTGAGCCGATGTGCATAGTCACCCCGCGAGCTACTCCATGTGATGGCTTGGCGGCTGAATTGACTGCCTTGAGCCATCCTCCTTCCTTTGATGCTTGGAGTTCTAGTCTCCTTGCCTCATCCTCCGAGACAAAGTCATGAGTGGCACCAGTGTCCACTAGGGCCTTGGTGGCCTTCCCATTCACAAGGGCCTCTACATACATTAGCCCTTTGCTTTGAGGCGTCTTAGGCATCGGCTTGGCCTTAAGGGCATTTAGGAGCTGCAACGATCCCACTTTAGCATCGCCTTCCTGCTCCTTTTCCTCAATCATAGCATTTAGAGCTTTCCTCTTAGGGCAGTTCCATGCCCAGTGTGGACCATAGCACAGGAAGCAATTGGTCCTGGGCGCAAACTCCTTCCGCTTATCCTTGCCTTTGCCATCCTTGCCACTAGGGCCTTTGCTTGATCCTTCCTTAGAAGTGTGGCCTTGTGATCCTTTGTCTCCCTCACCTTTGGCTTGGTTACCCTTGGATGGTGGCTTTGGCTTGTAGGAGTCTCCCCTTTTATAATCTACCAAGGATTCTGCTACCGCCATGGCAGTCGCTAGGTCTTGGACACCACGTCTCTTCAACACTTGCTCAACCCAGCTTTGCAAGTTGTCCATGAAGTTAAATAGTAGCTCCTTCTCGGCCATGTTGGGTATCTCAAGCATAAGCATAGAGAACTCCTTGACATACTCACAGATCGAGCCTGTGTGCTTGAGACACTTCATACTCTTCCTTGCTAGGTAAGCCACATCTTCGGGATAGAATTGCATTTTGATTTCTCTCTTAAAGGCATCCCATGTGTCTATTGTGCACGTCTCTTTCTCTATGTCGGCAAACCGTTGACGCCACCATAGAGTAGCATTATCGGTGAGGTAGAAGGTCGCGGTGCGTACCTTAGTGGCTTCATCCGTCAATGCAATGGCCTCAAAGTAACGCTCCATGTGCCACAAGAAGTTATCCAGCTCCTTAGCATCCCTCTTGCCACTGAACGTGTGTGGCTTGGGCACCTCCACCCTTGGTGCCTCATGAGTGGCCATGACTCGTGCTGATACCGTAGTCTTGTAGATGGCCAGCTCTTGACGAATCTCTTGGTCTCGAGTCTCCATGCGCGTAGCCAAGGCCTCCATCCTTGACTCCACACTAGCGAACATGCTCATGACCTTGTCTTGGAAGGTCATGAACTCCTCGTGTGACACCGGCTGAACTTGCGAGCCTAGCACCCCCTCGCGAAGGTCTTGGATCTGCTCCCTTAGATCCTCTAAGCCCTTCTCCATGCCTTGCTCAATCAAGTCTACTCCTTCCCAAGTGTCCGCCATGGCTAACTCCACCTTGGCTAGCCTTGCCTCCATGTTGGCTAAGGCGTCACGAGACTTATCCTTCCTGCCTCTGCTTCGTGCAGTATGCTCCATCTCCCTTCCACAGGTTTGCTCGCTAGTCTCCTCCACGTTAGAGCCCGACATGCTTTCTTTGCTATGCCCACTTCGTAACCACGCTCTGATACCACTTGTCACGGACTTAGTCGTTCATTAAGCTCGTGTGGCACTTAGGCAAGTCAAGACGCTTGATCTTGCTAAGTCAGCCTTGTTCCCAATGCTTAACTTGCTAGGCTAAGACGCTTACGACTTGAAAGCTTAAGAAGCTTAGTAGGCAATTCTTTAAAGAATGAAAGCTCTTATTAACTCAAGGAAGCCTTTACAAGTGCTTGGAAGCTCACTTGCTTGGTGCCTTGGCCTAATGAGGCCCTCACCTATTTATAGGCACCAATGGAACTCTCTGGAACCTTAAAGGGTTCCTTACAATTCAAGTATATTCTAGAATGTCCTACATCATTCTAGGTACAAGCCTATGTACAACGATATACAAGAGACCTCTGGAATTCTCTAGAAGGCTATGGACTCCTCTCATGTCTTCCACCATAGTGTAGAGTTGTGTGAATTCCTCCAAGCATCTCTAGAACCTTCCACACTCTTCCCACTCTAGGAGTCTCCAGAAGCTTCCTGGCTCTATATAAGCCTATGGGGAGGCTCATTTGAGTCATCATGTGACATTTAGGTCACTAGGATTGGGTGCCTTAGGCAAAGGGGGAGATTCCAGATCTTCTCCTCGCATTGGGGACGATAACATAAAGGATGGTTATCTGCCGAACCGGTTTTGTATTTAGCAATTAAGATTTGATCCAAAGGGTTCATGAAAAATGGTAGTTGCTTCCCATTAACGGCTTCAAACACTAAAGACCCTCAACTTGAACCACCTTCCAATGACTCGTACTTGATAACCAATGAACATTCATGGATCTAGCAATAAGCATCCATAGAATCCGGAAAGCTTACCAAGTATTGGCCATTCAAGGTGATTCTCACCTTGAACCACCTTCCAATGGCTCGTACTTGATAACTAATGGACATCCATGGATCTAGCAATAAGCATCCATAGAATTCGAAAAGCTTACCAAGTATTGGCCATTCAAGGTGATCCTAAGGGATTTAAAGTTAAACTTTGAAATAAAAACCATTAATGGTTAACAACTACCTTCATTTAAAGCAAGGAAAACTCCCACCTTTGCATTTGGGTCCTTTACCTAGTTTCCATCACTCCAAGAAACGTAAAACCTAGCCACTCATCCCTTGAGAAATCATCCTCAGAGGTTGTTTGGCTAGAAAGAAAAATGAAAACAAAATGAGAAGGAAAGACAGAGCAAGGGCTTTGTATATTTCTTCCTACGGGAATTACAAGTGTCGTCTCCTACAAAAGATTATATAAAAAGATATTATATAGAGAGGTCTTTCCAACCCCCCTTTATAGTTCTTAACTAAGAAATCCTATCATTGGTTGATTACAAGGAGAAAATAGTAATTTACATAAAAATCTGGAGATAAAAATCTAACGGAGTCGGTGCACAGGAAGATTTCGCAGACCATGCGAAGTTTTGCATGGTGTGCGAAATTCGTTTTTTGTTGCATCTTATGGTTTCGTAGGGTGTGCGAAATTTCACACAATGTAGGAAATTGTTCTTCACTCAATCCTGCAATTGCTCCTCCTCTTGATTTCACATGCTATGCGAAAATTTCGCATAGACATGCGAAATTGCTACATGTTGGATTTCTTCCTCTGGTTTTCTTCCTTACATCTCTGATTGGCTTGACAACCTATTGCCAAGCTTGGCAAAGGGCTATGAAGTGCTCCAAAACTCGGATTCTTCATGTATTTGAGCTTCAACTTGCATTGCCATGGATTGCACAAAATTCTCCCTCATTCTTTGCTTGTTTTAATGATAAAAAAGCTACCAAAAACACCAAAACTAGCCAAAAACTAATTAGTAACCCTTGCTAGGTTCCTTAATGTGCCAATTGAGTTTAAAAGTATTAACTACTATTCAAAAGTGTTTAAAACAATTAATTTCAAGTTATAAAAGAGCACTTTTTGAGTAGTAATCAGTAGCCAATCTCTGTTCTTCCTGCAGCAACTCTCCATGACAAATATCCAAGGTAGGAACTGGATTTCGGTTTAATAACCCAGCCCGTGTAATCTCATATTCTGCCCTTAATTTCATCAGAAATTGATCACATCTGCTGTCTTCATGAACTGTCTGAAGTTTGGACAGCGCCTCCTTGGGTTTGCAGAATATTCGCCCCACAAGTTCAAGAAACCATAATAATACTACTCAATAGAAAGATGACCTTGAGTGAAATTTGCTATCTCCAATTCCAACTGAAAACGGTGTGCATTGTTATCTTGATTATATATCCGCCCTAGATATTCCCACATCTCATTAGCTGTAGAAAAAGACCTTAAGTTGTTCACCATATGTGGTTCACCTAGCCTCCCATAGACCGAGTTCCCTGGTGTCTTCAGGGGCTGAAGATGTCCCATCAATATGTCCCCACAACTCCTTTCCTTTCACAAACATCTTAAACTAAAACTCCCAACTAAGATAGTTTTGCCATTGAAACAAACAATAGAATTTTCTCTAGACATTACGAAGATAGAAATAGCCTAGGAAAAAAAAAAAAATATCGTCAAAGAGCCTAAATCTGAGAACAAACCTCCAAATAATCAAAGATCTCCAAGAGCCTAGAAGTGAAGAAACCCAAAGAAAACTCCAAGATTGCACCACAAATGTGCTGCCACAACCACCAGAAAAAAAAAAAAAAAAAAAAACCCAAAAGCTGGCCTAGAGTCTGAGAGCCCCTAGGGCTAAATCCGAGAAAACCCAAAGAAAAACTAGAAAGCGTGTAAACTCTAAGTTCAGAACACAAGCTTTGATACCATATAAAATTGACCGAATGCCCCTCACCATTGTGAGAATTCCATTAAATAGAAAATCTGGTAGCTATACATTGAAAACTAGTTATACACAAAAACTATACATTCACAACTGTACATGACAAAGCTAAGAAAGGAAAAGCAATCTGTACAACTAATGTAAATAAGGTAAGAAAGATATAGATAGAATCTGTCGATCCTATTGACAGATATTAGAGGTGGGCCCACAATATATATCATGCAATCTAACAATTAATATATAAAAAATAGTTATAATACATAAATATATTATTGCACCAAAGGAGCTTTAGTCAAGTGGTTGGAGCTAGCCATGCCAAACCCAAGGACCTACGTTCAATCCTTGGTCTTAATTGTGCTTAGCTTCTTCTTAGGTTTAAAAAACTAATTCCACATCAGAAATCCATTTGTGGCCCAATATTAGCAACTTGGAATTTTGGCATTAAATGGAAAAAAGTGTTGACTTCAATGTCGAACAACTCAATGATATTGGCAAAAAATTGGTAAAATATTAGTGATAAGCCAATAAATCGTGAAAAAAAGGGAGAAAATTCAGAAATATTGCACAAACGATTCATACCCTCCATTTCTCATGTTAAGAGTCATCTAATATGTGATATGTTGGTGAAATATTGTTGATATAACCCAACATTTTTGTCCTTGTGCATCCCTATTATTGTATGTCCCTAATTGATCATCAATTATGTCATTAGTTTGGCAAGGGAGAGTGGCAATTCTTGACTTTCCTTTCAATTCTTGACTTTACTTTGGCTTCTTGGCATACAACAAAAGGCATATCTTCATGAAGGCCTTGAATACCACCTCAAGAGGGTAGACAAACTCTGCCATAGCCATATGGGATGGAATTTTGAATTTGGTGCCCTTTCTAGTTGAGTCAGATTCAAATGAGGTAGAAGTTCATGTTGATTGCTAAATCTTGAAGCCAAAGATCTTCTAGTAGATTCTAATTCATGATGCACCCTTGCTTTAACTCACATCCCCATGGACATTACCTTATCCATTTCCCTTACATCTAGTTTCCTAGCTTGTCTCATAAGCTTTTTAGGCTTTCTTGGAAAGGGGATCTTCAGTGCTATTTTTGTTTCTTTAACACCTAGCTGGTATTGGAAATTGCCCACAGTGATCATTGTTGAATATAATGTATTTATAGTGTATAACCTTTCCTTGTTAATATAGGACACATATATGGTAGGACACATGTATGGTAGTTAGGACTCTTAGCCTTGTAGGACTCTTAGCCTTGTATATATATATATTTCTCAATTGTAAGTAGATCATTACATTAATGAGAATCAAGGTCATTCTTCTTTCTCTCTCTCTCAACATGGTATCAGAGCCAAGGAAGAAAACCTAATTCTTTCCTGTTTCCCGTGTCATCAACTCCGGGAAACCTTCCGGTGACCGTGTTTCATTCCGGTCACCTTCCCCATCTCCCAATACTTTCCGGACATTCGGATCGCCGACAGAAACCACTCACCGCCGGCGAACTTTTCCGGCGAACGTTTCCGGCGACGTATTTTTCCGACACCGACCATACCAGAAGGAGCGCCTGGAGGAGATCTCCAACTTTTGTGAAGGCACCAGCACCAAAAGAGCCTCCACGCGCCGCCCACGCGCAATTTTCCGGCCGGCCGCTGCATCTCACGCGCCGGCGCGTGAGGCCTTTTCCGGCGACGCGCCTCCTCCTCCAGCTTCGCCTAACGCCGACCAGCCTCCCTACCTCCCTGGTTCTCCCATCCGAGCCCTACACATACCTCTTTTGGGGATTTTTGTCTCCGTCGGCCCTCCAAACAGTCTTTCCGGCGAAGCTCCGACTACTTTTTCTCCACTCCAATCCCTGCACGTGCCTTGGGAAGTGTTCTTCTACCTTTCTGGTGGTACCACGCCGCGATCTGAGGCTGTCTCCCTTTTTCGGTGGTGCCACGCCGCAATCTGAAGCCGTATTAGGGCTCTCTTCGATCCAAACATACTTCATTCTCCAGATAAGTAGATATGACTACTAAAAATTCCATTTTTTCCGCTGTTATATCTGGCTCTCCTATGATTACTTCGGAGAAATTGGTTGGCAGTGACAATTATCTTTCCTGGTCTGCCTCTGTTGAACTTTGGTTTATGGGTCAAGGATATGAGGATCACTTGATTACACAGGAGGCAGATATCCCTGAGGTTGACCGCGTGCAGTGGAGGAAGATAGATGCACAGTTATGTAGTGTATTATGGCAATCGGTTGATCCCAAGATTCTTCTTCATCTTCGGGCCTACAAAACTTGTTTTAAATTTTGGACTCAGGCCAAAGGATTATATACGAATGATATCCAGCGTCTTTATAAGGTGGCTTCTGCTATTGTCCATCTCAGCCAACAGGACTTGGATCTATCTACTTATATTGGCCAGATTGCCTCTCTTAAGGAGGAGTTCTTGACTGTGATGCCTCTTACTCCTGATGTTGGGGCTCAACAAACACAACTTGACCAGTTCTTCATGGTTCTTACTCTTATTGGCCTTCGTCCGGATCTTGAGCCTGTCCGCGATCAAATTCTTGGTAGTTCATCAGTTCCGTCCTTGGATGATGTGTTTGCTCGCCTCCTCCATATCTCCTCCACTCAGACTTTGCCATCTGATAGTACTTCAGATTCTTCTGTGTTAGTTTCTCAAACTAGCTCTCGAGGAGGCCGCAGTGGTACCCGAGGTAGAGGTCAATGTCCTCATTGCACCTATTGCAATAAACTTGGCCACACTCGCGATCGTTGCTATCAGTTACATGGACGACCTCCTCGCACTACCCATGTGGCCCAGTCCTCTGATTCTCCGCTGCCTCAGCCTCCGAGCTCTTCCGCATCTCAGGCTTCTGTTGCCTTTGTTGCCCAGCCTGGTAATGCCTCTGCCTGCCTTACCCACACATCTTCCTTGGACCCTGGATTCTAGATTCTGGAGCTTCTGATCACTTATCTGGTAATAAGGATCTTTTCTCCTCTATTACTACTACCTCTGCTTTACCTACTGTTACCTTAGCTAATGGTTCTCAAACTGTGGCTAAAGGTATTGGTTTGGCCCTTCCTCTACCTTCTCTACCTCTCACTTCTGTCCTTTATACTCCTGAATGTCCTTTTAATCTTATTTCCATCAGCAAAATCACTCGTACTCTTAATTGCTCTATTACCTTTTCTGATAAATTTGTGACCTTGCAGGATCGGAGTACGGGGAAGACGATTGGCATAGGACGTGAGTCTCAAGGCCTCTATCACCTCACCTCGGATTCATCTCCTGCAGTTTGCATTTCCACTGATGCTCCTCTCCTCATTCACAATCGTCTGGGCCACCCTAATCTCTCCAAGTTCCAGAAGATGGTCCCTCGTTTTTCCATTTTATCGTCACTTCCATGTGAGTCATGTCAGCTTGGGAAACATACTCGTGTCTCGTTCCCAAAGCGTTTGAATAATCGGGCAAAGTCTCCTTTTGAGCTTGTCCACATTGATGTTTGGGGTCCTTGTCGGACTGCGTCTACTTTAGGATTTCAGTATTTTGTCACTTTCATTGATGACTATTCTCGATGTACTTGGTTATTTTTAATGAAAAATCGAGCTGAGTTATTCTCTATTTTCCAGAAATTTTATGCTGAAATCCAAACCCAGTTCAATATTTCTATTCGTGTGTTACGCAGTGACAATGCCAGGGAATATTTTTCATCACCATTTACTTCGTTTATGTCCCATCATGGGATTCTTCATCAGTCTTCTTGTGCTCATACTCCTCAACAAAATGGGGTAGCTGAACGCAAGAATCGACATCTTGTTGAGACAGCTCGTACTCTCCTCCTCCACAGTAATGTTCCTTTTCGTTTTTGGGGGGACGCTGTTCTTACCGCTTGTTATTTGATTAATCGTATGCCCTCCTCTGTCTTACATGATCAGATTCCTCACTCCCTTCTCTTCACTGACCAACCACTTTATTTCCTTCCTCCTCGTGTCTTTGGTTGTACTTGCTTTGTTCATATTCTCACTCCTGGACAGGACAAGCTTTCCGCCAAAGCCATGAAGTGTCTCTTCTTGGGATACTCCAGACTTCAGAAGGGTTATCGTTGTTATTCCCTTGAGACTCATCGATACTTTATCTCCGCTGATGTCACCTTCTTTGAGGACTCACCATTCTTTTCCACCACTTCTGAGTCTCTTCCTGTTTCTGAAGTCTTGCCTATTCCCATTGTCTCCCCACCTGATGCTATGCCTCCTCGACCACTTCAGGTTTATCATCGTCGCCCTCGTGTCGTTGCTCCTCTCCCTTTTGCTGAGGCACCTGCTGACTCACTTCCTATCCCTTCGGCTTCACCTACCTCGGCTCTGCCTTCTCCTAATGACTTACCCATTGCTGTTCGGAAAGGTACTCGCTCTACTCGTAATCCTCATCCTATTTACAATTTTTTGAGTTATCATCGATTATCTTCACCCTATTCTGCTTTTGTTTCTGCTATATCCTCTGTTTCTCTTCCAAAGAGCACCCATGAAGCTCTTTCCCATCCAGGCTGGCGACAGGCAATGGTGGATGAAATGACTGCTCTGCACTCTAATGGCACTTGGGATCTTGTTGTTTTACCCTCGGGTAAATCTACCGTTGGCTGTCGTTGGGTCTACACAGTTAAGGTTGGTCCTGATGGTCAGGTTGATCGCCTAAAGGCCCGCTTAGTTGCTAAAGGCTATACTCAGGTTTATGGTTCTGATTATGGTGACACATTCTCTCCTGTTGCCAAGATTGCTTCTGTCCGTCTGCTTCTCTCCATGGCTGCCATGTGTTCTTGGCCTCTTTATCAATTGGATATTAAAAATGCCTTCCTTCATGGTGATCTTGCCGAGGAGGTTTATATGGAGCAACCTCCTGGTTTTGTTGCTCAGGGGGAGTCTGGTTTAGTATGCAGGTTACGCCGTTCTCTATATGGCTTGAAACAATCTCCTCGAGCATGGTTTGGCCGTTTTAGTTCTGTTGTTCAAGAGTTTGGCATGCTTCGCAGTACAGCAGACCATTCAGTTTTCTATCATCATAACTCTTTGGGGCAGTGTATTTATCTGGTTGTTTATGTGGACGACATCGTCATTACAGGCAGTGATCAGAATGGTATTCAGAAACTAAAGCAACACCTTTTTACCCACTTTCAGACCAAAGACTTGGGGAAACTCAAGTATTTCTTGGGAATTGAGATAGCTCAATCCAGTTCTGCTGTGGTCCTTTCCCAAAGGAAGTATGCTTTAGACATCCTGGAAGAAACCGGTATGTTAGACTGTAAACCGGTAGACACACCTATGGATCCTAATGTCAAACTTGTACCAGGACAGGGGGAGCCTTTAGGAGACCCCAGGAGATATCGACGGCTTGTAGGTAAATTGAACTATCTCACCATTACTCGTCCAGACATTTCTTTTCCTGTGAGTGTTGTTAGTCAATTCCTACAGTCACCATGTGATAGCCATTGGGATGCTGTAATCCGCATTCTTCGATATATCAAAAGTACGCCAGGCCAAGGTGTGTTGTACGATAACAGAGGTCATACTCAGGTTGTTGGTTACACAGATGCAGATTGGGCTGGCTCACCCACAGATAGACGTTCCACTTCAGGGTACTGTGTTTTTATTGGAGGTAATCTAATATCTTGGAAGAGTAAGAAACAAGATGTAGTGGCCAGATCTAGCGCTGAAGCCGAGTATCGAGCTATGACTTTGGCAACATGTGAACTCATATGGTTGAGACATCTTCTTCGAGAGTTGAGATTTGGAAAGGATGAACAGATGAAACTCATATGTGATAACCAGGCCGCATTACATATTGCATCCAATCCAGTCTTTCATGAAAGGACCAAACATATTGAAGTTGACTGTCATTTCATTAGAGAGAAGATCGCATCAGGATGTGTTGCTACAAGTTTTGTTAATTCAAATGATCAACTAGCTGACATCTTCACTAAATCTCTCAGAGGTCCTAGGATTGAATATATTTGTAACAAGCTTGGTGCATATGACGTATATGCTCCAACTTGAGGGGGAGTGTTGAATATAATGTATTTATAGTGTATAACCTTTCCTTGTTAATATAGGACACATATATGGTAGGACACATGTATGGTAGTTAGGACTCTTAGCCTTGTAGGACTCTTAGCCTTGTATATATATATATTTTTCAATTGCAAGTAGATCATTACATTAATGAGAATCAAGGTCTTTCTTCTTTCTCTCTCTCTCAACAATCATGAAACAATTTCCCTTCTCATTATACATCATGTCTTGATAAAAAGTATATTCTTGATATTTTCAGAGAGTTTAGAGCTATGACACAAGAAATAGGTGAATTACTTTGGCGGAAAATAATTCTTGATGATCCAGGAGTGAAGTGGAATGAGGCTATAAAGCTATATTGCTTTAATAAATTATTAATTAATATTGCTCACAACCCAAGTCAACATGATTGTACCAAATATATTGAAGTGGATCAACATTTTATCAAAGAGAAGTTAAATAGTGGATTGATCTATCCTCCTTATGTTTCAATTGATAGACAACTTCTTGATATTCTAACAAATGGTCTATCAAGTCGGTCATTCCAGAAGATGACTTGCAAATTGGAAGCAGATAATATCACTCACCAGCTTAAAGGGGAGTGTTAACTAATCTGATTAAGATACCAAGGAATTGACTCCCTAATTTTTGAAATTTGATTGAAAGGGAATTAATACTTTGATTTATAGTATTGTACAGTTATATATTTCCTATTTTATTTTTTCTGATTTGTAGGGTATAAGATTTCTAAACTTTCTTTGTATAATTCAGTTTCCTAATTTTGTTGAATTGTACACTATAAATATTGTATCATTTTGTTGGAAATGTAATGAATAAAATCATTCTTTTTCATATGTTGAAAGGATGCTACTTTTTCGAGATTTAAATGATGGAAGATAATCAGTAAAATCATATTTTAAGGTGCTATTGTTTGTCACTTCTTCTGTTTTCCATGGCTCAAGCAGATGATATTTGTGTGTTTTAGTGTTTTTGGGTCTCCTCTGCAAAGGATGCAGTTGATATTTAGCTGGCATGGTAATTTGTTGGATTTTCTTCTCTATCTTCCTTCTTTCATTAATCCCTTTCCCTAGGAAACCCTTCTTGACCTGTCAAGTGAAGTTCAATATCTCCAGTAAATTTCTCTAAAAAAAAGAAAAAAAACACATGGGGATGAGAATTCATTTCTTTAGGGCCATCCGAAAGGATATTATTTCACCAATTTGTACTAAATAATTAGATAGACTTTCTAATCAAATTCACTGTAGCTCTCATAATGATGATTTGATTCTCATAAATAAGTTGCATCATCATTCATAATTCAAGCTGCACCACAAGCAATATCTGAACTTGCATTAATGCAAGAATCAGGCCAACAGTCAAGTCATCCATGTACCTTTTGATCCATTTCTTTTTACTTGATATATTTTTCACTTTGATAAGAAGGATTGGGAGAAGGCTTTTGGAGATAGGCTTGTTTAAGCTTCATTTAACAAGTCAGGATATTATTTGGGGGCATTTGAAAGGATATAATTTCACCAATTTGTACTAAATAATTTGATAAGACTTTCTAATCAAATTCACTGTAGCACTCATAACGATGATTTGATTCTCATAAATAAGTTGCATCATCATTCTTTATTCAAGCTCCACCACAAGTAATATCTGAACCTGCACTAATGCAAGAATCGGGCGAATAGTCAAGTCATCTATGTACCTTCTTATCTGTTTCTTTTTATTCAACATATTTTTCACTTTGATCAGAAGAAACCCACAACCCTTGGTATGGCATGGTGGTTATGGAAGAAAGGATTGAGTGTATGATTGTAGGGATTTGTTAGACGGCCGATTTTTTTTAAAGCTTAAACTTGTAGAATTTAGGCCCACAATGTATATCAATGCACTCTTAACACTCTCCCTTACATGAAGCCTCCTTTGGGCTAAACAAGTTGGGGAATAAAGTAGCTCTTTTGGATTTAATAAATTGAGGAAATAAATTTACAGTGATATTCAAAGACATGACCTTTTGCCAAATAAGGCTCTGATACCATGTTATACAACTAATTTTCCTAAAAGCTTAAACTTGTAGGATTTGGGCCCATAATGTGTATCTTGTAGTCTAACATAATCAAATTTAAAAATGAAAGCTAAAACAGTATATTTGCAGTCTCTGTCTATTTGGATCTGGGCTCTACACCTGAAGGAAAAGGAGTTATATTGCTACCCTTATAAATTTAGATTACTAAGTATTTTTTTTTTTTCAATTTTATTGATGGTAGAAACCACTTTGAGCCTTAATGCTCATTTTTGGACTGTTTGTTTCTTGTTTTTGTGTTTGTTTTTTGTTTCTTTTATTTATTTTTCATTTTTAAATTTCTTTTACCTTTGTTGACTGTAACTTGCATCAGTCTCATGTGCTTTGGTTCCATCCTTCCAGTGTGTTTTCATATATCTATTTATTTATTACCTCAAAATTTCTCTCTCTCTCTCTTTTTTCTTTTTTTTTCCTAATGATATTATTTTTTTCAATATCTCCTCGATGGTAAATTTTCCATATTCCATTTTCTAATTTTATAATTAAATTCCAAATTTGTGGTAGTTTGAGTTTATGTACTACAATTTTTATCTTATATATTCAACTTCTTCCTGTAGTGGGTCTAAGATCTTCCCTGCATTTATTGGTTTCCTTAAAAGCAAAGACCCCAGTGATGGGACAGAGCAGGCATTACTGAACGAGGTAGCTTCTTTTGATGATTATATAAAAGAAAATGTGAGTCTTCTACTTAATTTATTTTTTCAGTGATCTATTTCAGTTTCAATGGTGAGATAAGGCTATCAGTTACTTAATGATAATTGTTGTTGCCTTTAACTTATTTAGCCTCCCATGATTTGAGCAATAATATTGGAAAAATGAAAGTCAGACTTGAGGAATGATATTTTCAAAATCATGTTGTTTAATATTGCAGGGTTTTAGACCAGATTGAATGTTCCTGAATACCATTTTAACTTGCCTTAAAAATTCGTTAACATGACTTTACCAAATTAAATTTATTGGAATCATATATTTTATTTTTAGTTTGTAGGCAAAGTTTCAATCAGTGTTGTTTGTGGAAATAAGTACATTTACTTATTCAATGGAGACATTGTACCCAAAGTCACTGCTATTTGTACATATTATTGAAGTCATGTATTTCTGCATTTTTTGGGTCTGAAAATCTGGAGTGGAGTGCATTCTTGTTTACGTTTTTTCTTACTGCAGTGGCCTGGAAGGATATGGGAAATAATACGTGGATAATGATGCTCACCTATGTGTGCATATGAGATCCTTGAAATTTTGCTAGTTATTTATTTAATCTATTCTTTTCTAATTAGGAAAAATTAAAGTTGCTCAAGCCCTTGAGGCCTGGCTCAAGCGACTAGTGTATGGGGTGGAGCTATGCAATGTTCCATGCTCTAGTCCCAGCAGGGACAAAAAATGTTACCTATAACAGAGCTTTGTTCTTGTTTGGTAGCTTGGTAACACCCCTACTTATTTTTACCTCTTGATGTAGGTACATCTAAGATTATGGTCCAATTCTCAATAAGGTAGGTATGAGTCTAGACTCCTCCAAGCCAACTGTTAGCGCTTTTGGAAAGTACACTAGTGCAAAGTTTGGAAATTCTAGCGTTATTGGGTAAAATCTTGAAGACCTATTCAAAAACTTTCCCCTTTGAGTCCCTATACCTCATAAAAAGGACTAGAAAGTCATGTATGGCTGTGTGATCTCAAGGATGCAGCCCTCATGGAGATCCTCCTATTCACAGTCCCTGCAGAATCCACATTGAGGCATGTTGGGAAAGCCTTCAGAAGATGCAGTTCACTCTCTTCAACATCCCTTCAGAAAACTCTGGTGTTAATCTCCACCCAGAAAATTCTGGTGCGCTTGTTCTCTCCCAAAAATATAATTTGATGACGTCTCTATTCCAAAATCACGTCTTCAGTCTTCAAGAGAAAATCTGGTTCTGCTCAAATCTGATGCGCTGTTCTTCAAGGACAAATTTGGTGGCATTCCCTCTCCTCTCATGGTGCGTGTTGATTCTAGGTAAATCATTCAGATGGCTGCCCTCTTCATGGTGTTGGTTGAATTCCTTTCCTCTCCATTCTTATGCGGGTTGTCTACCCTTTTCAGAAAATCTTGTCCGTGTTCCTCCAAAACCCTCTCAGAAACGTGTATGATACCCCCCTCGAATTCCCAAACTGTGCATGTTTTTCTGGTGTGTCTATTCTCCCCTCTAGAATTTCTGGTGCGTGTGTATTTTAAGTGACAAATCCCATCTTTCCAATGGTCGTTCCCCCTTGTATGGCAGCCCACAATTCCATTAATGACATGATCTCTAAAAGAATTCCCCTCATCCGTGAATCCATTCTCCATTCTCCAATAATAGTCTCCCATTTTTCCTTCTTTCTCCCATCTTCCCATCCAAAGTCCCATTTCAGTTCAAATTCTCCTTTTTATATTCCAAAATACATGTAGTTGGGGACTCTCAATTATTCTCAAGGAGTTCAATTTTCCTTAAACTCCCAATATCCATATCTTCCTTACCAAAACATATCCTTAGAATTTCAAACTTCCCAAAAACGCCTTCCAAGGAGTCTCACTTTCCTTGGACTCCCATGCCATCTTCATATCTTCCGCACCAAAACAAATCCTCAAAATTTCAAACTCCCCCAAAACGGCTTCCAAGGAGAGTCCCACATTCCTTATCCAATGGTAAGTTTCCTTGCAAAATCATGAAATTTATTAAATTAAATAATTGAATGAATAAATAAATAAGTAAATAAATTAGAAAAAGATAAAACAATAATAAATAAATAAGTTAATTAAAAAATAAGAAAAATAATATAAAAAGAAAGATAACAAATAAAAATAAACAAGTGATTGATAATAACAAAAATAGAAATAAAAATAAATAAATAAATAAAAATTGAGCCACACAAGCCATGTAACCATGCAAGTCATACAAGTCACGCTAAAAATGTCTAATGGGCCAAGTGTGCCTAAGTGGGCCTAAGTGACCTAGATGGGCCTAATGAGTCTTAAGGGGCCTAGGGGTGTCCAAATGGGTCTAAGTAACCTAAATGAGCCTAAGTAAACCTAGATGGGCCTAAGGTGGTACTTAATGGGCCAAATGTGCCTAAGTGACCTAGGTAGGCCTAATGTGTCTTAATGGGCCTAGGTGGTTTAGGACAATGTCTAAGTGACCTAAAGTGATCAAGACATTGTCTAAGTGACCTAAACATGCCTAAGTGTGCTTTCTTAAAAGTGCACTTAAAAGCTATCCTAAAGAGGAAGGAAAAGCCTAAGTCTAAATTAGGGTTGCAAAGAGTTACAATGGGGTTAGATAAATCCCTCAACCAATGTCTCCAAGGTGGCTAAAGAAAAGGTAAGTAGTATGAGTAACAATGGGCCACCAAGGAACCATTGTGGAGTACTGGAAGTGAACTTAGAGACATGTGCTAAAGGGACAAATTGGAGGGTCTACAATCACATCAGTGATCCCATTCTGAAAATCCCAAACACATTTTTTGAAGGGATGAAAAAGCTCAAAGTTTTAGATCTCACTAATATGAATTTACATCACTCCCTTCATCACTTCGCTGCCTTGCAAATCTTCAAACACTGAGTTTAGATTGGTGCGTATTGGGAGATATAGTTATAATTGCAAAGCTGAAGAAATTAGAATCTCTTAGCCTTATAGGTTCTAATGTTGAACAGTTGCCCAAAGAAATAGGACAACTAATCCATCTAAGGTTGTTGGATTTGAGTAATTGTTCCAAACTTCAAGTAATTCCAACAAATATCATATCAAGCTTGTTAGAGTATGAGTATGGAAAATAGCTTTACAGGATGGGAGGTTGAAGGATCCAATGATAAAAAAACTAATGCTAGCCTTGCTGAGCAAAAATATTTGTCTCACTTGGTCACTTTAGATATAGAAGTACCAGATGCCAAGTTACTGCCAAAAGGCATACTCTTTGAGAACTTGATAAGATTTAAAATATTTATTGGTGATGTCTGGAGTTGTTGTGAAAATTGTGAAACCATAGAATCACTGAAGCTCAATAAGCTCAACACAAGCCTCCATTCCATGGATGGTATTAGTAAATTGTTGAAAAGAGCAAAAGATCTATACTTAAGTGAACTTAGTGGTGCTAATCATGTTCTTTCTGAATTAGATAGGGAAGGTTTTCCAGCATTAAAGCATTTTCATGTTGAAAGCAGTCCAAAAATTCAATATATCATGCATTCAGTGGAACAAGTTCCAGGAAATCCTGTCTTCCCTGCCTTGGAGTCATTGTATCTCACAAAGCTGATTAACTTGCAAGAAGTGTGCCATGGACAACTTCCACCAGGGTCCTTTGGTTACTTGAGAATTGTAAAAGTTGATGATTGTGATGGAATTAAATGTCTTTTTTCAATATCTTTGGCTCGAAGCCTTCCACAACTCCAAGAAATAGAAATAAAAAGATGCAGGGTTATGGATGTGGTTGAACAATATGGCAAAGAATTAAAAGATGGCAGTGATGTAGCTGATACAATTTTGTTCCCTCAATTACGATCCTTGACATTCCAACATCTACCAAAGCTGCTAAACTTCTGTTCAGAAGTGAAGGCACTGCCTTCCATTTATGTAAGCATGAAAGAATTGAGGTCAACTCAAGTAAAGTCTGAAGGAATTTGTTTGGAGGGTGAACCTGGTACTCACATACTGCTTTCCAACAAACAGGTATTTTATGCTTAATAGTCCTTTCTATGGCATCTTATTTTCCCTTGTCAATTTAGGTAATGTTATTCTTTAAGCAGAAATTCTCAGGATGTGCTAGTCAAGCAATTGGGCCAACAAGCCCCACTTCCACTTCAAGTCCTAAGTGCTATAATCTAGAACCCTTATTCTTACAGCACTTTACCAGCAAAGATATTCACCTTTGATACGAATGATTGTCTATTGTACTAAATTTCAATCTTTTAATGATAGGCAAGGAAAATAATGCTTACCTAATAGGTATTTTATAAAATACAGAAGATAATACTATTATTTCAGTCTTTGAAGCTCTTCATCAAAGAGTTGTACCTTCATGAAACGCACTTCAATAATATTTGTATGTTTCTCCTTTATATGATCATTCACTGTTAGTATCTTATGCTTCATGCATTATGCATGAGGGGCAGCAGGACAATATGGTGCATATGTTATGGATACATACCTCTGGTTTGCTTAGTCTTTAGATCAAATAGCAATTTGCTTACCATAACAAGTGGCATTTGAAATTATTATAGGGAAAGATGCAGAAAATAATCTCAACTTATTTTTTATTTCCATTGTCCACTTACAAAGTACTTATAAAAAGTTGCTTAGTTCTAGCTCAATTCAATCTTTTTTCATTGATGTTTAATGAGAAAACTGTTGCAATCCTCACAGAGCCTGTGAGGTTTTTGTTGGTGATTTACCCACATACCACTAGTTATGGAGAGGCTTGGTGTAAAATTCTCTTGCCAATTTATTCTGGTTTATCAATGCAATGTTAATGGGGTTACCCAACCCATTCAGGGCTTAGTATAACACGAAGGCAATGTATGTTGGACATCCTGACCCAACTCCGACCTAACATATAACTATGTTAGACCTAACATATAATAATGCTATTCTTTTATATTATGTTCCATGGAAATTAATTATATTTTATAAAATTAATTTTTTTTTAATTAAAAAATGCAAATGCCTAAAATTATGAGAAATCAGACCTTATATTCAACATTTTAGCAATTATATACATGCATGACAGGACACTGATTCCACTGAGATCTCAATTATCATTAATACATGTTAAATTATGATTACTGACTAAACATATTTATTGCAGTTCTGTTCTTGTCCTTGCAAGTTTGATATATGCAATTACTGCAATATATTACTGTACTGATCCTATCTAAAATTTCCATGTTGTAGGAGATATGGCATTGTCAAATTCCATCTGAGTCCTTCGGCAACCTCCACTCACTACATGTCGAGAATTGTGCATCACTATTGAAATTCTTGCCATCCTTTTTGCTAAGCAGCTTACAGAATTTGGAAGTAGTAATTTTAAAAAACCGTGATCTACTAGAAGAAGTATTTGATCTTGAAGGTATAGATGTTAATAATGAACATGTTCGGCTGCTCTCTAAGTTGAAAAAATTAAGCTTAATTGGTCTTCCTAAGTTGAGGCATATATGCAACAAGGACAGACCCTAGAGACAACTTGTGCTTCCAAAACCTGAAATGGCTGAATGTGGACAACTGTGGCAGCTTGAGAAACCTTTTCCTTCCTTCTATGGCCTCAGATCCTGTGCCACTTAGAGGTGTAGAAGTGATGGCTATAGGCAATATCGTATTTCCTCAATTAACCCACCTTTCACTGGAATCTTTGCTCAACCTAACAAGTGTCTATCCCAGATGTCATTCTCTACAACAGCTTGACCATGGAAACCTAGATGTACCCTTTGGAGTGCTCTTCAATGAAAATGTCAGTTTGGCTCTTAAAATCCTTTACTTTACCATCTCGTAATATTTCTTTTTAACACTCTGTTTAGGGTAAAATGGTTTGAAATTTGCACATGGAACATTTTAGATTCCTTGGAGGTCTTGGGCTCTGTTAAGGGTAAGTTTTTTTGCTTGGGAAGCGTCGTGGAACAGAATCTTGACCATTGATCAGCTCAAAAGAAGGGGTTAGAATATGCCGAATAGGTGTTACTTGTGTAAAGAGGAAGAGGAAACCAGGGACCACCTGATCCTATTTTGTAAGAAGGCTATAATGCTGTAGAGCTTGCTTTTCTCTCCATTTGATGTGCAGTGGTTCCTGCACTCCTCAATTAAAAGGAATTTGATTGGTTGGCATGGAACTTTTGTGAGTAAGAGAAGGGAGAAGGCTTAGAGGGCTGACCCCCTTTGCTTGATGTGGACCTTATGGAAGGAAAGAAATGAAAAAGTGTTCAATGACATTGAACGGTCCGACCAAGCTTTAAAACATTCTTTTTTGTACACTTTTGTGAATTGGGGTAGGGTATATTTAGAAGATCATTCTTTGTCCATGATTGTTTTTATAGAGTGCCTATTGTCTAGTTAGGAGAAGGGTTTTTCATATTTCTTTTTGCCTAGCTTCTTGGGCGTTGTTTGTATACTTCGTGTGTACTTTTTTCGCCACTTCTAGGTGTTGCTATTACAACTCTTATTTACCTATCAAAAAATAAAAATAAAAATTACTACTCTCATTCTTGATTTTCTTCTTTAGGTTTGTTGTATCTACAACACACTCCATATCACATTGGCTAGAGAAAATCAAGGTCTTGCCAATTAGTGTAAGGAGTAGAAACATCGCTGGTCAATGTCTTCCCCTGTTGTCTAGTCTCATGTGTCTTGTGACTAGGTTTGTAAATCTGGGCAGCATCACTACCATTGAAATAAGTTTGAGCCATAGCATCCTAAGTATCATCAGTTGTAGGAAGTCAAAGAAAAGGTGAACTAATATCTAAAGTTATTGAATTAAGAAGACATGACATCAACATTGCATTCTCCTCGGCCAAGCATAGACAAATGAATCAGAAAAAATTGGTTGTTTCTTCTCTCTATTCAAGTATCCCAACTTCCCCTTTCCTGCAGCTTCACAAATTAGGACCATGCAGAGTAATTCATACCGTCAAGTTTGTTAGAAGTCATCTGTATGTACATATTATCATGTTGAACTGTTACAACAGAAGGAATAAGCAGTGGTGCTCCAGAACCAGAAACATTTGTCACCAATTCAAACATGATTCTTTGTGGGAGGGCAGTTGCAAACTCAAACAGCAAGGATAGGAGGCAAAAGGAATAGGTGATCAGTAAAAGCATCAAACTAATAGAGGTGTCTTTGGTACTATGATGATTTAGAGAGAAATTTTTCTGTACATTTACTTCATAGCTTGTGCAATATATATAAGAAAAGAGAAAAACTATATACAAGGCTGAATCTAAAACAAATCCCTACGGGAAATTTGGAGAAAAGTCTTTGGAGAAAAGTCATTCTTGGAAATTTGGGGAGGTGGAGGGGGTTGGACCACTAGAGAGGTGAGGGATTCTTACAGGTTAAGTCTTTGGAAAGACATCAGAAAAGGTTGGGATAAATTCACTCTTAGAACCAACATCCGCATTGGAAATGGTAGACGCACAAGATTTTGGTGGGATAGTTGGGTTGGGGAGATTAAGTTGAAGGATGTTTACCCAACTCTTTTCAGGCTTTCTTCCCACAAGAATGCAACAGTGGCAGATTTACGGGGAAGGGGAGGGGGTGGAGGTGGATGTTGGGAGGTTTCTTTTAGAAGACCCTTCCAAGATTGGGAGCAAGAGGTGTTTCAGTTTTTGGAATACATCTCTTCTTCAAAAGTGCAAGAAGGGGGAGGACACTTTAATTTGCAAAAATGATGGGAAGGGAAAGTATAGTGTCAAGTCTTACTATATTTCTTTAAGGGCTGAGAACAATATTTTATTTCCAGCTAAAGAGGTTTAGGGATCAGGTGCTCCTCTCAAAACTCCTTTTTTTTGCTTGGGAAGCAGTGTGGAGGAAGATATTAACTGTAGATATGTCGATGAAGAGGGGATGACCCTTGGTTTATAGATGTATTCTTTGTAAAGATAGTGAAGAGTCAACTGATCATATTTTGATTCATTGTGATAGGACAAGATAATTTTGGACAATGCCGTTAACAACTTTTGGTTTGGTTTGGGTGTTCCAGACTTCAGTGAGAAATCTTCTTCTAGAATGGAAATTCAAGGGACTTGGGAAGAAGAAAAGAGCAGTTTGGCAGCTGGCTCCGATTTACTTATTTTGGTGTATTTGGGGAGAGAGCGACCAAATGATCTTCGAAAACGAAGAATTGTCGGACCAAAGACTGAGGGTTCTCTTTTTCAGATCCCTTGTGGAGTGGTCCAAACTGCTGGATTTGGAGATACCCTCTCATCTGAATTTTCTGTAGTCTCTTTATAGTGGCTAATCTTGCTCTTTTCTAGGTTTCTTCTTTCTTTTTTGGTGCTTGGGTTGTTTTTTTTTTTTGTGTATACTGCTTATATATGTTGGGTGTGCCCCCTTTTTTTGGTGCTTCTTAATACAAGCTTTTGCGTATCAAAAAAAAAAAAAAAATACAAATCCCTACAGTCTATTCCTAACTTGCAGCAATAATAATAATGAAATCCCTAAAATCAAGAAGCTAAATATGACAGCTACAAATCTATTCTTTGATAGAAGCTCAATATTTACTTATTTTATGCCCAAACTAAGGTATTTAACTTTAAAATTGAGCTCTAGTTACATTACTTCTTCTGATTTCTTACTAAATCCCTAATTTTGGTCTAATATATTTCTGTAGCGTGTCCTGTAATTTTTGGTTGCATTATAACTAAAACTTGCCAGCAGCCCTACACTTTATAATGTATCTAATTGTCCCTGCCACATATTCCAACTGGTTCTCCTACATTTTCCAGCTGCTATCAATGCTCAAAATAACCATTACAGCAGCTGCTAGCTTTCTCTACAGCTGTCGGCTATATCTCTTGCTGCTCATGCTTCTTTTTTGCTCTATTTAAGGGAGGTGAAGGCTGACCATTACATATGGAGAAATAGAGAGGGAGAAATGTAGAATATGATCATTCTTCAAGAGGAAGTAGATTGGTGTAGTTTTAAACCCTCATTTCCATTTATAAAATCTTCAATTTCAGTTTCAGCATTGATTTTCAGTTGTAATTTATTTTGTGTTGCCACCTGAGTGGCTAAATTTCCAAGCCAAGGTGAGGGAAAGCTTGGGTTACTCCATTCTTATTGTTTCTAACATGTATACTTGAGGAACATGTAGGAGACACTCCCTAATTTGGCCTGTTCATCTCAACCTAGGCATTAGCTCAGTTAGGAAAGGTTTTATAGTGCACATTTCTTGTTGCCTCTGTACCCCTTAGCTTGCTTGGAATGACTCAAATTGAAGGAGTTGATGCTGGAGTAAGAATTGGTACATTTGAACCTTATCATAGTATAGATCAGTTTGGAATGGTGAAGAGAAGAAGAATCTGTTTGTGTATCTTTGGGTTGGAATTAGATGAAGGAATGCATTGAATGTTATGGTGCCATGCACACTTGTGGTGATGAGCTATGCATTGCAATGATATTCCAAAGATAGCTTGTATGGGGGATACTTTATGATAACCCAAAACGTTGGTTGTTTTCTTAATTACATGCCTTGTTTTTTTTTTTTTTTACTCTTACCATTTCAAAGACTAATAACAAAAATACAAAAACTGTCTTTCATTCTCTTCTTGCACTTGTTTCAGTCATTTTTTTGGGTTTGACACCCAAATACTCATTGAGTACTATAAATTCAAAGTTCTTGCTCTGAGGGACTCAACACTAAGGAGAATACAAAACCAAACTGTAAGCACTCCTTGCCTATAGAAATTAAAATAATCAATCCTAAAATAAAGGGTCAACTTGGATATGAAAGCTAATATAGAATAAGACTGGAAATCTCTAAATATGTGGTTAGCACTTGTCAACACCAATCACTTGGCATGTGGAATCAAAGGGAAAGGTAGCTCTGCTAGCAGCTTCATAAACCATAAAGCATTAATGTTGTTTTTGTCCTTCTTTCACCGTTCTGGCTATTCACAAGCATAGTTATTTGTCTCATATCAACCTTGTGTGTTTTATATCATCTTTATGTCATTCATTTGGAATATATAGGTATCATTAATAGAATGGTTAAATGAATTCTGCAGGTAGCATTTCCTAGCTTGGAATTATTAAATATCTCAGGCCTGGATAATGTGGAAAAGATATGGCACAACCAACTTCTTGAAGATTCCTTTTCCCAACTAAAAGAGATTAGGGTAGCATCCTGTGGAAAACTGCTGAATATTTTTCCATCCAGTATGCTGAACAGGTTACAGAGTCTACAGTTTCGGAGAGCGGTAGACTGTAGTTCATTAGAAGTGGTTTATGACATGGAGTGGATAAATGTTAAGGAAGCTGTAACAGCCAGTGTGTTGAGTAAACTGGTTTTATATTTTCTACCAAGCCTTAAGCATATATGGAATAAGGATCCCTATGGAATTCTCACCTTTCAAAACTTGAAGTTATTAGAAGTTGGTCATTGTCAGAGTCTAAAATACCTTTTTCCAGCCTCTTTAGTTAGAGACCTTGTGCAACTTCAGGACCTGCGGGTATCATCTTGTGGAGTAGAGGAACTTGTTGTGAAGGAACATGGAGTGGAGACAGCTCCTAGGTTTGTATTCCCTATATGACCTCTCTGAGACTGATGAATCTGCAACATGTCAAGAGTTTCTACCCTGGGACACATACTTCAGAATGGCCTTTGTTGAAAAATCTGGAGGTATGTGAATGCAATAGAGTGGTCTTTGTCTTCATCAGGCTTGTTTTCAGTGAAATCTTTTTTCTTGGCCTTGTCAAAAGTCTCTAATCCTATTTTGTTCCTTCCGGCCAAGTTTTTGTGGAGTTCAAAAGCCCCTTCAAAGGTTAAGGCCCTCGCTTGGTTAGTAGCTCATGGGAAGGTGAACACCAATGACAAGTTGCAATTGAGAAGACCCTACAAGTCCCTCTGTCCTCAATGGTGCATTCTTTGCAAAGGAAATGGAGAGTCGATTGATCACCTTTTTCTTCATTGTCCTGTTACCATTGGACTCTGGAACAAGTTGTTCAAGCTAGTTGGGTTGGTTTGGGTCCCTCCAAGGAGGTTTGTGGACATGTTGGTTATTGCTTTTAAAGGCTTGGGGAATTCCTTAAGAGGCAAGACTCTGTGGCAAGTTGCTTGCCTTACTTTGGTTTGGATAGTGTGACAAAAGCGAAACAATAGGATTTTTGAGGATAAGGGGAGATCGGAAGAGACGTTATGGGATTTGATTTTGTTCTATTCCTCTCTTTGGGCTTCTTGTTCTGCAGCTTTTAGAGGAGTTCCTTTAAATGTGTTACAACTCAACTGGAGTGAGGTTTGCGCTTCAAAAGTTTGAGTGTGGGGGGGTTTCTCTTTGTTTTTAGCTAATGTTGGGGGTTTTTATGTTGTTCAGATTGTGTAGGAAGGACCTCTCATCCTTCTAGTGGTTTCTTTTGTTTCTTTGTTCTTTCTTTCTCCTGTATCTTTCCTTCTATTAATATATTTCTCTTCGTTTCTGATAAAAAAAAAAAAAAAGATATTTGCTTACAAAATTCCAACATTCCAAGAAGTACATCTGGAGGGCAAAGTCGATATCACAATTCAACAGCCACTTGCCTTATTCGAGACAGTATGAATTCCAACATTTCTGGGTTTAATTAACGTCAAGTTGCATACTTGCCATGTTTCATTAAATTTTCCATTTGGTTCATGTCATGTCAACAATTAGTATACACAACATCAGTTACATCAATTTGATTGTTTCATCTCTTTGAGAAAATTCATATCAAATCTTTGAATTGTCAAATGACTGCTCTGAATGTTCTGAAGGAAATGGACTTCAAAATTGTAAGGTTAGACTTAGTCATCTGATCAGATCTTTCTTATTTTTTTATTTTTTATTTTTACATTTTGGGTACCAAGTAAGACCCCCTAAAATAGTAAGCTTGAACCCTTTACTACAGAAATGGTGTAACTTTAATTGTAAATCTTGAGCATTCTAGGGCTTGAGGCAACCCGTTTCTTATTTTGAAGTCCAATCATTGCACACACCTTCATGCGGCCCTGTTTGTTAACTGTTCTAAAAAACAGAAACACCCTTTTTAGATGGAAAACAAGTTTGGCAGGAAGAAGATTGGAAAACAGTTTTTTGGAAACTCCTCCCAAAACATGGTGTTTTCAGAGAACGCCTTTCAGCTGTTTTTTCTTATTTTTGGTACTGTGTTCTAAGAACAAGAGAACAACATGAACAAAAGAACACACCAGAACCTCTTGTTCTTCAGCCTAGTTCTTGTGAAGGTCCTCACAGATCTCAATTACAGAAACAGATACATCATCAAATGGTTTCTGAGTTGAGCATCGGGAGGTGGGTCTCCATCAAAATGCATCATCAAATCTGTTTGGTTTCCTAGAAAATGCAGGAAAAATTATATATTTTTACTTCTGAAAACATTTTTTTTTTTGTGTTCTCTCTGTTTTTTCAAAGCACTTTCACTCCAAAAAAGATTGAATTTGAATCTCTTCACCTCCAAACCCAAACTCTCCTTTTCTAATCCTTTTTTGTTCTCATCCTTCAACTCCCATTTTCTCGAAATCCCATTCTTTGAAGTATTTTCAGTTTTATCTTTTGTCTTTGTTTCTATTTTATTTTTGTAAAAAAAATCATGTAAAATTTTCAAATGTTGTCCCTCACTTTTACAGCTTACAGCCTTAGAACTCTTACCACTTCTGCCAAAATGCATTACAGTTTTTGTTTCTTAAGACATGCTTTCATTTCTGTGATATCTTGATTTGTTATTGTTTGCTTCACTTGAGTTTTAGTGTTTGCTTGCTAAGAAAAGAAATGGGAGGAAAGGAAGTGTTGAGTTTTATGATGTGGGTTTTGTTAATATCCAAGAAAAGTGAGACTATCATCAGCTTAAGCGTGGGTGTAGTCCTTTCCTACCTTTTTCTCACCAACAACCAGAGGTGTTGGTATTAAATCTCTGGGTGGAGGCTTTGATATGATTTGAATTGGTGTTGATTGAAAATAGAAAGCAAATCAAGAAATGTTTGAATCATATATGAACCATAGTTGCTGCTGAGTCTTGCTATTTTTCTTGAAGCTAATAGAAATCCGAGCTATTGTATGTGGGCCATTGTTTTCTTATGCTTATTTATTAATTATAAAAAATATAATGATTTGTTTTGAAAAAGGATGAAATTATAAAAAATTTAATTTTATAAATCTATACATTATTTATTTTGATCATGTTGATCATTGGAAGAAAACACTCAATTTTAAAAACTAACTTCCAAACGAGTTTTTTCTTTTATTTGATTTATAAAGCCGTTTTTACTAAGTTAACCAAACAAGTTTATTTTTTGTTGTCTTTAATTTTTTTTTTAGAATAGAAAACTGTCTTTTAGAATTTAGTTTCCAAACTTAATTTTGTTTTTGAAAAAAGCATAAAATTGTTTTCAAGAGTTGTTTTTAAAAACTATTTTAAAAAAGATTCCAAACTGGGGCTTACATATATTTTTTTACCAAATTAACAAGGAAAATTGAACCTAAAATATAGGGTATAATCAAGTTTCATCATGCCGTATTACTGTGGTAAGCATAAGGATTTCCTCAGTGGATTATGCAGTCAATTGAACTTATTTTTCCAATATGATTCCAACTTTCATGGACCTATAAAATGTGACTTTATTGCAAAGTGATTTGTTGCTACCCGCCGTGCCCATCGTCACTTTTATATATAAACAACATCACATGTTGTATTAGTTTTGCCATGCCTTTTGTTTGAATTAGAGATAAAAATGCACTTCCTAATTTATATGATAGTTGTAATTTGACAGACTAAATTATTTTGTTTGAGGGATATATCAGGTTGCATTCCCTAATTTGGAGGAATTGACATTGGATAGTAACAGCACCACAGAAATACAGCAAGAGCAATTTCCAGTGCAGTCCATTTGCAAACTTCGAGTTCTGAATGTACTTAGATATGGAGATAATTTGGTTGCAATTCCATCCTTTATGCTTCATACGTTACATAATCTGGAAAAGCTCAATGTGAGAAGATGTGGTTCAGTCAAAGAGGTTGTACAACTTGAAGAACTTGTTGATGAGGAAAGTCATGCCATGGCACTTGCTGAGTTAAGAGAAGTACAGCTGCATGACCTACCTGAGCTGACACATTTGTGCAAGGAAAACTTCAAACGAGGCCCTCGTTTTCAAAATCTTGAAACTCTTCAAGTATGGAACTGTGGCTGTTTGATAAGTTTGGTACCAAGCTCAGTGACATTCCAGAACCTAGCAACTTTAGATGTATGGTCTTGTGGCAGTCTGGTTAATTTGCTACCACCATCAACAGCTAAAAGTCTGGTGCAACTCAAAAACCTCAAAGTAGGTGGATCAGATATGATAAAAGAAGTAGTTTCCGGAGGAGGAGGCGAAGCAACAGAGGAGATTGCTTTTTGCAAATTAGAACACATTGCACTTGTTTGTTTAGCAAACCTCACAAGCTTCTGTTCAGGAGGCTATACTTTCACATTCCCATCCTTGGACCATCTGGTAGTGGAAGAATGCCCGAAGATGAAAGTTTTCTCGCAAGGCTTCTCAACTACACCAAGGCTAGAGAGAGTAGATGTGGCAGATAATGAATGGCATTGGGAAGGTGACCTCAATACCACCATTCAAAAGTTGTTTATACAGCTGCATGGTATGTACCAATTCACCAAATTTGCTTTCCATGAACGTTTATAATGATCCTTTCCCTCATGTGTTTGTTAGTTAGGCACCAGGGCACTCTATCCATTGCTATGCTTTTCCTAGCAGAAATATTTTTAGTACCTTAAAATGATTGTCATTGCAATATGAATGAATGCACTACTACAAAAATTATATCCTTGATGACTTAGGCTCCAATCTTGATCTTTAGGAAAGGGGATGAATTGTACAGAGGACCCAATCTTGACCCTCTTTAATAAGCATAACCTTTGGTTTGGTCTAATATTGATGCTCTTAACAAGTGCCTAAATATAAAAGGCTCATATCTGCTCTCAAACACCACAGCTTGATACTTCTTATTTTCATTGCCCCTTCTTTTCAAACCCTCTCAACGTCTCTCCTGCCATCATCCTCAGCTGCTCTAGATACATCCTTCACCACTAAATCCCATTTCTTTTGGTCCACAGATGCCACAGATGTTAATCAATTCGGACTTCAGTTCTATGACTATGTTTGGTTTCATCAAATCATAAACCAGCTCCTCCTTTCAAGGCCATCTTCAGTGGAGATTTCTGTTTTCAGTAATTCTGATTGCTCTTTCCCTGCAACAGCTCTCCTTCAAAACCAAGAGATGGAGTTTGGGCTAGTGTTTTCTATTCTCTTTTGGAAATGGGTGGGTTTAGAGTTTTGATTTTTGAGATAGGCCATACAGAACTTGGATGCAATGTGATTGTCTGGGTTAAAGTTTTGGTTTCTTAGTAACTATGTGGCTATGTGGTCGTTGCTCCCTGAGGTTGTTTGGTGGTGATCCTGAAAAAGATTAGATGGTAAGAGTCTCACTTCCTCATGTTCAACATGTGTTTTGTGTAGGCTATTAGCAGTATCAAAGTGAATTTGGGAGGGTTTTTTGGTGTGTGATGTGAGTTATAAGTGAGAGCAAACTCGAAACACAAGCTGAAACATATAAGCAATGTGATTTATTAAGTTCGTCTTGAGAAGTTAATCCCATTATTTTTCAGTTTTCCTTTTGAAAAATTACTCTAAAATCCAAATATGGTTAGAAGTTTTTCTCTCCTTTAATAGACAATATATGATTTAATATTATTTTATTAATATAGAAAAACTTGCATCAGATTTTCAGATTTGAGAATGGAACAAGCAACATGCTGCTATGGCAATTAGACTTACCGCTAAAGAGGCATCTAAAGTAATTGAAAAGACCCAATCACACTGTTAATTGTAGAGAAATGGAACTCCACATAATTATAAAACATAATAACTAAGATCAATCTCACATTTGGCCAGAAAAAATGGAGAGCTGTCAAGGAAAAGAAAAAGGAAATAAAGCAAAATAAAGGGAACCTTATAAGACTCTTCTAAATATGCAGGGTACTATGTATTCCATTCCCGTTAATAGATCAAGCAAAAGCCTAATGGCATTTCATCCTTTTATTTCATCTTGTCTTTTAATTTATTTTTTATTAGCCCCGCTTCCTTGCTTGAGTTATGGAGCTTATAAGGATAAAGGTGGGATATGTGAGTGGAGGGGGACTGGATTCATATTGGACCTTGTTGTATTACATAATGGCTTTATCCTTGGCCATTACAAGGGTATCCATCTATACATGAGTCACTTCAAGCAGAATTTGGAAAATTCCTGTGAATTGGTTAACGTGTTTGGTGAATGGAATGTTTTGGAAAAAAGTACTCTGCAAATGGTTGAGTTCCATATGCTAATTCTAAACATGCATTTCTAGGTCTCATTTGGTTGATGGATGCAAAATATCAACTTTGAAGTTCTATATAATTTTGATCTTATGTTACATATTTTTATTATGCAACATGGCCGGGGATGGATTTTGTTCTAGGATGTAAAGGAAAAGTAAATTCATTGTGCAGGTTGAGGTAGAAGTTTCTTGGTTGGAATAGCTGAAAACAAGGAAAATGAAAGGGCTTGTTCTGAACAGCTAGAAGGGATTTGTAGGAAGGCAAATGTGGTCCTAGAAGCAGATAGAGCAATGGAATATGTAGTTGATGCTATGGAGTCTGCCATTAGACTTTTATAATATAGAAGTTTAATATTGCTGATATGTTTATGATTTATTGATTGCTTTTGTAACATCCCTTTTGTTGCAGGAGCTGTCCATGGTTTTTTGTCCTTGAATAAATTGAGCATCAAGTTGCCGAGGTTAAAGACGAAGGTTTTATCTGGAAAGAAATACTTGAAACAGTTGAGAAACGGTTAGCAGCATGTGAGAAAGAGAGTTGGTTCGAGAAACAATGTTGGGTGTTTTCTCATCTTTGTATTGATTCTTTGTTTCATTATATCCATCCTTATTTTTTGATGGCTGTTCAGGATGATAATTGATGCATTGGTGCAAGCGTTACTCATCTTACTCCCAGTCATGTTGAGAAAGCTTGTTCTTCGGTTAATAAACTTCCAGGTACTATTTTTTTTTTTTTGATAAGTAAAAACTTCCTGGTACTATGGTATCATACTTTATACCAAGTACTACTTTAGTAAAATTGGCAAACTTGGAATCATACTGGTGGTTTCTATGTTTGTTGAATTTCAATTACATTGAAATAATATCTATTCTGCTAACCGATTTACCAGATCAATTGCAACTGTTCTCATTGATGAAAGTTTCAATACTTCAAATTGTTCCTTATATAATCTGCTATATGTAATTGGATAAAAATTAAAAGACAAAAATTTTGAAAGATAAGTAAGAAAAAAGTCTACCTTTCTTTAGAATCCACTATATATCCCCAAAGAATTGATTACAATATTGGCTATGATTAAGTTATCAAATCAACCACAATTCACTATTACCTAAAGTAGCTCAATTAGAATCTCCTGTTGGTCAGTATAGACAACTTAATTACAACAACCCATATAGGAAAATATGTTCCTCTTTTAGTCTTCCTACACTTCTCAAATTGATGCTGAGGAGAATAGAGCATTAATTTTATAGCAATAAGATTTTGTGGAGGCTGAGGAACTGTTTTAATGAAGATATCAACAATCAACACCAAGGATTGTTTGATCTTTTGATTGTTGAAAAAGGCCAAACAAATAATTGTCCCAGAAACATGATTAGAAGTTGTGAAAATTGAAGAATGGATCAAAACCATATTCAGAAGTTGTCGAAAAACAGGTAGGAATGATCTGTAGAAGTTACTAAAAAATGGGATCAAAATCATGATTAGAAGTTGTCAAAAGAACGAAATGAAGGCAAACTCAGAAGTTAATCATAAAAAGGCTCAAAACCATGCTTTAATATCATATTAAGCTTCTAATTTGGGCTAAAAGTTTAAGCTTTTAGGTGACGAGTGAACCATATATCTTTAGGTCTTCATGTAGGCTCCATAAATAAGGAATAAATATGGATGAGGTTCCAACTTCCGACTAATAACCTTTCATAGATTAAAGCTATTTATCATCATGTGATGGTAAATAGTAGCTTAATAGAATATCCTACTGTTGGTAACTACATGCAGCTTATATGCATGAAGATATATTCCTGTTTTAGTCTTGATGTCATGAATGATAAGATTAATTTCTATGCTATATATAGTAAAGTACCAAGCTCATGTTAAAATTTTCCAAAATTTTCTTATCAGCTTTTTTTTTGTCTGCCCACAGTGGTGATCATGATATGGTATTCGATATAATGGGTATCCAAGATAGATAGCATAATATTTCTGATGATTGGAAACCCCATTAGTCAAGTTTCCAGGTAGGTATCTAAACTTTCAAAGAGCTATAAATTGCTTCTAATCAGAAACTCCACTGCTATATCTCACAGTTGTTTCCTTTTCCTTTTCCTTTTTTTTTTTTTCTCCATGCAGATTCATAGTTTATCTCTACTTTTTAGCCTTACATTTTCTCATGTGTAAGATGCCTTTTGAGATATTTATCTTGTTCTGATTCAATGAAAAGTAACTAAATATATTTAGTCCAATTTTATTTTTCTATTCAAATTAGGGATATGCATGTCAGGGTCAGTAATAAACTAAACATTAGTTGGTAGTCCATGTAACTGTGGAGGTCATTTTATAGTGATTGAGAGTGAGGCTAGCTGATGAGGCATAAACAAATTCTCAACTTTTATTTTAATGGAAGGTGATTCTCTCAAGTTGGTCACATGTAAGTGCCTATGCTAATTTTAATGCTTCTTTAATCTGCAAATCCAGGACCGTTTTTAGTGATAATATTTTTTTTGCTTTTGAAGATAACTTTTGTTCTTTACTTTCACTCATCACTTGTGGTCCATCTCTGAACCTCAACCTCGGGTTTGGTTTGCATGCCTTTACCATCCAATTTTGTTAGAGAATTCACTACATTGAAATCTGCAGTAGGTGGTAGCTCTTAGGGAAACCATGATCGGAGTGTGGTGTTTCAGAGGTGGATTGATGGATGAGGTGGTGGTAAGGTAATGCTGACTAGTGGTGCAAACGTAATAACAGGTAGATCCTGGGGAGTGTGTAGTCAATTTATAGATGTGGATGGTAAAAATTCACGGCAACCTCTCCGTTTAACCTCTTCGATTAAGCCCCTCTCTCTCTAATCCAAACACCTAATTGATACTACACATGCCTCACAAGAAACCTTGAAGAAGTTTTTCCCACATATGATATAAGCTTATGATGGATGCTTTGAATGACCATGAAATTAGGTGTTTTAAGAAATATAGAATATATAAAAAAAAAAAAAAAGCAGTATAAAAACTTACTAGGAGGTATGGTTGAGAAGAAGGTTCAGATGTGCCTTTAATTATAGTTGCAACTTGAGCTAATTAGAAGGCTAACCCATGTCAAACCCGCACAAAACCCAACCCGAGATTTGATTCTACTATTAATAGAGGTTTTAGCAATGTTTCTTACTACAAAAGGTCATCATGGACATGACAATGGCTTGGTTTAAGTCAATAGTAATCCGGTGAATTTATATTTAGATGGTTTGAGATCATATTAGATATTATTTGTCTTGTGGCTATAGATGTAAAACCAAGTGATCCATAATTGAGGAAGTTCCCTAATAAAATAAAAAATGATAATTGATATTGGCTATATTTTATTAGGATTGGTAACAGAATGTGTTTCGGATAGGCCTCTAGCTAGATGGATCTTTGTAACACATGGCCACAAGAGCACACATAAATTTGGTGATCCAAAACAGGGTTTGTTCAGCTACACTTGCATTTCAATCACTCTAAGCTACTGAACAAATTCCCTGGTAGGAGTTCTAGTGCAATAAGAAAAAAGTCACGATAAATGAAGATTGACGAGTCAGAACGAACCATATGCCTTTATAAACAACTGTTGGATGGTGGTGTCAAGATCATCCTTCCAGCGCCCCTCATCATCTGCCACTTCTACTCTCTCTAGCTTTGGTGTAGCCAGGAGGCCCTGAGAGAAAATTTTCATCTTGGGGATTTGGCAAGTGACGGAGCACCATTTCTTCTAATTTACAGAAAGTAATTTCATCTGTTTCTTCCCCTCCTTCATTGGTAACTACTTCTTCCATCATATCTCATCCTTCTATTTTGTGATTTTTGAGTTGCATCAGACTCTTAGCTATTGAGGGCAGGTAACAAATTTATTACAAGACCATATGTCTAGAGTTGCGAGATTCCGCAAGGACACTGAGGCTGGTACCAAATATAGCAAGTTGTTACAGTTCCATATTTGAATAGTCTCAAGATTTTGAAAATCAGGACCTAGCTTAGAGTTTTCCTGCCACAAATATGTCAGCTCAAGTAGATTTTGAAATGATTTTCTTCATCAACTAGTCCCTCAAGTTGGACCACCTCTTTCACAGAACCACAGCTTCTTGCTGGAGTGTAATATTCGAAGCATAACGGATGGAATGACAAACAAAATCTCTCTATATTCACACATATTTAGAACTCTTAGTCTGCAAAAGGACTCCACTGGAAATTGCCCTTGCCATAGTTCGGTGATAAAAATAGCCATCCGGTATCAATTCCTCCAAGTTAGGCCATGCAACCTGGGAAATGGCTCAAACAAAATAAGTTTTGTTTTTGTTGGGAAGATAAAGGGAGAGATCTAGAGTATTCACCTGCCCGTTAAAAGATTCCTCCACAATAATAACCACCACTCAACAATAATAACATAACAAAAATAAAGAATGATAATCAAGAACATTCAACCAAAAAAATGGGACACCAAATATACTGTGGAAAAACCCTTCAAATAGAGGTAAAAAACCACAGTGAAATTTTTTTCCACTTCAATAAAATGGAGATACAATAATTAAGTCCTCACTAGTTTCTCCACTTTTAAAACTTATATAAATATCTCAATGCTTGAGGTGAGAATCCATCATCCCATAAAACAATTAATAGAAAGAAATCAAGGAGAAAACATACCATAGAAATTCCCAAAACGGTTGATCAAGGAACCTATAACTTCATCCTTGAGCCCTAAAACAGTGCCCAAAAAACAACCATGATCTTCCCCTTCTCTCCTTAATACCAAAGCCCTAATGCTATTTACATATATATATATATATATATATTCGGGCTTAAAGAATACCCAAATATAAAATTGCTTAATATATGGGCTTGTGGGCTGGACAAACAAAATCCAACAATTTTGTCAATAAAGAAGTACAATTTTATTCCCCTGACCCAATTCTCCTAATAGATTTATTTCAAGAAATATATAAGAAATTCATTAGCTAAAATGATCTCCATTTTCATCAAGTTCCTATTTATGGGCTTGGAAATATGAAATAATAGTGGTAGGAGGAATCCTATGTGATCCCCTAAGGAAATTAATAATGATTGCCACAGTAATAAAGCTAATGTGACTGACTTTTTAATAATAGAGCACAAGTCCAAGGGTTTGGATTACCTCAAGTCCCGCAATCCTCAAGTAATTAAATCATGTTCTATTCAACAATAAATTATCAAACCTTTATGATTAGATGAGTCCCTCTTGTGCCCAAGAGGGGAAAAAAGTCAATTTGATCAGAGTAGTAGTGTAAATCTTACACTACATTCAGGATTATTTTCTACTATTCAAAGAGTTCGACATAAATTTTCCCAAGTTAATCATATTTATGTTTCCATATGCATGGTGCTGGCATATCATAAATTATTGATCTAAAATTTAAAGAAACTTGAAGAGATGAAGACAGGGCTCTTGCCTGTTGGGCCATGATAAGGGGCTGTTGTATGTTGGAGTTTCCCTCCAGATGTATTCCTTGGAATGTTGGAATTCTGTATCCACATAAGTTGACTTTAAAATATTTATCCACTCTAAGTTGTTTCAACAATGGCCATTCCAAAGTATGTATTCCTGGGTACTAGATGGTGAAGTGTCAGATTCTTCAGTTCAGGAAATACAAAACTAGGCATTGTCTCTATCCCATTTTCCTTTGCAACAATTTCCTCAACCCCACAACTTGACAACCACAGCAACTGAAGTCGCACGAGAACTAGACATGGTGTAATCGCATTGCTGAAGCAGCTCCCAATTCCACAATCTCAAGATCACAATCGCCTAAAAGAAAACAAATACAATACTATGAGTGGGAGTTCAAAATATGATCAAGCAGATTACATAAAATTTGTATTCACAAATAGCATCATTTTCAATTTATTCCAAAACTTCCCTTTAAGTTGATTGATTTATTAGCCAATAAAATAATCAATTCAACATGATAACAGTGAAATTGAAATCATGGTATTAAGCAATCAGAATGACACAACATCCTGGTATCCGGCATTGGCTTAGAGAAGGTTAGGCTACATCTCAGATTCAGGGTATTTACACATCCCAACATCAAAATATCACAAAGCATCTAGCATTGGAAAGCTCAATAACAGTGACATTCTATAATAAGAGACCATTCTCACTGGGTTTTTCACGTGATATACAATTCGAAGAACCTCTTATGTTTCTGAATAGAGCTTTCATATTTATTTCAAAATATACGAATAAAACATTCTGCAATAGCATTTCCTTGATCATAGGATAAATATTTCAGAAAAGAGTCACAAGCTTTCATTTTGATGGCTGCTAATAGGTATAACAATAACATGTTAAGTACGAATTGCAGTTGACTTTGATCTTAATGAATCAAACAAGATTGGCAGTGTCTCTCTGACAGCAACACTGTTTAACATTCACTGAAAGTGAAGAAAAGCTTAATACTCATCCTCTGCACCTATGAAATAGACAGTGAAGATGAAAGGTCCTACCATTATTGAAATACAAATGAATTAGAGGAGTCAATGCAGTGTCCAAATCCTGGAAATTCAGGCCACATTGAACATGAGAGTAGAAAAGGTGAGAATCAGTGAAGTTATGCATAATTAGTAGCTACATTCATTAGGAAAAAATTATAAATCAAGGGAAGTCCCAATAATTT
The DNA here is from genome assembly GCF_004353265.1 of Vitis riparia. Lineage (NCBI taxonomy): Eukaryota > Viridiplantae > Streptophyta > Magnoliopsida > Vitales > Vitaceae > Vitis > Vitis riparia. Next base: position 23,915,603 of record NC_048444.1, read on the forward strand.
GCAGTTGTGGGTTATTTGATGTTGACTGGGAGCACGGTTTTGACAATTGAACACTTAAAAATGAACCATGGTTCTGACTTGCTTTCAATTCCTTTGGTGAAAGAAATGTGCTTGGAATATGCCTCTGACTAGACTGATCTTTGTAACATTGGCCAGAGAGGCCCACCTTAATTTGGTGATTCAAGACAGGGGTTGTTCAGCTACACTTCAATTGCAATTATTCTAAGCTACTAAACAAATTTTATGCTAGGAAAAGCATCCATCTATAAATGGAACATAAAAAATTTCTACTGCACTACAAACAAGATCACCATAAAAGTTGAGGGACACAATGAAGATTGATGAATCAGCACATACCATGTGTTAAATAACAGGTGGATAGTGGTGTTAAGGTCATCCTTCCAATGCTCTTTATTATTTCCAACTTCTACTCTGTCTAGCCTTGGTGTAACCAAGAGGCCCTGAGAGAAAATTTTCATCTTAGGGCATTCTTCCACCACCACACGTTCCAAGACTGGGAATGATAATGAATAAACCCCTGAACAGAAGCTTGTGAGGTTTGGCAAACCACAAAGCTCCATCTCTTCCAATTTGCAGAAAGTAATTTCATCTCCTGCGTTCTCTCCTCCAATTGGCAAACCACAAAGCTCCATATCCGATCTACCTATTTTGAATATTTTGAGTTGCACCAGACTTTTAGCTATCAAGGGTGGTAGCAAATTTATCAGACTGCAACAGTAGGATATGTCTAGACTTGCTAGATTATGGAAAGACACTGAGGATGGCACCAAATTCATCAAGTTGTCACAATCCCATATTTTAAGAATCTCAAGATTTTGAAAATGAGGGCCTACATTAGAATTTTCCTTCCACAAATATTTCAGCTCAGGCAGATCAATCAACTCTAATTCCCTTAACCTTGCAAGTGCTCTGAAATGATTTTCCTCATCAACAAGTCCCTCAAGTTGGACTACCTCTTTCACTGAACCACAGCTTCTCACAGTGAGTTTTTCCAGCGTATGTAATCTTTGAAGCATAGAAGACGGAATGACAACCAAAATATCTCTATACTCACATATACTCAGAACCCTTAGTCTGCAAAAGGACTCCACTGGAAATTGCTCTTGCCATATTTCTATGATTCTACTGCCATCCAGTATCAATTCTTCCAACTAAGGGAATGCAACCTGGGAAATCTCAAACAAAATAAATATGTTCCATCAAATTTACAATTACTACATAAATAAAGTATCCATATCTACAAAGAATTACACTTCTATTCCCCTAATTCAAGCAAACAGTTTGACAAAATCAATACAATATGTTACTGATATTTGATCAAATTCCTGCAATAGATTCTTTGATGAAATATATAGAAAATTCATCAGCTAAAATGATCTCCATTTCATTAAGTTCCTATTAGCATATTTTATAGGTTTGGAAATATTAAATAATCATGGCACAGAAGTAATCTAATGCGATCCCCTAAGGAAATTAATAATGAATGCACAATTGATTTTATCTTATATTTTAGTCATAGAACATAAATCTAAGGCTTTGTGAACATTCTAGATCTTGCTTATAGAATATCTACAGGGGGTGAATAGGTAGTTCTTACTTTTTGGTCAAAAAATTTATTTTTAAAATTTCTCTTTAAGAATAAAAGATGATGGTTTACTTGGAAAAACACCCATAAAGTCTCCCAGAATGATGCGAGAGCACATACACCCCCAATAATTAAGCAAGAGGAGGGTAGAGGTAGCCCCTCATATAAGGCTCAACCAATGTTAGTAATTAGCTGATGTAGGATGTTAGACTTTCGTTTGCCCTATATCAGACACCTCAACTCAATAGTTGACGTTTATGTTGGCGAGCATGTGGTGAGTAAAGCCAAACCTCACTATGATACCAAATGATGTGGGACCACATACACTCCCAAAAGCTTAAGCTAATGGGAGATAGAGGTAGCCCCTAAAATAAGGCCTAACCAAATGTTAGTAATCTACCGATGTGGGACATTGAACATCTATCTGTCTTACATTAAACAGACTTTGCAGATGTAAAAAACACAATATCAAAGACCATAGAGCTACAATCCACTAAATACAAAGAAAAGGCACACAAATTTACCTGATGATTGCTATTCCCTGAGAATTACACCCCTGAACCTACACCTAATCACATATCCGTGATGCAACACCACTGGGAATCTCTCTCAACATCTTGAGGGGATGTGAATCTCTCTCATGAACCCAATAAAAAGAATCACAAACAATCTGAGAATTTTGGGTTAAGCGCAAAAGAATTGACCTAAAAGCTTAGGTACATAAGTTCTTAAGAGAACTCTCCCAATAGGCATTATTAGAGAAAAACTAATGGACTTGCAATTAATTTAGAAATCATATGTTATCGAAAAACAATTTAGGAAACTTAAGAATCGTACAAAGATGTTGGAAAGATTTCATATTTATTAAAAAAACAATTTAAGAAACTTAAGAATATTAATAAATTCGGAAAGATTTTCCTTTTTAAGTTCAAAAAGATTTAGAAACATTCTCCTTTTTAAATCCTTAAATTAAATTCCTTTCCGAATTTTTCAAAGATTTGGAAAGATTTTCCTTTTAAAATTTTCAAGTTAATTTTTTTTTGTAAATCGTTTTTCTTATTTGAAAAGATTTTCCTTTTTAAATTCTTAATTTAAAATTCTTTCCAAATTAATTTTATTCCCAATTTTCATATAAATCCACTCCGTCTTTTATGTCATTATTTGCAATTAACTCAATAATACTTACCTATTTAATTCCAAGTTAATTCTGCAGTAACATTGAATCTTCACAAAGAGTGTAGGTCATAGGAAAGTGCAAACAAGGATGGATAGAACAAAATTGTTAACTTAATCTAAAAAGTCTAATGCACTGTCAATTTGGATTACCTTAAGTCCCACAATCCTCAAGTACCTTAACAAACCTTTACAATTAGATGAAAAAAAAAATCAATTTGATCAAAGAATTAGTATAAGTCCTACCTTAAAATTTATGTGATCCTTAATATAAAATTTAAAGAAATTCAAAGAGATGAAGACTGAGGCTCTTGCCAATTAGACCAAGAAAAGGAGCCACTGAAAGTTGGAATTTTCCTCCAAAATGTACTCTTGGAATATTGGAATTATTTATTCAAATGCATGGACTCTAACATCCGTCCACCTTATGTTATTTCAACAGAAAAACACCATTCCAAAATATGTCTTCCTTATAGAAACTCTTGAGTAGAGTTAGACCATAAAGTTCATAAGAGTTTAGTTCAAGAGATACAAACCTAGGCCCTGTTTCTTTATTATATTTTCCTTCACAACAATATCCTCTTATGCCACAATTTGTATTAGAAAATGATTCAAATTCCTAATTAATATATATTCTTTTTTATAAAGAATATTAAATAAAATATTTACCATATTGATATGTTATTGTAATATTAGATTTCCTTATAGAAAGGGAAAAGTAGTGAAAAATATCTCTATAAATATTCTATGTTATGAGGAGAAAAAGTTATAAGATGAAGATGTATTTATGAAGGCTGCGTATTAGATAGAGATGTAAGGAAGAATGGGGGACATTTGTGAGCCCTCAATGGTAGATATATCTATTTTTCTATATTCTATAATATTTTCTATAATATAGTAGAATGCATTTTCTATGATATAGTGGAATGATTCTCTCTTATCTATCATTTGTATGTGGATGTAGGCATGGTTGATTGAGTCATATTTGAGTCATATTAAAACCTCCAGTATCTTTATGAGTTGATTGTTTTTCTTTGTGTTCTTGCAGTAATATATATGTTAACCTCAAAGTTTCTGTCTATGCAACAAGTGTAGCAAAGCTCAACTAGAGATTTCTAAAGAGCCAAAGGTAACAAAACACAAAAGAGAATTACAAAAGAAATTTTAATTGATGGTGAAGTCAATTATTCTCTCATTGGAATGTGATATAGGAAACATGGATTTTGTTATTTGGAACAAATGTAGTTTCTCTTATATACTTATCACATCTTGAAAAATGAAAATTGCGAAGTGGTAGAAATTGCAAGTCATGTGCACTAAAAGCTTGTATCATAGAAAATTGGAAGATTGACTTTATGAAATTTGATCTAAAGTAGAGATTATTGGATAGTATCTTAAATTTCTAATTGGAATATAATCCTTTTGATAGAGAATAATGTATAAAATAATTTCAATCTTGATTGTCATTAGAATATTAGATTTCCTTGTAAAATAGAGAAAGTTCTTAGGAATATATCAGTCAATATTATGGGTTATAAAAGGAAAAAGTACTTATGACATGCATAGAGACATATTTGTGAAGACTAAATGTATCAGATAGAGGTATGAGTAAGAATGGGAGACACCTAGTGAAGATTTGGCTTACGATTCAAGATATAGATACAAAGTGTAAGGAAATATGAGATCTTTTATGGTTCTATGGTTGTATCTATTTTTCTATCCTCTATAATATTTTCTATGATATAGTGGAATAATCATCTTTCATCCAATAATTTAAATACGGTTAAGTGAAAGATATTAAAATGTCATGTAGCTTTGTATAATGATTGTTAGCCTTAAAGACTTCTAGTCAACAACAATTTGACACCCACAACTACTAAAGTTGCACAAGATGTCTAACTAAAGAGGCTAGAAAAAGGATTTTAGACTATCACAATTATCAACTTCTAGTAATTGTAAGTTTTGAAAGCTAAGAAGTCCATAGGGATCCTTATTCCATTTTTTCCTAACTTTTGGTATATATCTCCTAGAATCAAGTCATGCAGTTAGCTACGTGAACATTACAACTTCATTCACATTTATCCATTTCATATAAAAAACCTCTTCTTATGAGTTACAATCCACTCGTTCCAAAAACTGTAGACTTTGTAAACTTTTCATAATCCTAAATGGAAAAATATTCACTACTTCTTCATAGGATATTTGTAACAAGTCACTCTTAACTATGCAGATATTATCCACTTTAAGCTTAAGGAGCCCTCATGACTTTAAATGGAAAAATATTCACTACTTCTTCATAGGATATTTGTAACAAGTCACTCTTAACTATGTAGATATTATCCACTTTAAGCCTAAGGAGCCCTCATGACTTTAAAACGTGTCTACATGGTTAAGAGAAACTCATACATATATAAAACTAAGAACTTTTTCCCCCTATCTGATACGGGATATCACAATCAACACCCCCCATCCTCCCTTGCCCCATGCACCCCCCCACCCTAATGCGGACACAATGTCCTTATTATGTTCCATAGGATTACAAAGCCAAATAGACATACACCCCTTGTAAGGCCAAACAAACTCTCACACCAGGGTCAAGGATTGACTCTGATGCTATTAGTCATGACCCACTCTTAATTGTGTAGATATTGTTCCTTCTGGGCCTAATGACCTCTTACAATTTTAAAACACGTCTATATGATTAAGAGGAACTCATACATAAATAGTGCCAAAAACTTTTTCCGCTATCTAATGTGGGATATCACAATACACGGTTGAGAGCGGGTTGTTGCAAAATTACGTTCACCTCTTTTAGTTTGGGAAAGGAATCTTGAGGAAGTGTTTTTACCATATCTTTTGTACATGATCCAGGCCCAATATATTTAATGACTCCAAGCTAGGGAATGCAACTGCATAATTCATTCCATCATTTTGTGATCTTATATATTCTTAATAATCGAGATAAGAACACAAAGGACACGCAAGAGTCATGAGAAAAATACTCACGTTTACAATCAGCCAAAATTGAGCAAAGAAAAGAAAATTTCATTGTTTAAAACCAATAGAACTTATAAAGAGAATTCCAATTGCTTCTTAATATATTTTGCCTTTTACCTATCAAAAAATAATAAATAAAGAGAATTCCGGTCAGAAAATAGCAGAACTTGGATGAAATTCATTTAAAAATAAATAGAATAGTGCATGATATTTAAAGCGTTCCAAATGCGAGATTCAATCTAGATTTTTGTTCTTTTCCTACAATAATTTGATTCTGAACAGTGCTAAAAGGAAAATTAAAATTATAACAAGTAAAAAGAAAAGGATTCTGAGAGATTTACTGACCCTTTCATTGAAGAGCATTTCAAAAGGGATATATCAAGGTCTGCATGGTCAAGCTTTTGGAGAGTATGATATCCAGGAGAGAAACTTGTCAGCCTGGGCAAATATTCCAGTGAAATATGGGTTAATTTAGGAAATATGATATTGCCTATAGAACCTGAGGCCATAGAAGAAGGGAAAGCATATCTGAAGCTGTCACATTCACACACTTCCAACCATTTCAGGTTTTGGAAGCACAAAATTTGTCGAGGGTCTTTGTTCCATATATGGCTCAACTTAGGTAAACCAATCAAACACATTTCTTCTAACTTGGGGAGGAACCCAACATGTCCACCATCAACATTTAGCCCTTCAAGATCAAATATTTCTTCTAGTTGATTACAGTTTTCCACTTTTAGTACTTCCAAATTCTGTAAGCTTTGGAACAAACTGGATGGGAATACTTTCAATAGTGACATGCAATTCTGCATCATTAGAGACCAGAGATTGCCGAAAGAAAGCGAAAGTTGGCCATTCCATACCTCCTATAGCATGAGAACCTCCAAGAGCATAAGAACACTGATGTATTACATTATATGCATGAAATTGCAATAAATATATACTGAAAATAAATACAATCCAATGCATGATAATATATAACTTCATTCGATTTAAGATCATCTAACTGAAGTTGCATATGTGTGGCATTAATCTTCCATTGGATGGGGTCAACCCATCCAAAGTTCAATTGACTAAGCAGGATAGATTGGTAAGGACTAGATTTCATCTGGATATAGCGCCAAAACAACCTCATAGGCTCTGTTTGGATAGGGGATATTTTATCTTGCTGGTGCATTCTTGTCAGAAGAGGGATTAAAAATGAAAGGTTTTGGTATTTAAATGAAGAGAGACTTGCTGACTTGAATCAATTAAGTGGGTAGTCTTCAAATACTTAGCCAAGAGTAGCATTATTTAAATTGAAGTGATTAAGAAAACAAGTAGCAAGAAAGGATTATCAAGGTTTGACATACCGCTTGGTTGAAAAGTGATGTACTACGACCAGCAATTGTGCTTACAGGCTTGGAAAGCATCAGGTTCTCCTCAAAGCAGAAATTAACGAGCTTGGGTAAGTCCTGTAACGTCAAGTATCTCAATTCAGGGAACAAAGGCACATTAACAGCATCATCCCCATCTTTTATTTCTTTCCTTCCTTGGGGAACAATCTCACCCATACTCTTGCATCTAGTCATTGTTAGTTCTTTGAGTCGTGAAAGGCCTCTAGCCATAGACAATGAGAAGAGAAATTTCAAGCTATCACAATCTTCCACTTCTACTTTTCTCAAGAAACCAAAGGACCCTGATGGAAATTGGCCATGGCATACTTCTTGCAACTTAATCAGCTGTCTGAGAAACAATGTCTCCATCACAGGAAAGGCATGATGTGATGGAGTCAGATCCATCGAGTTCATGATAGATCGAATCTCTGGACTGCTTTCAACATTAAGATGCTTTAATTTAAGAAAGCCCTGCCTATCTAATTTGGAAAGAATATTAGTAGTGCCACGCAAGTGTAGATCTTCGGTTCTCTCAACAACTTGCTTATACCTTCCACCAGATGAAGGCTTGTATTGAACTCGTTGAGCTTCAATGTTTTATTGGTTTCACAGTTTTCTTCCCAGCTCCAGACATCACCTACAAATATTCTATATTTCATCAAATTATCAAAGACTATGTCTTTTGGAAACAACTTGGCATCTGGTATTTGTATGTCTAAAGTGGTTAAATAAGACAAATGCTTCAACTCAGCAAGGTAAGCATTACTCTTTCCTTCCACCTCCCATTGAGTATAGCTATTTTCCATATACAAATCCTCTAACTGGGACAAACTTGATATGACATCTGGTGGAATTACTTTTAGTTTGGAAGAACCCTTCAAATCCAACAGCCTTAGATGAGTCAACTGTGATAATTCTCTGGGCAACTGTTCAATATCAGAATCCATGAGGCTAAGAATTTCTAATTTCTTTAGCTCTGCAATTATAGTAATGTCTCCCAACTTGCATGCATCCAAACACAATGTTCGAAGATTTGCAAGGCAGTGAAGTGATGAGGGTAGTGATGGAAGATGCATATTAGTGAAGTCTAATACTTTGAGTTGTTTCATTCCTTCAAAAAACGTGTTTGGGATTTTCAGAGACGAATTGTGGTTTGAATAACATTCAAAAAGTTCAAGCTTTGGACATACCAGCCCTTCTGGAAGTTCACGAATATCACAGCAGTCCAGATATATCATGGTGAACTTTTGGAGTTCATCCATATTTGGCCATTCTTCCATTCTAACATCTGCCTGGAATGTAAACACATGATGCTCCTTGGATGCAATTTCTAAGGCAACATTCTAAACAACATCATGCATTCTAAAAACTGCGTTATAGTGTGTTTCTAATAACAAATTTGAGGCTTTGAGGTTGTCAACCAATGTCTCTATTCTATTTTTTGCTTCCTCCAATGTATTAGTTCCTTGAAATAATCGCAGACCCATACCATATTTCAACAAGTCCCTAATATCAATATAATTAGAAAATAGACCACAAAGCAAGAACAATGACTTCACTTCATCTCCCTCCAAGTGTTTGTAGCTCAACTTCAGAGTTGAGTATACCTTTGTTCCCATTGCTGTTATGTTTGTAGAGGTTTGCGTTTTCAGTTGTTTCAGGGCATCCTTCCAAATAGACACATTCTTGTTTTTCAATGCCTTTGCCACTGTTACTATTGCAATTGGCAAACCCGCGCATTCTTTTGCTACATCAGTTGCTATAGGTAGCAAATCTGGATTCTCAATGGAATCTCCCACCATATTCTTAAATAAAATCCATGCTTCATCTCCTTGTAAATGTTCAACTCCAAAATCCTTTTGAGTACTCATCTCATTTGATAAGACGTGTTTATTTCTAGAAGTTAGCACTAATTTGCATCCCTTGTGGTTGTCTGGAGAAGGAATTCTTATTTTCTCCAACTCAAATTCCGCCCAAATATCATCCAAGATAATGAGGATGGTCTTCTCTTCGTTGATCCTCCGATGTAGTCGAGCTGCTCTTCCCTGTTCACTCTCCTCAAATTTCATACCTAGCATGTCTGCAATTTCTCCTTGAATTCTTCTGAAGTCTGGAGTCTGGAACACAGATGTCATGACCACCTTGTCGAATAGCTTCTCTTGCGCAGCTTGTTCAGCCACTTGTTTCACCAACATTGTCTTCCCGACGCCACCCATTCCCCATATCCCGATTGTGTTGATATCAGCATCCCTTAAGGCCTTCATAACTTCATTCAAAGTCAACATTCTAGATTCTAAAGCTTTGCAAGCTTTGGGAGGTGCAGACCCTATCTCTAGCAGAGGGGGACGATAGGATACCCTCTCAAATTGGCCATCTCCATGGATTTCAACAGCAACCCCTGCCTTCTTCCTTGCTTCCTTGCTTAGCTGGTACCGGGACTTCAAATTAGGGCACAACCCATTGAAACAAGTCTTCTGTGCTTCCTTCTCTTCTTCTAGGAATTTGCAAGCAACTTGTATGAACCCATCAGCACGTGTAAACCACTTGCAAACATCATCCTCGATTTTATGTCCCTTCCTAATAGCTTCATCCACAGAATGCTGCTGCCTAGCCCTGGCATCCCTCAGCTTGGCAACCTGTTGAGAGAGGTCCTCAACGTTGGTGCGGTAGTTAAACAAGTGACCCAACTGACGTCCAACTGGAGCGACCAGGTACTCTGAAACTTTTGCTGCAACCGAAACAACAATTTCTACCATTTTCTACTTGGGATTCTTTTTTTTTTTTCCCCTCTTTTGGACCACAAATGACAGAAAACAAAAAACACCAGGGGTAAAGCAACCACAGGCTGCCAGATATGGGAATCAGTATTGCCAAGACCGAAATTAAGGAAATTGAGACTTTTATCAGGAAAAGGAGCAGAGCGAGAACCACATCAGAAAAATGATAATGAAAATGGTGTTTGGGGAGTGAAGCAAGGATAGTGAAGCTGAATATAAGATCAATAAGGACTGAGAATGAATAGGGCTGGTGAGAAAGAAAACAAGAAAATGAAAGGCAGTCACCACAATCAGAGGAGAAGAGAGTTCTCTGCAGCAAGATGAAAATGAAAATGGAAAATGGAAAATGGAAAATGGAAATGGAGAATAGGAGTTGCAGGGTAGAGGGTCAGGAAAGAAAGGTCAAACCATTTCCTATCATTAAAAGTTCAACCTGAAACCAAATCCGCTCTTGGATTGTGTTTTCATTGGTCGGGTCAAGGCGTGCTTTAAAGTTTGTATGACAAAGAAAAAACAGAAAGGAAAAATTATTGGATCTGTCACAATGACTTTAAAAGGCATGACTCTTATAAAGGATGATAGAAAAGGAAAAAATTTTCCTTAAAGTCCATTAGCCAAATAACATGTTAAGATTCCAAAAATATCCTTTAATTAAAATAATATAGATAATAAAAAATAAAAAATAAAATAAAAAGAAAAAAAGAAAAAAAAAAAAGAAAAAGAAAAAAAGAAAGCGTTGGTTCATGCACCCCATATTAGATGTAATCACCAGATAATTTTTAAACCAAATTGTGATTTTTAACCCCTTTTAGATTGGAATGTATGTATAATTTGGTATCCAAAACCAAAATGTTTTTGTACCCACATCTCAAGTGTTTTTGCAGACATTTTCTATTTTTACCTTTATTTAAAAAAAATTCATGTTCCATAATTATATAAGAAGAATATCAATTTTTTTTCAATTTTAAATTAATAAATCATATTTTTGCGATGAGTTTGACGAAGATTAAGGGCCCGTTTGGTGGTGTTTTTAAAATTATTTTTAAAATAAAGAACCAAAAACAGTTTTTTTAGAATTTTTAAAAAATTAGAGCATTTGACAAGATGTTTTAAAAAATAGATTTTTAAAACAAAAAACAAAGAACTTGTTTGAATGAAAGAATTTGTATTGTTTTTAAAGATAATGTATTACTTTTATTTTATAAAAATTTTATAAAATTAATTTATAATAATATGAAATCAAATTCAAATTAAGTCTTATTAAAAATAAAAATTAAATTTACAATTATATATGAGTTAAAGATAAATAATTTTTTAAAATTATGAAACAAATTTCTTATTGTAGTGAAATAAAAATTTCTATAAGATAAAAATAATTTTAATATTCATTTTTAATATAAGTCAAATAAGTACTTTAATTAATTTTTTTAAAATTTTTTTTATTTGATCATGATTTCTCATTCTCTTTTTTAGAAACTTTTTTTTAAGTTAAAAGAATAAAAAATAAAGTTTTTAAATGTTTTGTAAAATTAAGGATATTTGGTAAGTTATTTTTATAAAAGGATTTTAAAAATAAAAAGCAAAAAGACTTGTTCCAATAAATTGTTTTGATTTTGTAAAAAAAATTTAAATTCAATTTATATAATATTAATTAATTAAATTTAATTGAAGTCTTATTGAAAATAAAAATAATTTTGTAATTACAAATAAATGAAAAATATATAGTTTTTACTAAAACATAAATAGTAATGTTATAATAAAATCATAAATTATATTTTTAGTAGAAAATATACTATTTTATTATATGTTAGAAAAATGATATTTTACAATAATCATAAATTTATGGCATTAATGAGTTTATTATTTAATTTTTTTCATTATTTTTAGAAATTAATAAACTTGTTAATAAATCAAATGCATTAAGTCTTGTTTAATTTGGAGTTAATTTGCCTAGTGAAAAAAAAATGAAAAATAATAATTCTATGTAGAAGATAAATAATAGAGTGTATGTGTTTTTCTATTATTTTTAAAAATCGGCGGAAACAACTTTTACTTGTTTTCTAAAAGGTGCTCTTTATTTCATTTTGTTTTTAAAAACTGGAAACAAAGAATAATAACCAAACAATGTTACGAATTTTTAAAAATTATTTTCTATTTTTAAAAGCAGAAAACTGTTTTCAAAAACTCCGTTAAATAGACTCTAAATGCCTAATTTTTTAATTCAGGTATACAAAAAGAAATTTTGGATAAGGGTTTAAGCAAAAATCAATTTATTGTACAATAGAGAGAAAAAAAAAAGGTAAAAATATTTAATCGTTTTTAGTTTTTTATAATAAAATAATTTTTAAAAATTATATAGTTTTTATATTTTTCTTATTTTTCCTTTGTACGGTGTTTTTTTTCTTATTTATTTATTTTTTTCTCTTTCTTTCAATGTACCAAATGGATGATATTAATGATATGATGCATTGATATGTTACAATATGACCTAATTTATCATCAAGGAAACCCTTGTTTGAACCATATAACTAAACATAATAACATCACCAAACATGAGCTTAATATGCAAAAAAAGTTCCAACATCCAAAATAAAATCTACTAAACTGCTCCCTAACAATAATTATTGAACATAACCATTAAAAAAGAGCACCATTTTTATCAAACAACACCTTAGCTCCCTAGTCCCATTTCTTCACATTCTTCTAACAACATTTCCTTGACCTGTCTACCACACAATTATCGTCACTCATAGCAATATGAGAGATGGGAACAATGGGATCTATGCTTTCCTTTTTATAGTATTCCAATGGTGGTTTGGAAAGATTGGTGGAAGATCAAGTAGTGATGATAAGGGGTGGAATACTTACAAATACATCACCTAATTGAAGAAACCAAACCAAATCTATACAATCATCCTTACATCACCTAGCCTCTTTATGTGCATCTCATCCTTCATTCTTTTCATCATTCTATCTTCTAGAGTGCTTCTTTAGGCTTCAACCATTCTTTTATGATATGTGTTTCAAATAAAACAACATTTGCATACCTTGGATTGGATTTTGTCTTGTTGTCAAACTTTGGGGTTGGAATATAGTTTCTTCTTTGACTTGATTGCACTTACAATGGGTTCCAAGATGTAGGCTAGTCTATCATGGGCTTGTAGATATAACTGTTGTCCTTGGTGAACTAACTTCAATAATTCATTATCTTCCATATTCAAGTGGGGCTAGTGAATGGAGGACGGGGAGATAAAAATGATGTTAGGTGCATTTTTACATCAATACGACCCATGTCAAAATCACCTTCTTTTCATGTTTTAGAAATTCATGCCTTTCAAAAATCTGGTGCTGAAGTTTGAACAAATCTGAAGGCAGAATTTGGTCTTGCTCCAGTGGTAAGTCATTTACATTGAAGGCTCATCTACTTTCCTTCTTCATCATCTCATTGTAGATGGATGAATTGAGTCGCAGCTACTTGCAATCCCAGCTAGTGTTTTTCTATCCAGTTATTGACGAGATGGTTGACTGCCCAAATAAGAACATAATTTGTGTGCCAAGCACAAATGATGCTTCACCTTTGTATAAGGAGGTGAACCAAATATCTCATGTGCCAACATTGAAGAGCAGGTTCTGTAACAGGCAATTCTGATTTGATACTTTGAACCAAATGATGAGGACCATCTGTCCTTTTCCAGTCCATTGTATAGCACAATCTCCTTAAGAGCCTTGTTGTTATTCATGTAGTGATTACAATCCAAGTTCAGCAGATGGGGTGCATTTGTAAGCATAGTAGAGACTATGATCAAAGCATTCGCAGCACTAACGTTCTCATGATAATTAAACCCATTTCTCTTTTCTCTAGACTTTCCAATGCAATTCACATAGTTTTCAGGCACCTGGAAATTTCCAACCGTATGATAAGTGGCTCTCCCAGAAGCACCCCAACCAAGATGGCCAACCCTAAATGAGATACTTAACACCCCAAACACAACAAAAATGGAGTAATAAAAGTAAAGACATGAACCAGAGTAAAAACTAAGGGTAGATCATATAGGAGAACATGTAACACATAAATGTATAGGGCCTCATTTCATGTGGCATCCATGGGCTCGTAACAAGTGGAATTAACAAAGAAAATAAGCATGATTCTTACATATCAAGTTCAGAAATAAATTCATGCATCAGTCTTGTACGGGGGAGATCAAAGAAAACCCAAAACAGAGCATGTATAAAGAATATTATATTCAACCAACCAAAACAATCAAATAACTCTTCATATCTGCACCAAAACAATAAATTAATGCTTAGAACAACAGCTGAAAACATCAGGATGAGCTTAAACAAAAGTTAAAACATGGCTCCTCGAACATCAATCAACAAACAATATTCAAGAATCAACAGAAATGCTGAGCGGCAATTCGCATCCAATAATCAAAATGATAAGAGAATAATGGAAGATGAAAGACCTAATGATCATACCTGGAAATTGCCTCCCTACCAGCAAGACTAGTTAGGCTTCAAGCCAGTCTATTTCTTTTCCTAAACCTGAAATCCACTCAACTCCAGCATCTGCTTCTGTTCATTCTTCTCTCACAACTCAACTTACATTCTATCTCTCAAGCTCTCAAATTCTTCTTACCTTCTCTCCCAAGCTCTCCAACTCTTCTTCCTCTTTCCAGTATCTTCTTAGTTTTCTCTGTTTTGATCTAAATCTCATAGTATTCCTCTCTCAAGCTCTCATTTCTTAAAAAAAAAATGGTTTTCCCACATCCTCACTTCCTCTCTATCCCATAGTCCCCTTTGCTCTCACTCCCATGGTTTAAGCTCAGCTTACCATGGTTTCTCATCTAGAATCCTTACCCCTCACCTCTTTTCCACTCCCTCTCATTCTGGTCCTTAATTTCATGTTGCCCCAACTCACTCCCAAGGACCTCTAAATCATAATGCCACACATCACTTGTTAGTTCCCCACAGAAAAGGTCACTGCTCTAGCCCACTATCTCAAATCCTATTGTGAAAACCTCTTAAAAGGTGATCAAAATAACCAAAACCCATAGACCAAAAATAAGGGTTTACACCAATATATAAGCATAATCAACCAATTTAATATCCCACCAATATATATATATATATATTTAAAAAATGGAAGGATGAAAATAGGAGAAAATGGGGAAAGGAAGAGGGGGTGTGTAGTAGTGGAGTGTGGCTAGAGGTGTTGTCCTTGGGAGAGGAAGAATGGTAGCCCAACAATGGGGTCTTTCTTAAGAGAGGAAGAAGATAGGGAGAAAAAAAATAAGGGAAAAAAGCTTCCAATGGGGTCCTCTCAAAAATGGGAAGAAGAAAAAAAGAAAATGGGAAAAAATGAAGAGAGATGAGAGGGGGGGGCATGGTCTTTGACGTGGGAATACGGGTAAGAGAGAGAGTATGGGTAAGTGGTTGGGGAAGGTATGGGAGAGAGAGAGAGAGAGAGAAGGGAAAAAAGAAAGGAAATAAAAGAAAAGAAAAAAAAGTAAAATAATAAAATATAATATAATATAAAATACAAAATACAAAATAACAAAAATTAAAATTTAAAGGGTATGAGTGGACAAAAAAATCAAATGTATTCGGGTTTAAAATCTAAGGATAAAATTGACCTCAAAATCAATATAAAAATAAAATTTGGACAAATTTTGGGGTTTGCACAATTGTTGCCTATAACTGTTGATAAATCCATGTTACTTAAAAATTTTATTTAAATGTATAGTTTTTATTCTTTATGATGTATGACTATATATAATTTTTCTTAGAGTCATTTGTTGCTTATAACTCTTGATTAATCCATATTACTTCAAAATTTTATTTACATCTTTAGTTTTGATTCTTGATAATCCATGATTGTATATAATTTTTCTTGAAATCATTTTTGGCTTATAACTCTTGATTAATCCATTTATTTAAAAAAAATATATTGAAATCTTTAGTTTTGATTTTGATGATCCATCACTATATATAATTTTTTTCAAAATTATTTGTTGGTTATAAATTTTGATTAATCCATATTATTTAAGAATTTAATTTAAATTTTAGTTTCGATTCATGATGATCCATCATTGAATATAATTTTTCTCAAAATCATTTATTGCTTATACCTCTTAATTAATCCATGTTATTTAAAAAAATTATTTAAATCTTTAGTTTTATTTTTGATGATCCACGATTGTATATAATTTTTATTAAAATCATTTGTTGCTTGTAACTTTTCACTAATCCATGTTATTTAAAAATTTTATTTAAATCTTTAGTTTTGACTCTTGATGATCCATGATTGTACATAATTTTTTTTCAAAATCTTTTGTTACTTTTAACTCTTGATTAATCAATGTTATTTAAAAATTTTATTGTAAAAATTTTATTATAATCTTTAGTTTTGATTCTTGATTATCCATGTCTGTTTAATTTTTTTCGAAATCATTTGTGTATAATTTTTTGAAATTTATGTGTGTAATTAAAATATATGTATTATACCATGAATAAGTGTTGTTACTAATTTCTCATAATTTAGAATCTTGTTGAAGCACTAATTATAATAATTTATTCTAATTTAATAGAATTAAGAAAAGAAAAAAAAATGAATTTCACATTTTTTAATTAATCCATATATTAGAAATAAAATTCATGATCCTAAGACCTTTTTCTAATAACTTTTTCTCCTAAGTTTTCTCATTCATATATGAAGAAGCAAAAGGTAAATTCAAATTTTGAAATCAAGAAATGATTATTGCTTACCTATGTCCAACTCTTTTTTTCTCTCTTTTAAGACATCTCTCATCTCTCATGCTCTCATTCTCGTTTTTCTCTCCCTTAAGACAGCTCTCATCCCTAAGTCACTCATTCTCCTTTTGGTTCTAATTTGCATCAACACATAATTTTTCTATCAAGAGATGTAGAGATCAAAGCTTGGGGATAAAATCTTTGAAAGGTATGGATTCAAAACCCTATTCCTTTGTAGTTTCTATAGAATTTCTTATAAATCTTTAATGTTTCTTACAAAATTTATTCAAGGTTTCTTGGTTTTTTTCCTTAATTGGAACACTAATATTGCCATTTTTGGACTTCATTTAATCCTATTTAAGATTTTAGTTTTTGGACAACTTCTCATTTCTCTGTCCCATTTAAGTTTCTAGTTTTTGAACTTCATAATTTCCTAATGAAAGGAAATAAGGCCAAATATGTTTGTTATAGTTTTCTCTTAGTAACTAAGGAAGAAAGATCCATTAATGGGCAAAATCAGAAATGGGGTCATTTAATATCCATCAAAGAAAATTATGTGGCTGACCCATGTGACATAACATGTCAATTTCAATTAGATGTAAAGCACAAGAAATTAATACGTCTGAGCTCCATGCCCAACCTGCCTGCTTACCCTACTTTAAAAATATTCAAACATATCATATCTTAAAATCATTGCCCTATTCAACATACTACAATCTTATTAGACAGTTTTAAGTCCTTTGGATTTGATTTTAAAAAAATCATATCATTACTCAAATGCATTTCCAATATATCTAATAACTTATTTTGTTAAAATAAGAATTATTTGATTATTCTAGTATTGGACACAATTATATCTATATTTAGTATATATAATGTTTTATGCTTGTCATGTGTTTTTTTTTTCTATGTATTTATAAATAAAATCAATGCCAAGTGGAGACACAAGGAATACCAATTATTAGTGAAAAGAAATGTAAGAAGAATAACCCGAAAATCAAAATTAATTTTTTTTTTGTGTGTAATTCTTTTATTATAAATAAAATGTATGGATGATACTTTAGTAATTGTATGTAATTTATGTGTATAATTAATATATATGTATTATAACTTGAATAAGCATTGTTACTAATTTCTCATAATTTAGAATCTTGTCTAAGTACTAATTATAATCATTTATTTTAATTTAATAAAACTAAGAAAAGAAAATGAAAAAGTTGAATTTCACATTTTTTAATTAATCCATATATTAGAAATAAAATTCATGATCCTAATACCCTTTTCTAATAACTTTTTCTCCTAAGTCTTATCATTTACTTAAGGAGAAGCAAAAGATAAATTCAAATTTTGAAATCAAGAAATGGTTATTGCTTACCTATGTCCAACTATTTTTTTTTCTCATTTAAGACATCTCGTACCTTTCATCTCTCACGCTCTCATTCTCATTTTTCTCTCCCTTAAGACAACTCTCATCTCTATCACTCATTCTCTTTCTGGTTCTCATTCTCATCAACACATAATTTTTCTATCAAGAGATGTAAAGATCAGAGCTTGGGGATAAAATCTTTGAAAGGTGTGTTTATTGCTTAATGTTTCTCTATAGTTTCTATAGAATTTCTTGTAAATCTTTAATGTTTCTTGCAAAAGTTATTCAATGTTTCTTGGCTTTCTTTCATTAATCAAAACACCGATATTCCCATTTTTAGGCTTCCCCTTACTCTATCCCATTTAAGTTTTTAATCTAAGTTTTTGGTTTTTCAACTTCTCCTTCTTCTTGTTTTTATTTTTCTCCCTCTCTCATTTAAGTTTTTAGTTTATTTCTTTTTATCCTCTCTCCTCTCTATCCCTTTTAAGTTTTTAGTTTTTGGACCTTTTCTTTTTCTTCTTTTCTTTGTTTTTACTACCTTCTTGCCACATGTAGGGGAGACTTTTTATTAAGGCTCATGGGATTGTTTTTTCTATAGGAGGGGAACATGTTTTAGCTAACCCTTCAAGAGACACATAGAGAGAGAGAACTTTTTGAAAGAGTAGGAGTCTTTGAGAGGAAGATAAGAAATTGGAAGAAAAGAAGGAAGAGGAGAACAAATAAGGTTTTAGAAAGAGAGAGAGAGAGAGAGAAAGAGAGAGAGCTATGAGCAATGAGGATTTTTTTTAGATTGTTTTTGGAGGGGGGAGACATTCAAGAAAACATTTTCATGCTGCTTTTAGAGAGGAAAGAAAGCTTGAAGCAAAGCTTGCATGCTGCTTGAGTGGAGATTACCCAGGTATGGTTCCTACTATATCTTCTATGTTTTCAGTTATATCATGTTCTTCTTCATTCTTTTGTTGTTTCTAAGCATTTTATTTTGTTTTTTAGGAGTGTATAATTGATTTCTAATCAATTTTTTTTCTTAGTTCATTTATGATTCAATTGCATTTATTAATTGTTTATACTTGATTAAGGAACCTGTGCATGAAATCATCCCTGATTGTCCACGATTTCATGCTTATTTTTCTTTAAATCATTCTGGCATGCCCATGGAGGACACATGAAATGAGGCTTCATATGTTTATTCGGTTATTATTTTTTGTTTTTATTCATTTTTCTCTTCCATGGGTTTTCCTTGTTTCTATTTTTGTTCACGGATCCTTTATTCCCCTGTGGTTTCAGTCTTTGTCTATGTATTTGGGTGATATCAAGGACGGGTAAATAGCAAGAAAGATAAGAGTTTTGAATGGCAATTTTGGAGCTAGCACTTGAAGAAGAATGTCACTAAACAAGGGCCCAATGTGGTTCCTCAAAAATCTAGACCTACAAACAATATTTAAGCTCCTTCTAGATGAAGTTGTTGGGCATAGCTATTCATGTATCCTATAGATGTAGCCATGACTAAGTTTAACAAGATTAGAGAAGTCGATGTGGAGACTAGGCTTTTGAATATTGATGTCATAAAAATTTTGTGTTTAGTTTAGATTTAGTATGGATGGACAATTGCTTGTATCTAGAAGCTTTGATGAGCTTGTTAAAATCTAGATGCATTTTTAAGAGACCTAAAGTGAACACTTGAAGGCCCTGGTGAAGGTATTGAGTGGGTCAAGTTGCATCCAAGAGGACATTTGGTTTTGGTTGGTTCAGAGGATTGCAGGGTTTGGATATGGAACGTTGACAGGAGTGCCTACCTTAACATGTTTTCAAGTCATGTTAATAGTGTGACCTATGACAATTTTACTCCTAATGGTAAAACTATTTTTATTGGTTTCGATGATGCAACCTTAAGAATATGGTCTAGAAGGAAGATAGTCCTTCTCCAAAATTATATTCTGATGTTAAAGTGGAAGTTCAAGTGTATTAGGTTGAAGCATCCAACAATGTTGATGACCTTGAATCATCAATGTAGGATGAGATTTTGTTTGTGGAATCAAGGTCAAAATCCCAGAATGGCTCACTGTTATTAAAGTCTGCAAGCACTTGGCTTGTATTCCCTTTACCAAATGCTAGTGATTTTTGGTGGTTGATTTTTAGTCCACGCCATGGCTCCCACTATGACGTCTTTGGCATGATCTATAAAGGGCTAACCTTATAATCCTGAGGTACCCTCTTATAGCTTCTTAGAGGAGAGTAAGTCATTGATTGGTTGAGAATCAATGAAAAGGAAGTTGTAATTTACTGAGGATAGCAGGAATGTAAAAAGGTATCAAATATGACAATGTGAAGGGTTTGCTAATCAATTAGTATACTTTAAACGTATAAGGATTTTCGAGATTTTGGTGCTCTGAGAGAGCTTCAGATTTCATTATTATGGTTGATGGTTCAGTTTTGGGCTTTGAAATTTAGGGGCATTGCTTGCATCTCAGAAATCACAATCAAGGCAAAGCTAGCATAGTGTCACAAGATGCACAAATGACCCTCCCCATGGGCTTATATAGGAAGTGAGAAGCTTCTAGAAACTTTTAGAGCCATCTACACTAAGCCATTGGTGGGAAGAGTGTGGAAGCTTCTAGAGAAGCCCAAAGATGTCCACACATCTCTACACTATGGTGGAAGGCATGAGAAGAGTCCAAGGCTTTCTAGAGAGTTCTAGAGGTCTCTTGTATATTCTTGTACATAGGCTTGTACATAGAATTGTATAGAGTGTTCTAGAATATTCATGAGTTGTAAAGAACCCTCTAAGGTTCCAGAGAGTTCCATTGGTGTCTATAAATAGGTGAGGGCCTCATTTGGCCAAGGCACCAAGTAAGTGAGCTTCCAACCATTGTATAGTTTCCTTTGAAAGCAATAATACTTCCATTCTTTAAGTGTTGCCTACTACGCCCTCTAAATCTTCTAAGTCAGGTGCATCTTAGCCTAGCAAGCTAAGCATTGGGAGTATGGTTGACGCAAGACCAAGTGTCTTGGCTTGTTTAAGTGCCACACGAGCTTAGGAAAAGACTAAGTTTCTGACAGTTGGTATTAGAGCATGGCTACGAAGCGGGCATAGTGAAGGAAACATGTCAGGCTCCAATGTGGATGAGACTAGTGAGCAAACCCATGGGAGAGAGACTAAGCTTGCTGCACAAGGCAGGGGCATGAAGCATAAGTCTCATGATGCCTTATCTAACATGGAGGCAAGGCTAGCCAAGGTAGAGCTAGCCATGGCAGACACTTGGGAATGAATGGACTTAATTGAGCAAGGTATGGAGAAAGGCTTAGAGGATCTTAGGAAGTAGATCTAGGACCTTTATGAGGGGGTGTACATCTCACAAGTTCATCCGGTGTCACACGAGAATTCATGTCTTTCTAAGACAAGGTCATGAGCATGTTTCCTAGCATAGAGTTAAGGGTAGAGGCCTTGACTACACATATGGAAGCCTGAGACCAAGAGATTCGACATGAGCTAGCCATTTACAAGACTGTAGTGTTAGCATGGGTCATGGCCACTTATGAGACACCAAGGGTGAAGGTTCCAAACCCACACACGTTTAATGGCAAGATGGATGCCAATGAGCTGGACAATTTCTTGTGGCACATGGAGAGGTACTTTGAGGCTATTGCACTAATGGATGAAGCCACTAAGGTACATACCATGACCTTCTACCTCACCGATAATGCTACCCTATGGTGGCATCACATGTTTGTTGATATAGAAAAAAGGACGTACACCATAGGTATGTGGGATGCCTTTACGCGAGAGATCAAGAGGTAATTCTACCCTAAGGATGTGGCCTACCTAGCAAGGAAAAACATGAAAAGTCTTAAGCACATATGCTCGATCTGTGAATATGTCAAGGAATTCTCTAAGCTAATGCTCGAGATTCCTAACATGTATCAGGAGGAGTTGCTACTCAACTTCATAGATAACTTACAAAGTTGGGCCAAGCAAGAGTTGAGGCAACGTGGTGTCCAAGACTTAGCTATAACCTTTGCAGTAGCAGAGTTCTTGGTGGAATATAAGAGAGAAGACTCTTCCAAGCCTAATCCACGACCCAAGGGTAATCATGCCAAAAGTGGGGGAGACAAGGGATCATAGGGCTACACTCCTAAGAAATGATCAAGCAAAGGCCCTAGTGGCAAGGATGGCAAAAGCAAGGACTAGTGGAAGGGGTTCACGCCCAGGACCAACTGCTTCCTATGTGATAGTCCACACTGGGCATAGGACTACTCCAAGAGGAAAGCCCTAAATGCCATGATCAAGGAGAAAGAGAAGGAAGGTGATGCTCATAAAGGATCATTACAACTCCTAAATGCCCTCAAGGCCAAGCTAGTGCCTAAGACGCCTCAAAGCAAAGGGCTAATAATGTATGTAGAGGCCCTTATAAATGGGAAGGCCACCAAGGCCCTAGTTGACACTGGTGTCACTCATATCTTTGTCTCGAAAGATGAGGCATAGAGGCTAGGGCTCCAATCATCCAAGAAAGGAAGTTGGCTCAAGGTAGTTAATTTAGTTGCCACGGCATCACACGGTGTAGCATGCGAGGTGGCTATGCGGATTGGCTTATGAGAAAGAAAGGTCGACTTCACAATGGAACCCATGGATGATTTCAAGATGGTATTGGGAATGAACTTCCTAAGGAAGGTTAAGGTCATGCCACTACCCTTCCTATGCTCGATGGCTATTCTGAAAGAGGAGAAACCATGCATAGTCCTTATGATCACGGAAGGCTAGCACAAAACCCCAATATTATCGGCTATGCAAGTTAAGAAGGGGTTAAAGAGAAAGGAGGTGACCTACCTAGTCACCCTTAAGGAGGAAAAGGATGATGGGTTGGGGGAGCCCATACCTAAGGGAATCAAGAGAGTACTTGATGAGTTCAAGGACGTGATGCCACCCGAGTTGCACAAGAGACTCCCACCTAAAAGGAAGGAAAACCATAAGATTGAGTTGGAGCTAGGAGCTAACCCCCTATTATGGGGCTATATAGGATGGTACCACCCAAACTGGAAGAGCTAAGGAGACAACTCAAGGAGTTGTTGGACACATGATTCATCCAGCCTTCTAAAGCTCTATATGATACACCAATTTTGTTTTAAAAGAAGCATGATGGGTCCTTACGGATGTGCATCGATTACCAGGCACTCAACAAAGTAACGGTAAAGAACAAGTACCCCATTCCACTTATTGCTAATCTATTTGATCAACTTGGTAGGGCAAGGTACTTCACTAAGTTGGACATGAGATCGAGCTACTACCAGGTGAGGATTGTAGAAGAAGACGAGCCGAAGACTACATGTGTGACCCGATATGGCTCATATAAGTTCTTAGTGATGCCCTTCAGTGTCACCAATGCACCAGCAACATTCTACAAACTCATGAACAAGATTTCCCATCCCTATCTAGACAAATTCGTGGTGGTATACTTGGATGACATAATCATCTACAGTAACACCCTAGAGGAGCACGTGGAGCATCTAAGGAAGGTCTTCAAGATCCTAAGGCAGAACGAGCCATATGTAAAGAAGAAGAAATGCTCCTTTGCTAAGGAGGAGGTGAGCTTCTTAGGGCATCGCATCAAGGATGGTAAGCTGATGGTGGATGACAGCAAGGTGAAAATCATCCAAGAGTGGGATCCACTTATTGAGGTACCTCAGCTAAGGTCTTTCCTTTGCTTGGTTAACTATTATCAACAATTCATCAAGGGTTACTCTGCAAGAGCAGCTCTACTCACTGATCTTCTTAAGAAGAATAAGGCATGGGAATGGGATGAGAGGTGCCAACAAGCCTTTGAAGATCTAAAGAAGGTTGTGACTGAGGAGTAGGTGTTGGCACTACCCGACCACACTAAGGTATTTGAGGTACACACAGATGCCTTAGACTTCGCTATTGGGGGAGTTCTAATGCAAAATAGGCATCTAATAGCCTTCGAGAGTCACAAGCTTAATGACACAGAGAGGCGCTACATGGTGCATACACTTAGGACACTTTTGTACCATAATTTAAGACCCAAATTAAGACACATTTAGTTTTGAATGTAGTTGCACCTTAGGTCAATACTTAGGACACTTGAGTTTCACCTTGGCACACATTCTTTTTTTATAGTTTGTGTTTAAGAGTCCATGTGTTTTAATATTTTTTTTAAATTGTTTTCAACTTTTTTATAGATGCAAATTAATCTTCTAACTTCATTTTAAAATTAATCTTAGATCAATTAGGTAAAGAAATGTCAATTTTTTAAAATTCATGCAACCAATTTTATTCGGCATGCATATTTGAAAAAAGTTTTAAAATGAATTCTGATTTTGAATATACATGAATAAAATTTCATAGCTCCAATCAATGGAATATTTATGGATTAATCCGTGAAAATTAAAAAAAGATTTAATAGATCCCTACATACAAAGTTTTTTTTCCAAAACATAGTTTTTTTAATTTGAAATTGTGGATGGTTCATTGTACTTTTGCACTCGTAAATTGGAATCTAACAACATAGAAACCCTTTAAAAATTTTATAACTATTCTATAACATTTTAGACTCCTTCAACTTGATTTTAGAATATTTCTTGGGTCAAATATGGTTTTCCAATTAGAAGATATAAATCAATCTTTCAAAAGGTTTAGTTTTCACTTTGTTTTTGACACTCAATTTTGTTTTGAAATATTAAATTACTAAACGATGTCCTTAATTTCTTTGAACATTTTTCTCTTAATTTAGACTTCTTAAATTTAAGTTTTGATACCTAAAATATTAATAAATAATTTTGAAAATGAGATATATAATTTTTTCTTCTTGCACTCACTATACAAGTGCTCTTCTGAAGCTGAGAGATATTTATTTATTTTAAAATATGTTATGAATGTGATATTTCCTTGTGATTTTTTTCCTATAAAATAGACATATTAAGTAAATTTTGAATTTTTCTATGATTTTGGGACATTTCTAAGTTAATTGGAAAAATAAATTGTTTAATACCTTTAAAAAAATGCCTTATTCTGGACCTATTATCATCATTATGAATTCTGGAACTAAATGAGGGTAGTTAATTAATTTGGTCACTTAAATGATAAACTAAACATATAGGAGATGTTCTCTGAAAAATTTCATGATAAAAATTGACTTCTGGATATTTGTTTTAGATTTATTTTGTAAAGTATTCTATTCTGATCATGTGCTGATTTTTCTATGAAGTAACCCACTTGTGAATAAATTCGATATTAATTAGA
The DNA here is from genome assembly GCF_004353265.1 of Vitis riparia. Taxonomy (NCBI): domain Eukaryota; kingdom Viridiplantae; phylum Streptophyta; class Magnoliopsida; order Vitales; family Vitaceae; genus Vitis; species Vitis riparia. The sequence continues at coordinate 23,940,900 of NC_048444.1, forward strand.
ATACAATGAATTAATTTAGCCTATTGGATGTTAACCTATACATGTTAAAGATATTACATAATTTTTATTTTGGTCAGACAACAGTTCTTGATATTTATTTAGAGTTTATTTTATGAACTGATATTCTACCTTGTTAATGATAATTCCTTTGCTAATGATAATTTGGTCACTTTTAAACATGCTTGTGAACTTTCCTTGATTCGAGACATGTTAAGTATATATATCTATATATAGGTTTAGTTTTTTTATTATTCTTTAATCTCATTATTATTATTTGTGAATTAACCTCATTTTTATAGAAGCGTCGATGCATATTATCCAGGTACGTTCTCTATCTTCCAATTTCAAAATCTCATGAATATGTATGTCATTGAGAACCATATCCACGTTTGATATTGACCTTGGGCATGCCTTGATGTTTGTTTGATTTCCTCTGATAAAATGCATGTTGATGATATAATGTATGAACTAACTTTGATGTTTTGTGATAGCGCTTAAGTTGTGGATTCAGGTGTGTATATTATCATTCCTCAATGATTGTGCTTCTCTGAATTGACATATTAGTATCAATGGAGTTTTGAAAATCACCTTAGCCTACCAAGATACACTCAATCAACTGATTGATTACAATACTTCCCTCAACTTAGCTAGTAGAAACCTCGTTAAGGCTTATAGGGGTGCTACCTCTTTAGAGGTACCTTCCTAATAGGTAAACTAATCCTCGCACCCAGACTCGAGCTTTTCCCAGACAGCTTGTCCAAAGGTCAAGAGTCATTTTTAAGGGTTTTGTTCTTACTTGATTTCCCATTTTATAAATAAATAAATAAAAGTGAGTGGCGACTCTAAATTTTAATAAAAAATTGTTTTTCACAAATCAAAAGTGAGTCTCGCCTTACGAGTGAGGACGCACGTGAAAAATGTGGGTCCACAATAATCTGACCCCCAGACTTGGACTCAGTTTTTTCATAGACATGTTTTGCCTTTAAAAAGAGTCACTCTTAGGGTTTTATTTCTTATTTTGTTTTCCCTTAAAAGAAAAACAAAAATAAGTGGCGACTCTAAATTTTTTCAAAAATTAGTTTTTCACAATAAAAAACGAGTCTTGCCATCGAGTAGGGATGCATGTGAAAAATGCTAGTCCACACTATCAATATGGAGTACCATGGTACACAACCACTAATAGTAGTCTTTGTGATTTGGTTTCAAATGACGAAATTCATTTATGTACAATACACCAACTAATGGTCTTGTAAAGACATTTAATAAGACCCTTTGCAGTTTATTGAAGAAAGTTGTAGATAAGTCAAAAAGGAATTAGCATGAACAAGTAAGATGCACTCTGGACATACCCAAAAATATATCAAACACCCACACAAGTAACCCCTTATTCCCTCATTTATGATGTAGAAGTTATACCGCCCCTTGAGCGTCAAATCTCTTTATTAAGGATCTGTATACATGAAGGACTAATTGATGAAAATAATGTCAAGTTATGTCTTCAAGAGTTAGAAGCACTAGAAGAAAAGCAACTTGAAGCCCAACAACGCTTAGAGTGTTATCAAGCACACTTTTTAAGAGCTATAAATAAGAGGGTTCACCCTCAATCCTTTCAAGTTAGAATTCTAGTTCTTGCTATCCCATTGTTACAACACATAAGACTAGCTACAAATTTCCATTAAAGTGGGATGGACCTTATGTGCTGTAAGAGGCTTACACCAATGTTGCATATGAGGTTGTCACTAATAACATATTAAGAGTTGACTCCATCAATAGAAAATTTTTAAAGTGTTATTATGCTTGAGTCACACCATGCTCCTAGCCAGCATGAGCTTAAGTTGCATACAACAATAAATAAATTTAAAGTTTATTAAGTTGAAAATATAAAATGTGACTTAAGCAAAAAAAATTAGGACATTCTCATAAGATTAAATTATTTAATCTTGGCAAAAGTTAGAGTAAAAGAATTAACTCTATAAAGGGAACATAGGTAACTTGAGGAAACTACCTAAGTTTAGTTACCACTACCTAAAAAATGATAAATAAATAAATAAAATACATGGGTGTTAAGTGCAGGTCCATTTTAATTAAGTGTTAAAAATTCCACATCGCTCTACATTAAGGTCATAACTTGTCTATATATAGGCATTAAATATGATTCCAATTTTAATTAAATGTTAGAAATTGGACACCACTATACATCCAAGTCAAGCCAATTCACATGGGTGAAATTTTAGCACTTTAGTTGTTTTATGTACTGAAAATACAACACTACCTAATGTCAAGGTTATGACTTGTCTACATAAGTGTTAAATATAGTTATAATTTTAAATTAAGTGTTAAAAGTTGGACACCGCTATGTATTCAAGTTAAGCCAATTTATATGGATGAAACTTTAACACCTAAGTGTCGAAAATATGATACCACTCTGCATCATGCTACAACTTGATTATATGAGAGTCAAACTTTTAAATATTTATTTTTTCTATGGATATTTAAGATTGTTAAAAAAAATATCTTGAAGTGTTAAAGTAATTTTTGAATAAAAAAAATTTTACCTAAGTGCAAATTTGACTTTACAAGGAATGGAGATCCACATGCATTTAGGAATGGTGCCTTTTTTCTTCCTTAAACAAAAGTTAGAAAAAGAAAAAAGAAAAAGGAAAAGTAAAAAAGAGAGTTATAAAAATAAATAAATAAATAAACCTCATGCTCCAAGTAGATATATTATTAACCATAGAAGAGTTTTTCCCCACATGAGGCATGATGAGTATCATGCATGGTGATGTCATGCTACAAGACATACTTCAAGACGTGCTCCAAGACATGCTCCACTCTCTATGAAAAGTGACACACTCCACAATGCACCACACTGGATTCAATATTGTGACATACTACTCCATGCTGCAAGGATAGAAAACTCTCTCATAGACAGTTCAAATTGATTTTCTCAAATTATTGCACTCAAATTAGTTTTCTCAAATTATTGCTTTCTTTATATATATATATATATATATATATATATATATATAGATATAGATATAGATATAGGAAATTAAATATTCCAATAACAAAATTTCATGCTAATACAAGATGCTTATGAAGAAAGGAAAGTGGATGTTCTAATTGAAAAGGTTCTTGTTAACATAAGGTCTTCCTCTGATATCAAGTGGAAAGAAAGAAAGAAAGGGCTTTGAAGTAAGAACATTTGTAGACATTAAAAATTTTAGTAGATTAAATTACTACTAAATTGATTTTCAAAATTGTGACTTCATAGTTCAACAAAATTTGAGCTTGACAAGTGATGGTGTAGACCCTCAATTTTGTCCCTTGCCACTTGCATGTATCTTGGGGGTGTCGCCTGCACCCAATTTTTGTATGTCACAGCCATGGAGCCCTTGTTGGGCTTAATCAATTTTCATACCTCACGTGAGTTCACCTATGGTTCCATTTAGTGTGAGTGTTTGGTCCAGTATGAAATGTCGTCATGGCCAATTCCCTGGTTCATATCATGCTACAGGATAGAGGTTAAGGTCTCCATAAAAACTTTAGTTCGATTAGAGCTCGCTGAAGCCCATCCAAATCTGGAGAACTCTGGCTTGTTTTAGTCATTTCTCCCTCATCCAAGCTTAGAATTGTGTACTTTTTTTTGTTGGATTCCTTACTCTTCAAGGAATATTTTTTCAAAATTTGAGAATTTTTCTCAACCAGGTCAACCAGTTTGGCTCATCCGGTTCATCGGGGCAACTCGTTAAAGCCCATTCAAATCTAGAGCACTCTGGCTTGTTTTAGTCATTTTTCTATTATCCAAGCTTAGAATTGCGCACCATTTTCTTTTTCTGGATTCCTTACTCTTCAAGGAATATTTTGTCAAAATTTGAGAATTTTTCTCAACTGGCTCAGCCGGTTCGTCGAGGCAGCTTGCTAAAGCCCATCCGAATCTGGAGCACTCTGGCTTGTTTTAGCCATTTCTCCCTCATTCGAGCTCAAAATTGTGCACTGTTTTTTTGTTGGATTCCTTACACTTCAAGGAATATTCTACCAAAATTTGACAATTTTTCTCAATCAGCTCGACCGGTTTTCGGGTTGATTGCAACCCACCGTGAATCCATGTGGATTCTTGACAGGTAAGCAATGGTGGATTTATGAGGGCCAGTTGCCCACCTCATGATTGAAGGAAAAGTTGAATAAGCTGGAGTTTCAAGGCTGATGTTCAGGGATTCTAAGGTTGAAAGGGAAGAAAAATGAGGTGGTGTAGATGCTGAGGGGGACAAGCCGGTATAAAAGGCATTTCAGAGAGAGTGTGAGGGAGGTTTTTTGAAATTTTAGGTGGGATACTCTACTAGGGTGACGACTGAAAGTGTGGGGGGGGGGGGGGGGGGATTCTTAGTATCTCTGAAGGCTCTACATCCAGAAAGAGAAGGGAGCAAGAGAAGAGAAAGAATAAGAGGAGAGACATTTGAGAAAGGGAAACTGATTTTGCCGTGGTTTGTTAGAGGTTTTTTTTATATAAAAAAAAAATATGGCAGCTTGGAGCCCAGCTGTTCTCGTTGGAAAGAGCTTTTCCAGGTGTGTTTATTGTAGCTTCTTTCATCATTTCCACTCATTACTTTGTTTTTCTTTCATTCTCTTTGGTTATCTTTAATTTTCTAGGCATTGTTCAATTGTTTGGGGTGTGGATGTGGTGTTGTAATACTCTTCTCTCTCATATATATATATATATATATATATATATATATATATATATATATATATATATATATATATATATATATCTAAATATGACTACTCTCTCTACAATTCACTCATTCTCTGTTTCTACTATCTTTTCATCTCTGTTTGGTTTTCTATCTACTGTTAGGTTGGGTTGTGTTGGTTCTTTTGAAGGGCGTTTAATTTGCGTACTTTTTCTTTGCTGTTCAAGATTAGATCATACTTGGGTGGCCCTTGGTTTGATTCATCTTCACTTGAAGTAGACTCAAAGCCTTGAAACCCCTTGTTGATCCTCATTTTTTTTAGTCTAGGTGGTTTTGGACAGTGGATGATCACAAATTATCAAATCTGAGAGGGGATCGTTAGCTCTCTGTTCTTAATTTTTTTTCTTTGTAACTTGCTATCTTTTTTTTTTTTGTGCTTGAATCAGAAACATGGCGAATTGGTAGTAGGCACTTTCAGCAACTAAAAATCTGATTTTAGTGGCCATAAATGGGTGAATTATCATGACTGGATTTTTATGGGAAATTATGGAAATAGTGGCCTTGTGTGTGTGAATTTCTATGGCTAATTTTTTTTAGAGAAAAAAGGGAGAAAAATGGTAACATTAATGGATATTCACAGTTGAATTTTAGTGTTTGTGTTTGCTAAATAAAGCGGTTGAATTTTATGGAAGTTTAAGTAGAGAACTGTTGAAATTTTAATGAAAACTATGACTGAAATTCAAGTGATTATTTGCTGAAATTTTTAATAAAAATCATGGTTGAAATTTCAAGTATAGATTTGCTAAAGTTTTAAATGATGTAATTGGCTAAAATTCAAGGTTGGACATGGAGATTTGGGGTAGAAGTTCATGCCGCATTGGTAAGTTTAATGGAAAAGGTGGCAGCAACATGGTGAGACTTTTGGAGGCTTGAATTATTATTTTCATGGTAAGAATGAGTGAAAATGGTAGCTATTAAACATTTGAATTGATGAATCTTTTTTTTTAATGAAAAAATGCATGTGACTTTCATGAATTCGGTGGCCTATAATTGATATTTGGCAACTGAATTTTCTTTTTTATGGAGAATTATGGAATTTGTGGATGTTAGTGGATGAAATTCAAGTGGAAAATATGTTAATTCCCAACTGAAAGTCAATGGAATTGGAATAACTAAATTTCAGCCACATAATGAAGTTTCGTGGTTGCATTTTGGTGGTCATTTGGTGGAGAATAGAGATTACATATATAGGGTTTGGTCATGGCTGAAAATTCTCTTAATTCAAATAGAAATACGACTAAATTTTAGTAGATTTGGTGGTTGCATATGTTGTGTGATTGTGCTTATTGACTCACCCTTTTCCGCAGTGCGTGGCTAAGGACCTCAAGTACGCATCATTGTTCTGATTGTCGATTTCCTATGCATTCCGAATACCAACTAGGATTGTATGAGTCTTGTCATCCATGTAGCTTGGGGGGGATTGACTAATCTTTGACCCATATACTCCAATGTACCCAATTAACTAGTAGAGACCAAACCCCGGGCCTAGAGGGGTGCTACCTCACATGAGATACCTTCCTAATATGTAACCTGATCCCCAAACCCAAAAATTGAGTTTCGCAGACCGCTTTTTCTTAATTGGAGTCATTAAAGGGTTTTTGTTCTAACTTAATTTCCTCCATTTCAGAAAAATGAAAATAAAAATAAGTGGTGACTCCAAACAAAATCGTTCCTCATCAGGGACGAATTTTCCAAAACTCACAAACCACATTTTTTTCTCCACATATTTTTAATCGCAAGTCGTGTTAGTCGATGGACCGGGGAAGGGTCCACAAATTGGCGACTCCAATGGGGATCGAACCCAGAATCTCTGGTTTCATAAGTGGATCAAACTTGAACTTGAGTTGGGTATATTGGAGCACATGGTTCATTGACCAGTGGACTTTTAGGCCATTTGGATGACTGATGATCACTTACTTAGTTGGCATTTGGCTTACACTTGTGATTTGTTGTTGCCTATGTTTTCAGCTGATTGGTTGTAGCATGTTCACTCATTATTGGTAGTGCTTGGTCTTATGGTTCATGATAGGCATAGATGATTAGTTTTTGTGTAGATTCTATAGTAGGCCAGCTCTTTATGCATGACTGTTTGTTGCATGACTCACTATCTCTTGCATGATTGCTTGCTGCTTGTCTTTGTGGGATGCACATGTATCCCCCTTACATCCAAGTTTCTAGTCTTGGTCAATTGTCCCTCACTGGTTTCTCGAGTTGTATGGGAATCATTCCCAATTGTTTGCCTTTGACCAAGATAGGGGCTTGGAGCAAGGTCTAGCATAGGGGGTATATCGATGTTTGGGAGCACTATGGAGATGACGGATATCTGAGCAATGAAGACCTGTATAGCCCTGAGTTGGATTTCATGGATACATGTGTGGCCAATGTGTCACTTTGTTTGTTGCTTATGATCTTAGGTTACGTATCCCCTGTGGGTGCAGTCGTCTAGTCTTTAGGTCATGTTTCTGTATGTCATTAGTTATAGAGCTACCTTACCCTTAGGATACTGCCATGTCAGAGTTCCGTCTCTGCACATGAGGCCATGTATTAGTTTAGTTGTTGGCATCACATGATAGTTCATTCACTCGGATGATGTAGTTATGGGATTACATTAGTGGTTTGATTTCAAGTTTGATAGTCACGGGGGTTGATACTTTCCTTTTCATTACAGGATTGTTAATTGAGAATATGACATGGGTTCTAGAGCTTGGATCAGGGTTGGAGGTAGACTTGTGAGAGGATCAGATCAGTACATCCAGATAGGATAGCCATTAGTTCATAGAGATATGGACCCCTAGTATGCTACTGTTGACCAACTAACCGAGATCATAAACATTATGGCGTCACTTAGAGACGCTATCTTAGGATTGGGACAAATGATTGATGGGCACCAGGCCCAGCCAGTGCCGATTCAAGGGAGCACCCCACATGACTCTACTATACCACCACCACCACCACCACCACCATCTAGACATACCATACAATAGGACCACACGGTTCCTCCACCTCCACCACCACTGATTCAGTCAGCTCCATAGGCTGGGGCATTTATTCTACATGGGCAGACTAAGACTATGCCACATTCTGTTATGGCACCTATGCAGGTTACAAATGATACTCAAGCCCACATTGATAGGATTGAGTAGAGGATGAGGTTGTTGCATGTTTCAGATGGAGTTATGAGTTGGGATGGGCATGATGATTTGTCAGTTGCAGCATTGCCTATTGAGTTCCGCATACTGGATATTGAGAGAAACACAGGGATCGGGTGCCCCCGTATCCACTTGCAGTTGTACAACGCTGTTATGCACGAGCACAGATGATTATGTTGTTTCCCCTATCATTGAGTGGTGTCACGCAGCTTTGGTTTGCTTCACTAGACCCCTCACGGTGCAGGACCTAGAGTGATTTAGCATAGGAATTCCTCATATAATACTCCTTTAACACAGTAGTAGTAGTGGATGTATCACGAAAAGAGTTGGAGGCCCTTAGACAGAGGCCAAATGAGCCAATTACCTCATTCATATCCCGTTGGAGGGAGAAAATATCGCAGATTATTGACAGACCTTCAGAGCGAGATCAAATCAGTATGATTACGTGCAGTCTTCAGCCCCGATTTGCTAGGCATCTCATGGGTTTTCCTCCGACTAATTTTGGCTCATTGGTATAGGCCCTTTATGGCATCGAGGACAGTATAGCCAAGGGATTATGGGCAAACTCTTCCCCTTCAGACTCAAAAGGGAAGAAACTCGGGTCAAGCCCCAGACCATCAGATGTTGGTACTATTGGCATAATGGGCCATAGGTCTTCACGACGCCCTTAGACTTAGAGACATTTTTTAGATACTCCTTATTTGACAATACAGTATGATCAGTACAGACCACTTTTCCCCACTAGGCCAACAAGGCCTGCTTATCTACACCCGCCATCGTAGCCAGTATATACCACTCAGGTGGCTCAGAGCCACCTATGCAGCTCCATCATCAATATAGAGCACCGCTTCCACCGAGGTCCGTTAGACAATTCTCACAGCTCGGGATGCCCTTGAGCCAAGCCTTTCAGAGGTTAGTTAAAGGGAGACTGATTGCTCCATTACCGCCCAGACCACCGCCACAGCCGGCCCCACCAGGATATAGAGTATATCTTCATTGTGCCTACCATTAGAGGGCAAGTCATGATACAAAAAGTTGTGGAGCTTTGAGAAATGCTATTCAGGATTTGATTTATCAAGGCTTAGTTGACTTGGGATGACCTGGTGTGACCACAGACCCGTTTCCTACTCATAATACTACAGTCATACCTCCACTCCTAGGAGAGGTACATTTGATTGAGTCCGTAGGGGATGAGATATTTATGATGGGATGGGATGGGATGGAGAGGCTCCTCAACCGATCAGTTTGTATGTGGATTCAAACTTCATTGGATGTACCTTTGACTAGTAGATCCCTAGGCCATTCAGATTAATCCCAAACGGGATTCCCAAATAGCCTTCAATATCACCAGTGTATTTGCAACATGTGCCATCCATGACACCTTCCATTCTATTCCTTGAGGAGTACGAGCCCGCTTACAAAAATGTTCAAATAGTTGCACAAAGTGGGAGAGTAGCCCAGCCTCTACCCGTGGACAGGCCATTTGTTGGTACAACCACCAAAGAAGAGCTTTAGATAGAGGATGACCAGATTTTGTGCCAGTTGCGCACTACACAAGCTCACATATCCATTTGGAGCCTTTTTGCCTCATCTAGTACGCATAGAGATGCATTAGTCAGAGCCCTCAGCTAGATCAGGATTGACACCTCTACTACCCCGAAGGGGCTCATGCACATTTTGACAACTGATAGAGCCACATGTATTGTGTTCTTTGATGACGACTTGTCCCCGGAGGAATTAGATCACGTTCGTCCCTTGTATATTAGTGTTGCATGTTCAGGCCATCGAGTGCCATCAATCCTACTGGACAACGACTCTATCCTGAATGTTTGTCCTTTGGCTACATCTATTGCTCTTGGTTTTTCTCCATCTGATTTTGAACTTTCTACACAGAGTGTTAGAGCTTATGATGGGACTCAGAGGATTATTATGGGTACACTTACTACACACGTTATGATTGAGATAGTCAGATACTCCGTGCTATTCCAGGTTTTGAGGATCCAATCATCCTTCAACCTATTTTTCGATCTTCCTTGGATTCATGAGGCTAGCGCCATACCATCTTCCCTTCACCAGAAGGTAAAGTTCATACATGAGGGATGAGTCATCTCGATATAGTTTGACATAGATGTCATCACTTCCTCTAAGCCTATGTTGCATATTAGCCACAGTGATGATGACTTGCATTTGACTGGGTTCACATTTGATGAGGTTCAGGTCGTCAGCTTAGAGGATGATAGTAGAGACATGGTGTCTATGTCGTTTGATCAGTATAGCAGCACCTTAGTACTTAACATGATAAGAGGCATGTCCTACTTACCTAGCTTGGGATTGGGTCGTCACCAGTAGGGGCCACATGAGTTTGCATTCATAATTAATCATGACACGCCCTACAGTTTGGGTTACACTCCTACAGAGGAAGATGCACGTTACATGGTGCGACTGTGCATGGACAAGGTGAGGGCTTGTTTGTTTGGAATTCCATTTGATTATCCCCTTCGTCTGTATACATTTCTCTTCGCTGACTACTTTATCAGAGGCTTAGAGCATGTACCCCGTATGGAGGGGATTGACCATATTTCGGAGATAGTAGAGATTCAGGATATTGAGTAGGCACTGGGTCAAATGCATTTGAGTTCTGGAATACTGAGGCATCCGATGTTGTGATAGTCACACCTTCGTTGTCGGGTTGAGCCAACATGTTCTCTATGTGTTTCCCAAATGAGGTCTTTGATTATGGATTGCCCGTGGATTCTAAATGTGGAACCGATGGAGTGACCCTTGATGATGCCTACACTGACAAGATGGATATGATAGGCATAGGTCGTATTCTTGACACAGGCCTCATTCTGCTTTTGATATGTTTGGAGTTTCTATGCTTGAGTTGGATGGAGATGACTCTATTACTAATGTTGCTACTCCTGATTTTACTTCTATTGAGAGAGTGTCTGATCTTATGGACCCACCTCTTTCTTTTGACTCTATGTCTGGGTTTGTCACCCGCTATGATGTTATGTCTGATGGAAATAATAATGATATGAGCATTTTCAAGTACTTACATGTGTCATAGCATTTCCCTTTGATTGCACCTCAAACACCCACAACATAGATACATGATATTGATGATGTGGGAAACCCAGATGGCCCACTAAGTGGTCAGTCAGATTGTGATTCAGACTCAAAAGAAAGGAAAGTTACACCCGTTTCTAGTAGCACCGAGTCAATGGATTTCGGGACCTCTTATCAGCCCAAGGAGCTTAAGATTGGCTTTTCTTTCTCTCTTGACAAGAAAAGAAGACTAATTAACCTGCTTAGGTCATACCTGGATGTATTTGCATGGTCATATGAGGACATGCCAAGCCTTGACCCCTCTATAGTTCAGCATCACTTGCCCATTCTGCCATATGCTAAACCAGTTAAGCAGAAATTGAGAAGATTGCACCCTCGATGAAGTTTACAAGTTAAGGAGGAGATTCAGAAACAACTCAGTGTTGGTTTCTTATCTGTGGTTGAGTATCCTAAGTGGCTGGCTAATGTCGTTCCTATTCCTAAGAAGGATGACAAGTTAGGGTTTGTGTCGATTTCAGGGATCTTAACAAGGCCAGTCCTAAGGATGATTTTCCCCTTCCACACATTGATATGTTGGTTGATAGCACTGCAGGGCATTATATGTTATCATTTATGGATGGGTTTTGTGGGTATAATCAGATTTTGATGGCTCGAGAGGATATGGAGAAGACATCTTTCATCACTGAGTGGGGTACTTATTGCTATAAGGTCATGCCATTTAGGTTGAAGAATGCAGGAGCCACTTATCAGAGAGTCGTTACTACTCTGTTCCATGACATGATGCACAAAGATGTTAAAGTATACATGAATGACATGATAGTGAAATCCTAAGACAGGGCAAATCACCTAACAGCCTTACAAAGATTCTTTGAGAGGATTAGATAGTTCAAATTGCGATTAAATCCCAAGAAGTGCACCTTTGGGGTAACTTATGGGAAGTTGTTGTGGCATATCATCAGTGAGCGTGGTATAGAGGTTGATTTGGAAAATATCATAGCCATACTTGACATGCCTGCTCCGAGGACTGAGAGAAAGGTAAGAGGCTTTCTAGGCAGATTACAGTATATCAATCATTTCATTGCTAGATTGACATACATATGCGAGCCTATTTTTCTTCTTCTGAGAAAGAACCAACATACAGTTTGGAATAATGATTGCCAGCACGCTTTTGAGAAGATTAAGGAGTGTCTCCTTTCTCCTCCAGTTTTAGTGTCTCCCACATCGGGGCACCCTTTACTCTTATATATGTCAGTTTCATACATGGCCTTAGGGTGCATGTTAGCTCAGTTTGATGATTTAGGGAAAGAGCGAGCCATTTACTACCTGAGTAAGAGAATGCTTGAGTATGAGTATAGATACATTATGATTGAGTGTTTCTTCTTAGCACTGGTTTGGGCCACAAAGAGACTGAGGCACTACGTGACAAAGTACCCCATACATTTGGTCTCACGATTAGATCCATTGAAATATTTGTTCAATAGGCCTATTCTGACTGGTAGACTCATGAGATGGTTGTTACTATTGACAAAGTTTGATATTCAGTACGTCACGCAAAAATCAGTGAAGGGTAGCATTGTCGCAGATCACTTAACTTCATTACTAGTATCCGATGACAGATCAATTGATGACAATTTCCCTAGTGAGCATTTTGTTTTAGTTGCTAGTATTGTAGGATGGCGGTTGTACTTTGATGGCACTGCCAATCAGTCGGGATTTGGCATTGGCATTTTGTTGATATCACCCCAGGGTGATCATATCCCTAAGTCTGTTCGATTAGCATTTTCTTATCATCATCGGTTGACGAATAAAGTTGTGAACTATGAGGCATGCATCACAGGTCTAGAGACTACACTTGATCTTGGGGTTAGATAGTTGGAGACCCACGGGGATTCCAACTTAGTTATATAGCAAACTCAAGGTATTTGGAGGACTCGGGAGAAGAAGTTAAAACCCTACCATGCTTACTTGGACTTGTTGATTGATAGATTTGATGAGTTGAGGTATATACTTATGCCTAGGGTAGAGAATCAGTTCGCTGATGCGTTAACCGCCTTGGCTTCTATGATTGAGATTCCTACAAGGATGACTATGCGACCATTATTGATTGAGACCAGATCCGCACCAACTTACTGTTGTTTGATTGGAAATATTAAGGATCGGGCTGAGCTACCATGGTATCATGATATTCATCAGTTTCTAGCATATGGTGCTTACCCTGAGTCAGCCACGACCAAGGATAGGAGAGCATTGAGATAGTTGGCCACCAAATTTGTTATTTTTAGGAATGCCCTTTACAGGAGGTCATCAAATGGCATGTTGTTGTTATGTATAAACCGAGCCACAACAGATAGGGTGATGAGAGAGGTCCATGCAGGAGTCTGTAGACCACACATAGGAAGTCACATGTTGGCACGTAAAATCATGAGGACTGGCTACTTTTGGTTGACTATGGAGATAGATTGTTGCCAGTTTGTACAGAGATGTCCAGAATGTCAGATGCACGGAGACCTGATACACGTACCTCCATCTGAGCTACATGCACTTACATCCCCTTGGCCATTTTCAATGTGGGGTGTTGATGTGATCGAAAAGTCTCTCTGAAATCCTCCAATGGTCATGAGTACATCCTGGTAGCTATTGACTATTTCACCAAATGGGTGGAAGCTTCTTCTTATGCCATCTTGACAGCGGCTAAGGTGGCCAAGTTCATCAGATCACATATTATATGTCGATACGAGATTACTCATGAGTTGATCTCAGATAGAGGGGTACATTTTAGAGGTGAAGTGGATACACTAGTTTAGGAATATGGTATTCAACACCATCATTCGTCTGTGTACAAGCCGTAGACTAATGGGGCAATTGAGGCCGCAAACAAGAATATCAAGAGGATTCTACAAAAGATGGTCGAGATGTCTGGAAATTGGTCAAAGAAGATTCCTTTTGCATTCTGGGCATATCACATATCATTTCGCACATCCACGGGGGCTACTCCCTTTTCAGTGATGTATGGCATGGAAGCTATCCTGCTTGTTGAGATAGAGGTGGGTTCATTGAGAATAGCTTTGGAGCATTAGATTGTTGAGACGGATTGGTTACGAGCCAGGTACGACCAGTTGAATTTACTTGATTAAAAGAGATTGAAGGCCACAGATCACATGCATGCTTATCATAGGAAAATGGTCTGTGCATTCAGGAAGAGGGTTAAACCCAGGAAATTTCAAAAAGGTGACCTAGTCTTGAAGGTCCTTGGGGGATTGATTAGTGACCCTAGGGGTAAGTTTAGACCAAGTTGGAGCGAGCCTTATGTTATCCGAGAGTTGACTCGAGAGAAAGCCGCCTGGTTAACAAATTTAGACAGAAATCAGTTTTCGAAGCCAGTCAAAGTGGATCAGTTGAAGAAGTTTTAGGCATGAGATCATGGTCGAAGAATGGGTGGCCATCGTTTCGAGTAGCCATATCCTTTTTGCGTATCCATACATTGATATATCCAGTTGCTAGCCGGTTGAGCCTCATATGTACATTACGACCCTTTCGTTCACTTAGCCTTGCATAGATTTTCTCGCTTGGGTTGGGGGCCCATTATTGTGCATTTTACAGTTATTTTCTTGATCGGAGAGTATTGTGAGCACATTGTGTCATTGTTCATTTTTTTCCTTTTGTAAGTTGTTCATGGTTTTTCTTTCCTCCATTGGGCATCGTCGCTCCGTATGTCTTTGAGTTTTATTTTTATCGTGTCGTCTCGTCCTTCTTTTGTTTTCCCTTGTGTGATGATGATGCGCTCACGTCCCAATATTTTAAATCAAGTATGTCACACCCTTCATTTCGCCCCTACGTTTTGATCCAAGAGTCTTAGTTTTGGGGAACCATTTGGGTTTGGGGTTTGAGAGTCACTTGTTAGATTATGCTAGTGTAGCCTTCAGCTTACTTGTTTTGTGGCATCATTAAAAAAAAAGAAAAAAGATTAAGCTCGTTTGATTTTCATTTCATTGATGTTAGCCGTCAGCATCACGGCTCAGTCATCAAATGTCATTTTGCGTATAAGGGATTTTATTTTTCTTCTAAGAGTGAGTGAGAGCATTGTATGATCCATTTCTGCATGGATCTGGGAGACACGTCGAGAGTGAGATTGGGTTTCTTTAACGCTAGGTCACTTGGATCATTATCTACATCACCATTCCCATCCTACAATGACCTTCGACTTGTCATTATTGGGGTCAGTTGTTCGTCGTTATCAGACGTTGCCACGGTTTCTATCCCGATTGTTTTCACTAACACTCCTTCGTCATTTATCTTACCCATTTTCGTTTTCTTTTACCATCGTGATCATTGTTTTGCTTCTTAAACGATGTGTCATTTAGTGTCTATAACCTATCATTTGGCATTGTTCATTTATATGTAGTCTAAGTCACTAGGCTCACACGATTCTCCAATATTTGACATTGCGCACTCAGAGGCTTGGTATTATCTTTTGGGTATTTGGGTCTTGTTTCCATCGTTTCATTCATCTTTTACCCCTGGCCTTCATTACGGTCTGAGTCGTAAGACCATCCTGAGGACATGAGATCTTGTGTTTGCTTCGACATATTTCATTTGGACAGGCTCCGTCCAATAGTTAAAGTACGGGATGTCAGTCGACCTCCGTTTCTTAAGGATATCGAGGTATCGCATAATGCTTTCTCCATTCAATCTTCTCGTCTCTAGTCAACGATCAAAGACAGATGATGCAGAGAGTTGGGACTATTGAGGACACCTTTGCTTGATGCTTTGACATGTTCATACTGGGGCATACCCCCTATCCTTGCATAATGACATCAGTTTTTACATGTACACATGCAGTCCATTTCACTTGGAGATGTTTGGCATCGATGTTTGGACATACTCCACAGTCAGCCTAGATTTTTCATATAATAGAGTGCTTCCTGGGCTTGCCTGAGATTAGATTCATCCATATTCATTGACCCAGTAGGAGTGTACATTGGGGCATATCCCATGCATTGTCATGTTCGCGTGTTCAGACGGATGATGGTCTTCGGGGATACGTTTTCATAGTTGGTTCGCTAGAGAATACATTTGTTAGATGTACATCCAAGGGAATCCCCTTAATAGCTTTGTGGACACTAGATGTTTTGAAAAATAGTGCATGATTTGTTATTGATGATTATGTGTGATGCTTTCAGCTCTTTCATTTTAGCTGCATGTGCAGTTATGGGATTCTGACGTGGTATTGATATCCTAGACTAGGGCATCCCCTTTTCTTTCCGCCTCTCACCGATCCTTGATGTTTGCTTATCGTCCTACAGGGGCATACCCCATTCTTTCATCTTGATTTAGGTGTTTGATTTTCTTGCTTATTCGAGTCATTTATTGGCATTTCCTAGACGCCATATTGGGGCATACCCACTCTTTCTTTTGAGTTGTTTGCTCCCTAAGTCCATCGGCGGCTCTCCGACATTGTGTATGGATCCCCTATATTTTCGGTGGCTCTTCGACATCGTGTCTAGATCCCCTATCTTTTCGATGACTCTTTGGCATCGTGTCTGGATCCCCTATCATTTCAGTGGCTTCCCGACATCGTGTCCAAATCCCCTTTCTTTTCGACGGCTCTCCAACATCATGTTCGGATCCCCTATCTTTTCGACAGCTCTCTTGCATTGTGTCTGGATCCCCTATCTTTTTATTTACTCTCCGAGATTATGTCCGAATCCCCTATCATTTTGGTGGCTCTCTAACATCGTGTCTGGATCCTTTATCTTTTCGACTGCTCTCCGAGATCATTTCCGGATCCCTTATAGTTTCAGTGGCTCTCTGACAACGTGTCCAGATCCTCTATCTTTTTCGACGACTCTTCAACATAGTGTCTGGATCCCTTATCATTTCGGCGGCTCTCTGGCATCGTGTTTGGATCCCCTATATTTTCGATAGTTCTCTAGTATCATGTCTGGATCCCCTATCATTTAGGAGGCTCTTCGGCATCGTGTCCAGATCACCTACCATTTCGATGGCTCTCTGGCTTCCTATTTTTTCAGCAGCTCTCCGACATCTTGCCCGGATCCCCTATCTTTTCAGGGGCTCTCTAGCATCGTGTCCGGACCCCCTATTTTTTCAGCAACTCTCCGGCATCCTGTCCCGATCCCCCATCTTTTTGGTGGCTCTCCGGCATTATGTCCAGATCCCCTATCTTTTCGATAGCTCTCAGGCATCGTATCCGGATCCCCTATCTTTTTGGCAGCTCTCTGACATCGTGTCTGGATCTCCCATCTTTTCAACGGCTCTCCAACATCGTGTCTGGATCTCTTATCTTTTTGGTAGTTTTTTGGCATCGTGTCTGAATCGCCTTTCTTTTCCATAGCTCTTCAGCATCGTGTCTAGATCCCCTATCTTTTCGGCAGCTCTCCGGCATCATGTCCAGATCCTCTATCGTTTCGAAGGCTCTCCGTCATTGTTTTCGGACCCCTTATCTTTTCGACAACGCTCTTACATCGTGTTTGGATCCCCTTTCTTTTTGTCAGCTCTTCGGCATCGTGTCTAAATCCTTATCTTTTCAATGACTCTCCAACATCGTGTTTGAATCCCTTTATTCTTTTTTACGACTCTCCAACATCATGTCCGGATCCCCTATCGTTTCTGCAGCTCTCCGACATTATGTCCAGATCCTCTATCTTTTTTGCGGCTCTCTAACATCGTGACAGGATCCCCTATCTTTTTTGCGGCTCTCTAGCATCGTGTTAGGATCCTCTATCTTTTCGACAGCTCTCCGGCATCATGTCTGGATCCCGTTATCTTTTCGACGGCTCTCCGGCATCATGTCCTGATCCACTATCTTTTCAACAGCTCTCTAGCATCATATCTAGATCCCCTATCTTTTCGACGGCTCTCCGGCATTGTGTCTGGACCTCCTGTTTTTTCGAAAACTCTCCGGTATCGTGTTCGGATCCCCTTTCTCTTTTGGCAGCTCTCTGACATCATACCTGGATCCCCTATCTTTTTAGAGACTCTCCGGCATCGTGTCCAAATCACTTTATTCTTTTCGATGGCTCTCCGGCATCGTGTCCGAATCCCCTATCATTTCAGCGCTCTCCGACATCGTGTCTAAATATCCTATCTTTTCGGCGGCTCTCCAATATTGTGACAGGATCCCCTATCTTTTCAACGGCTCTCTAGCATCGTGTCTGGATCCCGTTATCTTTTCAACTGCTATTCGACATTGTGTCCTGATCCCCTATCTTTTCGTGGCTCTCCGACATTGTGTCCGAATCCCCTATCTTTTCGGCGACTCTCCAACATCATGTCCAAATCCCCTATCTTTTCAATGGCTCTCCGTCATCGTGTCTGGATCCCTTATCATTTCGGCAGCTCTCCGACATCGTGTCTGGATCCCCTATCCTTTCGGCAACTCTCTGCATCGTGCCCGAATCCTTTAGTCCTTAATCATTGTGACCCAGCTCCTTTAGCCTTTGGTATTGTTGTGTGGGGACAAAATTGTTGGCCTTTGATTTCTTCACTATAGTTCATTTCTACTCATTCATCGCTTGTGCTTTGTGCTCACGAACCACTCATTCATTCACTCTACTAAAGAGGGGCATATTTGTAGACCCTTAATTTTTTCCCTTGCCACTTGCATGTATCTTGGGGGTGTCGCCCGCATCCAATTTTTGTATGTCACAGCCATGGAGCCCTTGTTAGGCTTAATCAATTTTCGGACCTCATGTGAGTTCACTTATGGTTCGATTTAGTGCGAGCGTTTGGTCCATTATGAAATTCCGTCATGGTCAATTCCTTGGTTCATATCATGCTATAGGATAAAGGTTAAGGTCCCCACAAAAACTTCAATTTAGTTAGAGCTTGCTGAAGCCCATCCAAATCTGGAGCACTTTTAGTCATTTCTCCCTCATACGAGCTCAGAATTATGCACCGTTTTTTTTTTTTTTTTTTTTTTGTTAAACTCCTTACTCTTCAAGGAATATTTTTTTAAAATTTGAGAATTTTTCTTAATTGAGTCGACCGGTTTGCAACCGGCTTAGCCAGTTCGTCAGGGCAGCTCACTGAAGCCCATCCAAATCTAGAGCACTCTGGCTTGTTTTAGTCATTTCTCCTCATCCGAGCTCAGAATTGTGCACCGCTTTTTTTTTTTTTTTTTTGGATTCCTTACTCTTCAAGGAATATCCTATCAAAATTTAAGAATTTTTCTCAACCGGGTCGACCGGTTCGTTGGGGCAGCTCGCTGAAGCCCATCCAAATCTAGAGCACTCTGGCTTGTTTTAGTCATTTTTCCTTCATCCGAGCTCAGAATTGTGCACCAATTTTTTTTTTTTTTTTTTTATTCCTTACTCTTCAGGGAATATTCTATCAAAATTTGAGAATTTTCTCAACCGGTTTGCAACCGACTCAGCCGGTTCGTCGGGGCAGCTCACTGAAGCCCATCCAAATCTGGAGCACTCTGGCTTGTTTTAGCCATTTCTCCCTCATCCGAGCTCAAAATTACACACCGTTTTTTTTTTTGGATTCCTTATTCTTCAAGGAATATTCTGTCAAAATTTGAGAATTTTTCTCAACAGGCTCAACTAGTTTTCAAGTTGATTGCAACTCACCCTAAATCCATGTGGATTCTTGATGGGTAAGCAATGGTGGATTTATGAGAGGCAGCTGCCCACCTCATGACTGAAGAAGGAGTTAAATAAAATGGTGTTTTGAGGCTGATGGTGGGGGATTCCAAGGCTGAAAGGGAAGAAAAATGAGGTGGTGTAGATGTTGAGGGGGACAAGCCGGTATAAAAGACATTTCAGAGAGAGTGTGAGGGAGGTTTTTTGAAATTTTGGGTGGGATACTCTACTGGGGTGACAACTGAAAGTGTGTGTGGGGGGAGGGATTCTTGACATCTCTGAGGGCTCTGCGTCTAGAGAAAGAAGGGAGCAAGATAAGAGAAAGAAGAAGATGGGAGACGTTTGAGAAAGGGAAGCTGATTTTGTTGGAGGTTTTCTTTTTTTTAAAAAAAAAAAACAAGGCAGCCTAGAGCCTAGTTGTTCTCATTGGAATGAGCCTTTCCAGGTGCGTTTGTTGTAGCTTCTTTGATCATTTCCACTCATTACTCAGTTTTTCTTTCATTCTCTCTAGTTATCTTTAATTTTCTAGGCATTGTTCAATTGTTTGGGGTGTGGATGTGGTGTTGTAATACTCTTCTCTCTCTCATATATATATATATATATATATATATATATATATATATATATATATATATATATATTATCTAAATATGACTACTCTCTCTACAATTCACTCATTTCTCTATTTCTACTACCTTTTCATCTCTGTTTGGTTTTCTATCTACTGTTAGGTTGGGTTGTGTTGGTTCTTTTGAAGGGCGTTTAATTTGGCATACTTTCTCTTTGTTGTTTAAGATTGGATCATACTTGGGTGGCTTTTGGTTTATTTCATCTTCACTTGAAGTAGACTCAAAGGCTCGAAACCCCTTGTTGATCCTCGTTTTTTTTTTTTAGTCTTGGTGGTTTTGGACAATGGATGATCACAAATTATTAGATCTAAGAGGGGATTGTCAGCTCTCTCTTCTTGATTGTCTTCTTTGTAACTTGCTATCTTTTTTTTGTGCTTGAATCGAAAACATGGCGAACCAATAGTGGGCACTTTCAGCAGTTGAAAATCTGATTTTAGTGGCCATAAATGGGTGAGTTATCATGACTGAATTTTTGTGGAAAATTATGGAAATAGTGGCCTTGTGTGTGTGAATTTCTATGGCTAATTTTTTTAGAGAAAAAAAATGGAGAAAAGTGGTCACATTAATGGATATTCACAGCTAAATTTTAGTGGTTGTGTTTGCTAAATAAAGCAGCTAAATTTTATGGAAGTTTAAGTAGATAAATGTTGAAATTTTAATTAAAACCATGACTGAAATTCGAGTGATTATTTGCTGAAATTTTTAATGAAAATCATGGCTGAAATTTCAAGTATAGATTTGCTAAAGTTTTAAATGATATAATTGGCTAAAATTCAAGGTTGGACATGGAGATTTAGGGTAGAAGTTCATGTCGCATTGGTAAGTTTAATGGAAAAGGTGGCAGCAACATGGTGAGACTTTTGGAGGCTTGAATTATTATTTTCATGGTAAGAATGAGTGAAAGTGGTTGTTGTTAAACATTTGAATTGATGAATCATTTGAATTGATGAATAATTTTTTTAAAGAAAAAATGCATGTGACTTTCATGAATTCGGTGGCCTATAATTGATCTTTGGCAACTTAAATTTTTTATGGAGAATTATGGAATTTGTGGATGTTAATGGATGAAATTCAAGTGGAAAAGATGTTAATTCCCAGTTGAAAGTCAATGGAATTGGAATAGCTAAATTTCAGCCACGTAATGAAGTTTCATGGTTGCATTTTGGTGGTCGTTTGGTGGAGATTAGAGGTTACATATATAGGTTTTGGTCATGGCTGAAAATTCTCTTAATTCGAGTAGAAATACGACTAAATTTTAGTAGATTTGGTGGTTGTATATGTTGTGTGCTTATGCTTATTGACTTACCCTTTTCCACAAGGCATGGCTAGGGACCTCAAGTACGCATCATTGTTCTAATTGTCAATTTCCTATGTATTCTTAATACCAACTAGGATTGTATGAGTCTTGTCATCCATGTAGCCTGGGGGGGATTGACTGATCTTTGACTCATATGCTCCAATGTACCCAATTCACTAGTAGAGACCGAACTATAGGCCTAGAGGGGTGCTACCTCGCATGAGGTACCTTCTTAATAGGTAACTTGATCCCTGGACCTAGAAATCAAGTTTTGCGGACCCTTTTTTTCTTAACTAAAGTCATTAAAGGGTTTTTGTTCTTACTTAATTTTCTCCATTTCAAAAATAAAAATAAAAAGTAAGTGGTGACTCCAAACAAAACTATTCCTCATTAGGGACGGATTTTCCAAAACTCGAAAACCACACTTTTTCTCCACATATTTTTAATCGCAAGTCGCGTCGGTCGATGGATCGAGGGAGGGTCTATAGATGGGTCTTACACATCGAACATGTGGCATGCAACTCAAAAGGTAACACGTAGAAAATTTGGAAGGTTATGAAATAAAGTTTTCAAAATTGAATAAAATGAAACAATTGAAGTCAAAAGAAAATTAAAAATAAATATTCTCTTATTAATAAATTTAGAGGAAAGAAGGAGAAAAATTGTTGAAATCAAGCAAGCAAAGTCCATGAACTAAGCAATCAAATCTTAGGAATTCCAAATTGAATTCACCAACTTTACTTAAGGATGACTTCCTTCAATGGGACAGAGAGAGTTTAAATGGAAAAAGAAGTTTCACAAAGAGAGAGTGGCTTCATAAAGTTTTGATAAAATCATTTGAGAACAAGTCACTCTAAACTTTTGATTAATCTTCAAAAGAAGAAACACTTTCATCGTCGTCTTTCAAATTATGATCAAAATTAATGAATCGGCAGAAAAATATTCTTTTGTAAAGAATATTATTTTGATTTATATCCCATAATTATTTTTAATACAAAGTTTTATTCACATATTTTTTCTATAATCATTTCACAAAATTTGTGTACATAATAAAGTCATCATTTCAAATTAAGGATAATTTTTTATGAGTCTTTGAAAATTACTATAGATTTAGAAATAGTTTATTTAAAAAAAAAAAAAAGAACTATATATTTTTCAAAAACCCTACAACCTACACCCTAGTGAATATGGGCTGAAGTTGAAGAGAATAAGCTGAATCCCATTGAAAAGAGAATAATAATTTTACAAAAAAAATATACAGTTGGGTACGGAACAGTTGGGTATGTTTTTTTGAAAAAAAAAAATTTACAAAATTAGGATGGTTAGGAAACTATTTCTAAGCAATCAATAATCCCATTGAAAAGAGAATAAAAATTTAGTTGAACAACCAATTACAGGGCCTCGATATTGTTTTTCTACAAAAATTCATTGGCTGACTTCCCTCAAACTATGTGCTTATATTAATTAGGCTATTCCAAACCTACCCTATCTCTCTTGGAACAACAAAACAAATTCTTGGTAGAGAAAACTTTTACAACCACCAGCATGAGTCCGAAAATTTTCAAGTTCTAAGACAAACTCATCTATAAAAAAACTGCACTCCAAATTAGGACTTTGATAATCATTATCGAGCTTATCGAGCTAGTGAAAGCATAGCAGGCAGCAGAGCTCGTACTTGTGGAATTCATAGATGGAGCTGTCCCATTTACAAAGCTGCCATTCCTGCCACCACTGCTTGCACAAAATAAAGCACAGATAAGAAGTGTGAGTGGGATTATTTCATCAATTGGAGATTACGAGTAAAGACAATAAAAAATGTAGTGAACGTTACCTTCCTAGAAATCTACACGAACCATGACCTGTACACAACAGAGAAACAGCAAAATTATCATAATAAAAGAGAAGGTGCAAGACACATGGCCTGAGCCCAATATTGAAAATTTTAAAATGGGGAAGTAGAAGCACTCGAACAAAGATAAGATAATAGTTTGCCCATACTCTCAAGTTCAGTCTTACTTGGATCTGTGGTAGTGATTGCAGCAACCCCATTGAAGTCACAGGTCCCAGGAGCCTTCCCCATCTTATGATAATATGTGTCAAATGCGTATGTTGCATGTGCAGCCACATCGTCTGGTTCGTAGCAGTCTTTCCCTTGCAGCAAAGGAGAACAATCCACCTTGCCAGGTCCACAAGCCCAATCCAGAGCAGCCTGCAGCATCTTCTCATCAGCACCATCCTTTGCAGTACAGTAAGTCTGGTTCATAGTATCATTTGCTAGTACTAATCCTGATCCTGTCAAGTGTAATATGTAAATGGGTGTTCCATTTGCATCAAATAGTCCCCAATTCTTTTCTGATATGGGCCCAGATTTCATATCCTCATTATAGAGTTCATAAATATATGTACTAACAGCAATTCCGGGGTGTTTGGGCGTTCCGGTTTTGTTCAGAATGTGTCTTATCAAATTGCTGTTATAAGTGTTTGCATTGTCAACGGTGGCATCTGGCTCATTGGAACCACCTTTTGATGGCCAACCTGATTCGGTCACCATAACAGGAATGCTAGTGAAATTTAGATATGCCATGGCAAAATAAGCTGCATCAACCATAGCATCAAAGACATTGGAATAATGGAGGACTGTGTTAGCATCAACAGCTTCCTTGTTAGGAGGAAGAGGCTTGAAGAGTGCATAATCTAATGGAATAACACCATTTGATTGCATGTAGTCATAATATGGGTATATATTGAGCATGAGAAATGAGCCTGTTGACTGTAAGAAATTTAGCATGGGGACCATAACTGGATTCCATGATCGGTTGAAGAAGGCTTGGGAAGGTGGAAATGAATCAAGGATGATAGAGGAAGAAAGGGGTGTTGAAACCTTGATCTGGCGATCAAGATTGGATGCCAGCAAGGCTGAGTGAATGAACTTGAGGGCATTGACAAGAACAGGTGCTGCATTTGGTAAGGTGGTTAGAACCTCGGAACCAACCGCAATGGTGGTTATGTTGGTGGCAGGGTAATGAGCTACAATATTGCGAGATACCCAATTAGCTGCTGTGGAATTTGATTGACCTACACCAAGGACCTGCTCATTGGGGATGGCGACAGTGACTCTTATGCCCGTATTGGCCAATGCAATAAGCATAGCAGGCTCAGCATTGAATAGGCGGACATGTCGAATTTGCTGGGCCTTGAGGAGGGCTACAACTTGAGTTGGGTGTGGCATGTCAGATAGGTCTGTTCCAATATTCACACCGATAAATGCATCTGCAACAAAGAAATCAGGGTCATTGTAATTGCACCAATACTTAAAACTTAAATTGTCAAGGACAAGCTTGGATTTAGATACATGAAACATCAAGGAGTGCTCCTTTTTATCATTATTGTTATTTTTTAATTTGATGACTCATAACAGGTTTTTGTCCAAGGAAACCCAAATGCAAACTTTTTTTGTTCTCCAAAAATACCTTAGAGAAACTATGTCTTCATAGATGTCTTGCTCCCAAAAGATGAGGAGATCGGCCTAATTCAATTAGAAAAAGGAAAAAAAAAAATAACAAAATTGTTCAGCAAGCCATAATTCTATTAGGCTATTTTTGGTTCCCGGAAAAGTAGCAAGGAAAGAAAAAACATGCTAAGATAATCTCATGTTTGGTTTTATTATGAAAAATACGAAAAAAAAAAAAAATCAAACATAATTAAACTTACTTAAAAATATGTACATTTTTAAATTATTAAATCTTTATATAGAAGAGGAAAAACAAGTAAAATGAGTTTCAAATAGCATATTAAAATCATTTATTGATTTTAAATCTATTTTTTATGTTCATTTTTTCTTTCCTTCTACTTTTCAATTTCTATTTTCTTTCCCTTGCATTTTTTCCCTCAAATTTTCCGGAAACCAAACATAACCTTAGAGAATGGTTGACTTGTTTTCTCCCAAGGAAAAATGTTATTGAAGGAAAGTTAAACAAGAAGGTAAAATGATATTTGAAAGAGTAAATCCACTACTACTGAATATAATATAATCAAATCAACTTCAAATTTATCTTAGCCTTTTTAAAAATGGGAAATTGTCTAAGAACAATCAGATTTAATAGCAAGACTTGGTTCTTGTGAGATTTAATACCAAGGGAGATAAGAGTCCATATATTATGTGAATCCATGGATGAAAATGTCGGGAAATATCGCCGATATTTAAATGATATTTCTTGTATCGAGCCTCATCTAAGGATAGATTTATTAGAAATTTTTTGGAATTATCAGCAATTTATGGGATATTACCTAGATTTTTGGCAACATTATCACCTCATTTGACTGATCACTCGAACCTAGGTCTTCTCTAGAAACCCACAAAATGCTAACCAGCAGGTGTCTTAGCCTTGTGAAATATTCATGAACATGATAAATATATATAATTTATATTTAGATTTTATCTTTATTTAAATTAATTTTAATATATATATATGAGAAAAACAATATATTAAATTAAAATTTAATAAAAAATTAATTTCAAAAAAATAATAAATTTATCATTATTTTTTTATATTATAGAATATAATTAAATTAAACATATCATTAT
This sequence comes from Vitis riparia, assembly GCF_004353265.1. Lineage (NCBI taxonomy): Eukaryota > Viridiplantae > Streptophyta > Magnoliopsida > Vitales > Vitaceae > Vitis > Vitis riparia. The sequence goes on from NC_048444.1 coordinate 23,966,986, forward strand.
TTTAGTATTAATGTGTTTTCAAGTTAACTTATATTATATTATTGTCAATCATTACAAATTTCATTATATATATTATCATTTTCTTCAATAAAACAATTTTAATATGTGTATCATTGCTTCCTTTATTATTTTCCGGTGTTTCCCTAAGATTTTTATGAGTTTTGATTAATTTTCATCATATTAATATTTTTTGTAAAATTTCCTTTGATATATCCATAAAATTAAGTTACCTATATATCAATGAAAACCAATATTTTCATCTTTGTGTGAATCACATGATGACAATGTTGTAACTCACACAATGCCATGGCAAAAGAAAACCCTCATCTAACTAATAAGTCAAAATAATAATGAAAGAGAGAGAAAAAAAAAACCATCATAACTCAAAAACAAAAAACTTACGAAATTAGAATTTCCATTCGGAAAATACTAACATTATTCGCTTTTTTAGCACACTATTCATGTCACTTGTCATGTGTCAAATTATATAACATTGACGACTAAATAAGGAGCTATGGAAAAAGAAAACCCTGATCTCACTGATACTCCAAATAATAATGAAAGAGAAAGAAAAAAAACCCTCATAACTCAAAACAAAAAATTTACGAAATTAGAATTTCCATTCCAAAAATACTAACATTATTCACCTTTTTAGAACACTATTCATGTCACTTATCATGTGTCAAACTATATAGCATCACAATGGCATAGAAACAATGTTAATTACATGTGAACTTTGCATGCTAATGTCATGATGATATGGTGCTGAGATAATATTTTACTAATAGGACACTGTTGCATCAACCAATATTCAATTCAACAAAAGATCTAGCCTGTTAAACATGTATGATAAGATCTTGATCGTTGAATGAGTTACAAATGAATGAAACCAAGGTATAAGGATTATAAAAGAATGAGACCTAGGTACAAGGTACAGACAAATGAGACCAGGGTATAAATAGTGAGACCTAAAAATGTATACATGCACCACCCGACTGAAAGTATGGGATCATAATTAATGGAACAAATGGAACCAAGAAACAAAGAAGTGAAGTAGTAGGCAAGGCAGAGTGAAGCATTGTATGTTCTCGTATCTCCACCCAAAGTGCCCAAATCCTCTCATCCTTGACCCTTAGCAGTATCTAGGAAAGGGTATTTTAGTAATATGAAAAGAGATAAGATACAAGCATTAGAACCAAATGGGCTGGAGGACACCTCTGTTAGGGTTTCCTTTTAATTCATTGTTTATTTCATCTGATGGAAGGAAGCCAGCATTGTGGAGATTATGGGCAAAAGCAATAGCAGAAGCAGCTATTCTCCATTTTCACACAAATATACTTCTGATATTTGTGTATATATATATATGAACAGAGAGATCAATCTTTTATAGCTTTTTAAGATTTCAACAGCCCAAAATCCATTAGGGAACAATTGTACACTTGTACGTTTCGAAACAATAACAAGGTTAGAGAATGAGTGTTTAAAATGACAATTAACAAATACCCACAAGCATAGCAGGCCAAATCCACAAGGAAACAGAGATAAGCAACAGAAGAAACTAGGAAAAGTATTACCATCATCAGCGGCGACAAGAGAGATGAGCAAAACAAACAAAAGAAGTAGAGCCATTGTTTGAGGTTTAATGGAAATCCTCAATCCCCAATCCTCCAGAAGCAAACCCAGAAATTAAAACAGAGAGAGAGAGAGAGAGAGAAAGTTGTACAGGCAGGGGAGAAGGAAATGAAATTAATAAAATGAAGAAAAGCAAGTGGGGTACGAAGCAGTGGGCGAATTTAAGAGAGAATGGTAGACAGAGATGAGGTGGAAAGCCCGAAAGAAGATCCAACGGCAGAGGAATGATCATATGGATTTGTTGTCGTAGCCGTTACAGGCTTTTTCAGGTGGGGATTGTGGTATATGTGCCCACAGCCAACCAGACAGCGTGGTGTAGGGACCACTATGTTACAATTGCAAACAAAACGACACTCTCACTTAGGAACTCCATCACACTGCCCCTCACAACGGTCACATTTCGTACACTTTTATTCTCACTATTACAATTATTTTATCGGGTGCTGCCCTCCATGTCATTTGTTTCTTTCCCGTCTTTCGTATTCTTCTTCCCTAGTCTCTCTCCTCTCTGTAAAACTCATATAATAAATTAATTAATGACATTCTATTGAAAAGCTTAAAATTTTTAAGAGCAAAATGTTACCTAAGCAAAATATTATTATGAGTAGCAACTCATTAACTTATCATATACCTACAAAATCCTTAACACCAAATCTAAAATTATATACCCACGTCATCTCTCTCTCTCTCTCTCTCTCTCTCTCTCTTTTTTAATTATCTTCAACAATTTCACTTACATTTTCACCCTATTGATGCTCGTTGTAATGTGTTTAGTTATTATTATTATTTTTGCATCAAAACTTTAGTACCATTATCTCCTTTTTATTTTGTTTTCTATAATGGTTTTTTTGATATATTAGATTATAATATTGGAGTTTTTCTTGTTGATTATAATGTTGCTTTTTGCTTATTTGGCAATATTATATTTTGGTTGTTTGATACAAATACGTGGATTAGTTTAAAATATATATATATATATATATATATTTGAGCTAATATTTATTTTTTATTTTTAATCTTAGAGCAAAAAATAATGTTTCCTTAAAGTGTGTGTGTTAGAGTTAGTTTTAAGTGTCTAAATGGACTCCAAGATCCTCTCTCTCAAAATGTGAAAGGTTAAGTTTTTGAAAAAATTCTTCTTTATTAAAGTTTTTTCTTACTTTCTCCATAAAAACGAATGTCAAGATATTTGTACTATAAAGAAAAAATAATTGTCGTATTTGTAATTCTATTTATGATTTAAGACAATAAAATTGATCAATAAAACAACTAATAAATATATATATGTATTGAAGCATTTGAGCATTTGTATGTATGCGGTCTTAATATCCAAGGAAGCATGTCTAACTTAAATAAAAATTTTATTTCCAAAAGCATTTATACATCAAGTGTATTAAACAATTTCACACCTAGTACCTTAACATACAAGTATGTTAAAAATATTTAAATCTTTTTAGCTTTTTTTTATCACTTGGCACACTAAAATTGAATATATATTAACCCTACCATTCTAACAATTCAAGTGCATTATTAGAATATTTCATTTTTTTATCTCGCGCTATCATAACTCTTTCATTCCCCTTTTTCTTCTTATACATATTTGTTTCTTTCATTGTATTTTAAGTTAAAAAAAAGAGTGAAGTTGAATAGAATTGTAATTGAAGTCTTAATGACTCTTGTGAAGATAAAAGACCTTTTGGTTATGTTTTTTGAAATTTTATTTTTTAAGTTAAAGAACAAAAACTAATTTTTTTGGTATTTTATAAAAATAGGGTTTGAAGATTTTTTTAAAAACAAGTTTCCAAGAATAAAAAATCAAAAACTTCTTTTAGATAAATAAATTTTATTTGTTTTAAAAATAATTTTGTATATTGATGTTTTTTCAATTTATACAATATTAATCTAATTTAAATATCTCTTATTAAAAAATAGTTTTATATTGAAAATAAATTTAAAATCAATATTTTTTTAGTAAAATATGAATACTAATAGTATAATTAATCATGGTTATAAAATATAGATATTAATATCTTTATAAAAAAAATAACTGATTTTTTTATATAAATAAATAATAAAAAATTAAAAATAATAATGGTTAATAATATTTTATTCAAAATTAATTTAAAAATAAAAAACTTTAAGTTTTTTCCTTTTTAATATGTAAGTAAACTAAGTTTTTTTGGTATATGTATACATTTAATACTCAATTATGAAAAAAAAAATCATCTAGGAATAGTTTTAATTCTATTTGCAATTAATTGATTCGATTTTTTGAATTTCAATTTATTCCTAAAAATTAATTAATTCATTATAGGATTCAAAGTATTAAGTCTCCCTTGATCTTCACTTTTGATTCAAAATTTATTTGTCCAGTAAAAAAATTCAGAAAAATATAGTCATATGCAAAGGAGAAATAATAAAGTCATAAATTATTTTAGGCTAATTTTCATCTATTTTTTTGTAGTACTGATTAGGTACACCTCTAAGTTCTAGATTATTTTTAAAAAATTATTAGACTTATTATTTCATTCGATTTGAATGAGAAAAATCATATAAAAATTTATTTATATGCAGAATTTCAATCCATGAATTTTTAATAATGGTTAGGTTATTTTTTGAGTTCCAAATTATTTCATAAAAATTTAAATACTTGTTCACGAATCCAATATATTAAGTATTTCTTGATTATGTGTCTATTTTTCTAGTAAGAAAATTAGGAAAAATATTGTTCCATGCAAAAGAGAAATAACACAATCATTCTAAATTAATTTTTGTTCATAAATTGCGAGTATTAATTGGATTAGAATTTAGTTTCAAATTATTTTTAAAAATTACTAGATTTCCTATAAATTAAATTCATTAAGCCTTATTTGATTGTGGTTTATTTATTTAATAAAAAATTATAATGAGGCGTAAAAAAAAGACTAGCAAATTTATTCAAGAAAAGTTTTAGTTTATGAATTTTAATATTAATTGAATTAGTTTGAGTTTCACAACCTTTTAATATTAATTGCATCAATTTTTAAGTTTCAAATTACTTTTAAAAATTACACTACAAGGAAAAAGATATATGGTGACATTTATAATGAGTCACTATAAACATAGGGTGTCGCTACAACATAGTGTCACTTTATCCACTGACACCATGGAGGGTACCAATTGGTGATGTATTTGAAAGTGACATCAAAACAGATAAATGGTGACATATTCAGAAGCGACACCATATATTTTTAGTGATACTTAATTTGATATAGAGTTATGTGAGATATATAAGATGTGATATTAAATGCATTACCTTTAAGTTATGGTGTCACGTTAAATGCATCACCTTTGAGTTATGGTGTCACATCATTGTAAATGATTATGGAAGATATGATTGTTTTTTGTTTATTAGCCTATTAATAAATAAGATCAACCTGTGCATATTTTGTCCATAAATATAATAATCATATCACATTTAACTTATATTTTCGTAATGCTTATGGATTAACATGTAATACATTACATCATCCAGTAATATTTGTATATCAAATGTTCACAAAATGATAGTACATCAAACCCACCAAAATTAAAAAAGAAAAGTGAATGCACATTAAAACATGATTTAGAAATGTTAAGCATCCCAACATTCATGTATACTTGCATTTCATATGCATAAAACCAGCTAACCATAAAATGACACAAGAGGTGCATCCAAAAATCCAAAAATCTCAATACCAAATAAAGTAACGTTTATGTCCTATAATGTATGACATAAGAGTCACATCTAAAAATCCAAAATCTTGTTGCCTCTTTCTCCTTTCTTTTTATTCTTCATACTGTCTTCCCAATAGTGCATCTTGCATTTCATAGTTTTAGAGTTCTTATTGAAATAAAAATTAATTAATGTTATAAAAAATGAACAAATCTAAGTACTAATGTTTTCTTTTTTTCTTTTCCTCATTTTGATATAAAAATAGTTCATAAATAATATGTAATGCCATACAATACTAATGGAAAATTCATATAACAATTAAGGGACTTATCATGCATGATCACGATACATCAATATGATTCATGATTAGTTATAACACAAAAGTAGTCAATTCTCCTCTAATTTCATTAAATTCTACTTAAGAATATGTTTTTTTTTTTTTTTTTTTTTTTTTTTTTTTTTTTTTTTTTTTTATCATCAAACTAAAATCAAATGAGAATAACATTAATATCGCAATAATTGGAAGTATGAAACTATGTACAATTCATTAAATGAGTAAAACCTTTAATGCAATAATTGTAGAATCAACAATTATCTCTTTAATGAATATCACAACAAAGTAGTCACATTTGAACTCAAATAAAAACAATTCAAGAAAATAAAAAATAAATCAAAACTACAAAATCAAAATATAAATCTAAAATTTTAGAAACTACTAATCTTCCACTTATAATCTGCACTTTTTAAATTTATTTTTTATAATTCTGTAGACCGTCATTTAGAGCTCCTCTTCCATGTAGTTTTTTTTATTAGGTGTCATAATCCCAGGAAAGCCGGCAACATTTTTGGAAGAGTAGGTGTTGGTTTCTAGAGGAGTCAAGCATGCTGGGACGTGTGGCCATAGACACCACCACCTTGCCATGGTGGTGGTTGAGGATGGAGACTAGCTAATGGTTGGAATAGAGGAAGTAGAGAGTTGGTAGAGACTGATTAAAAAAAAAAAAAAAAAAAAAAAAAAAAAACAATAGAGCAGGAGAGAGGGGAAGGGGGTCTTCATTGTTTTTGGAAAAGGGAGATGAGAGAGTTGAAAAAACAGAGAGTAGCTTGAAGTTCTGGGGTTCTGGCTGAAGAGGAATGCTTCCAGGTATGTTTGTTGTAGCTTTTTAGCTCATTCTTATCTACCACTCTGTTGTTTTTTTCTTTCTTTCTTTTTTCATTATTTCTGGTACATTCTAAGCATTGTTCGATTGTGTGAGTACAGATGTGATGCTGTATTGCTTTTCTCTCATATTTTGATCTGAATGTGGGTCACTCTTGCAGACGGTTGACATCCTCATTTCAATATTTGTCTTGATCTTTCCCTATGTACCACTGGTTTTCGAACACATTGAATCAAGCATGAAATAGGTTTTCATTTAAGGGTGCACTTATTTGCTTATCTTTTTTTTTTTTTTTTTTTTTTTTTTTTTTTTTTTTATCATACTCTTTTTGGTTTAGTTGTCTTTCTATAGTTATGCTTGTTTCAAATTGCTCTGTTTTGCTTTTCGGGTGTGCTCCCTTGTATTTATGAATAAATAAGGTACGGAGCTGTAGGGTTATGGTTGCAAAGGTAATTTCAATGGGGGTTGAGATTCTAGGCCCATGAGAAAATAACTAATTCATCCCCAATTGGTGTCCTTTGTTTCAGTCCTCGGATGGGAGTTATTAACAAAATTTATAAACCTAAATCACCATATACTAGGGTAGCATAGCTAGCATAGCATAGTGGTTTTAGGATCGTTCACTGGGATGGGTTTTCATTTCACACCTGATACTAGTTTAAAGAATTGAATTGGTGCTTTTTCTTTTCTAAGTTAGCTTTAAAAGAAAACATAATCTTTGGTTGAAAAAGGTTGGTTTTAAACTAACAAAAAAATAATTGATTTTAATTACAAAGAAAAGGGTCTCTTGGATTTTCAGGTCACTAAATTCAGGCCCCTTATACAAAAGTGGAGATTCTGGATCTTTCCTCGCATTGGGGATTTAACCTATAGTTATCCTCCCAACCGGTGTGTTAGAATTGCTTCTCATTAATGGTTTCAACGCTAAATCCCTTTGACTGATGCATCTTGCAATGGCTCGTACCTCTCACCTAGCATTTGCCATTCAACGTGATCCTTAACCTTGGATTACCCTTCAAAAGCTCGCAAGAGATAACTAATGGATGTCTCCAGGGAGTCCAAAAGCTTACCAAGTGTTGGCTATTCTAAGTAATCCTACCTTTAAACCACCTACCAGAGGCTCGCAAGAGATAACTAATGGATCTCTATGGATTGAGTCCGAAAAGCTTACCAAGTGTTAGCCCAAGTGATTATAAGGGATTCTAAGTTAACTAAAAATATAAAAACCATTAACGAGTCACAACTTCCTCTTCATTAAAAACTAAAACAAGGAAAACTCCCACTTTTGTAATCGGGTCCCTTACCTAGCTCCCTTTCGTCCAAGAAACAAAAAGTCTAGCCACACATCCTTTGAGAAAACATCTTCAGAGGTTGTTTGGCTAGAAAGAAAAATATAATCAAAACGAGTAGGTAAGGCAGATCAAAGCTTTGTATATTTCTTACTAAAAAATGTACAAGTGATCCCTTCTCGAACGTCTTCCGAGATTCAGAGATATGAGATATATTACAAGGAGATATCTTAAGATATATAAAGAGACATATTTTCAACCTCTTGATTAGATATCCTAAATATCTTAAAAGATCTTCAACTGATTACAAGGAGAGAATAGATAATTACACTAAATATCTTAAGATAAAAATCTAACGAAGTCGGTGTAAAATATCTAAATATTACATTTTCGCATGAGGAAAAGGTGATGCGAAAATTTTCGCATTAGAGAAAGGTGATGCGAAAATTTCGCATTACAGAAAGAGTAGTGCGAAAATTTTCGCATCAGAGAAAGGATGGTGCGAAAACATCAGGGAAAGGCAGTGCGAAAATTTTCACATCAGGGAAAGGCAGTGCAGAAATTTTCACATCAGGGAAAGGTAGTGCGAAAATTTTCGCATTAAGAAAAGGTGATGCGAAATTCCTTTTCAACTTGGTGTAGTTGCCTTCAAATGGCTATAACTTCTTCATTTCAGCTCCTATTTGTACACCATTTGAAGCATTAGACTCCTGACTTCCCGATCTTTGAAATGATATATAGTATGTAAAAAATGGACTTCAGGAAGTACTCTAAATTTTCCTTGCAACTGCTGCCCTTTTGAATTTTGCATAGCATGTGAAGATTTCGCATAGCCATGCAAAATTGTTTCATGTTGGATTTCTTTCTCTGATCCTCTTCCTTGCATCTCTTGATTGGCTTGGAAGCTCATTCACAAGGGTTGCACAAAATTCTCCCTCACTTGGCTTGCTTCAATGATCAAAAAGCTACCAAAAACATCAAAACTAGCCAAAATTTGATTAAATACAATAGCAAGGGTCCTTAATGTGCCAATTGAGTTAAAAGGTATTAATCACTACTCAAAAGTGTTTAAAAGAGTTTATAACAAGCTATAAAAGAGCGCTTTTTGAGTAGTAATCACTCCCCCAACCGACATATTGCTAGTTCCTTAGTAATGAAGGAGAAAAAAAAATTAAAACAGTAAAATAATTTACAAAATCATGCTGATCACTCCAAAAATCATAAGTGGCATGATTATAAAGCATATTCTTACATGGGACATTAAAGAAACAAAACCCATCCTTCAACAAGAGGGTATAAAAAATCTTACCTGATCATAATTCATAAAGAGTAGGCATTATGCAAATTTAAGTCATGATAGGATTTCCACTCTCCTAGGCTTAATCAGTACTCTTCCACAAAAACCTAAGTGTTATTTATTAGCTTCCGAATATAGTACTCTGAACTAATCTCTCCCCCCAACCTAGTTCTTTCATAGACTTTAGCAAACTGACCACTTCCAATAGGCTAAGAACGCACTTCTTTTATTCCATAATTTTTTCTTATAGGAGTACAATGCTAAAGGTATTGCTTTCTAAAGTGTCCATGTAACGGGGATCCGTCGATGACTCCCAACCAATCAAGGTTTAGGGCATCAAGCTTTAAGGATCTTTTGACCACTAACTCCTCAGATTTTACCCTGGACTTTTGAAATTGAAATTTAATACCCAAGCACCTACAATATGTTAAACTCCACCTATTCACCCTTGTAACGAGCATTAAGGTCGGTGGCTCCCAACCAATCAAGGCTTAGGGCACCGGGTTTTAAAGATTTTTGCCATATACCCCTCAGACCTTGCTTGGGTTTCAAAGCAAGTGTAACACTTTATTCTTTTTCTCTTTTTTTCTCTTCTTTTTTTTCCAAGGCTCATTGGCCTATTATAAGGTGTCCCAACACTATTAAAACGAGGTCAAAGGTACCAAGTCTAAATTTTCTTAAGTTCAAGAAGTGAGATAGTTTTTCATCTTATAAACGGAACCTAAAGTGCACAGTGTGTGGTAAGATTAAAGTGGAAGAAATAAGGTTGAATTCAATAGGAGTTTCAATAATTCATCAACCTCAATAAGCATAATACGACTCTACTATTCAAATAAAAAGACAAGAGTTCAATTTCTATCATTTCATTTTGAGAATTTTTCCTTAATAACCATGGAGAGTAGAGTAAAACTTTTAAAATTAAGAAAAAAATTTAAAAATTTAAAAATTTAAAAATTTAAAAATTAAGCGAAAAGTACTAAATTAACAGGATAACTTAGCATTATTAACAACTTTCTTCCTTTACTCTCCCCCCAACCAAGATCAACATTGCCCTCAATGTGGCAAGAATGATTATAAATAAAGGGAGGAAGTGGTACCTCCTGAGTGACATGGAGTCTAAGTCATATAGGAGAAACCACATGATTCAAAAAACAAAAGATTAATGAGTAAAGGATATAGAAAAGAAAATGCCAAGTATAAACAAAATGATATGTATATATTACTCTGAGAAAGTACAATGAAATGATCATGTAATACATCCAATCCCAGAATATATAATATCAACTAATATACTAAGTAAATACAAAATAAAGAAATGATTAAGGAGCGGGGTTCTCTGGTGGACATGATGGCTCTAGGGCTATCTCGTGAGTGGCCTGGGGTGGGACATTAGCTGTGATAGTCTCCTCAACTAGAATCGTCCCCTTAGCTAGAGCTCTCGACTCTGATGGCCTAGGAATATCAGTCTGAGGTGGTGCAAGACCCAGATGCTGCTGTATCTGACTAAGGATAGTAGTATACTAGTCAAGAATAATAGTATGTCGATCCTATTGAGCTCGAATGTCTCTCATATGTTGAAATAGAGCGTCGTGTGTGGCGTTGAGTGTCCTGAATAATAATACCATGCCACGAAACTCTGAGCTAGATATGGTGATAAAGTCCTGTGATGGAGGAGGTGCAGCTGGTGCAACAGGAGGTGTAGTTGAAGGATCAGTAGAGATGGCCTGAAACATAGATGGTGCAACAGGGGTGGATGGAATAGACTCTGTGGGATGCTCGTCTTGTTGTGCCTGGTTAGGCTGTGCTGGTACTGGAGATACTAGCCTGGGTGGGGCTGCTTTAGGTGCTGATTCTGTGGGATTCCTCTCTACTAGCTGTGTCCATTGGTCGAGAGTGAAATGTTCTCAGTAATGGTGGCGGCGCTCGAGATAGGGCTCAGTAGGGTAGCCCATATGCTCCAATATATGGCAGAGTAGCCTCGAAAACAGTAATGGAATCGCGTCAACTCGCTGTAGCTTCTTCCTATGAACTTTCTCCTCGAAGTATAGGAGAGTGGCCATAATCAGATGGTGTGGCCCAAAATAGAAGCCCTCAGATATCCTGAATAATGCATCTAGGATGGGTTCTCGCCTCCACACTGAATGTTGAAGAGGGAAAATGTTGGACCTTAACAATACATCTACGAGGAGCATCCCAGATGGAAGCTCCTTACGTAGCAGGCATGTATCTCCAAAAGTCTCTCTTAATAGAATGCAGACCATGTTTCGCTGAGATATGGTGGACCACTGTCTGAACTGCTCTAGATCATTTGGCTGAAATGGAATATAGAGAGCCTCAGCAATATGCCTAACCTTTAAGATACCCTGACGCCCATCTATGCTAAAATGAATAGCGTGGGACTCTGGGCGCCCTGAGTAGTCATGGACTGATAGAAATCCATCGCTACTCTAGGGTAGAAAAACTCTCTATGAGTCATCAGACGCTCGAGATGGTACCTCTGGAGCAATCCAAACGAATCCCGAAGGTCCGGCGGCTGTTGTCGCATAGCCTCCATGTCGAAGTAGAGCTCAGAGTGAAATGGCCTAGCTCTACAATCTGAATTGCCCAGAATGGGTGGTGCGGTAACCATAGGGTCTCTTGATGATGACTTCAGGAACAATGCCTGAAGGTCTCTGAGTATCTCATGGGGCCTGAGAATCGGTTGGAACCTGACTAGATGTCGCTCTAGGGCCTAAGGTCTTGGCTCTTTTTGGTAGAATGCGGCATACTGATGGCTCTAGGGACGGAGAAGTTGGCGGTCTCCGTGTCGAATATCTGCGCTGAGGAGGTTTAGAAGGAACCTCGCCCTCAGAAGATGGCATGGTCAAGGCCTGAGAGGCTTGAAATGGATCCTGAGGAGCTGAGGCGCTTGGTCGAGCCTCGCGAGATGCGGATGGGTCTGTATGGCCCCCTCGGATGCGCGCCATACCTGATATGGGCGAGAGACGGATTGCTCTTCTTCTTTTTGGTGGCCGCGGGGCGTGGAATGGCAAGGAATTTGCTTCGCAAGGCGATCGTGAGTTTTTTGCAATAGAGGATGGTTGTGCAAAATAGTCAGCTGGAGGCCTTTAAATAGGGATTTTGAATGACTTTTGGTTTCCTTCTTAGCCATTAGAGGTTTGCACAAGTGACCGTTGGCATTTCGCATGGGTTTCGCACAGCTATCAGCTGATGCGAAATTTTTTGCATTAACATTTGGTGCTGCGAAAATTGCTAGTGGTTGATGCGAGATTTTCGCATTGGGTTTAGTTGATGTAAAATTGGAATTGTTGATGCGAAATGGTGATGCAAAAATTTTCGCATTGAGAATTGGTGATGCGAAAATTTTCGCACTGAGAATTGGTGATGTGAAAATTTTTGCACTGAGAATTGGTGATGCGAAAATTTTTCGCAATGGGTTTTGGTGATGCGAAAATTTTCGCACTGAGAATAGCTGATGGGAAAATTTTTCGCATTGAGAATAGCTAATGTGAAAATTTTCGCACTTGACTTTTTGTCCTGCGAAGTGCTTTATTTTCCTCTGTTTCGGACTTTCCCTATATTTGATCATCAAAAATTAAATTAAGTCATAATAAAATTAAAGCTAGAAATTTTAATTTAAAAACATATATCAAATCAATAAAACTTGAATTTTAAAATTTAAAACAAAACAACAAACAAAAATAAAAAAAAATATATGGACTTAGTGTCTTCCGACAGACTAAGCCCATCTAACCATTTTTCCTTCAAACTTGATGTGGTTCAAGGAGGTTGATTTCCTCATTGTCTTTAGAAAATGGCTCTAGGAATGACTTGAGACGTTGGCCATTGACTTTGAAAGTCCCAATACCGCTGAGTAGCTCAACTACTCCATTTGAATAGACTTCTTGGATAGTAAACGGACCTATCCATCTTGATTTCAATTTTCCCGGGAAGATATGGAGCTTAGAGTCATAAAACAAGACTCTTTGTCCCTTCTGAAATTGTTTATGGGAGACTAACTGATCATGCCACCTTTTCAATCTTTGTTTTGCAATGTTTGAGTTGATATAGGCGTCAGTTCTCAATTCCTCCATCTCATTAAGGTTTAGAAATCTCTTCATGTCAGCTCTGTTCAAGTCCATGTTGAGCGTCTTGATTGCCCACCAAGCTTTGTATTGCACTTCAACAGGGAGATGACACGCTTTGCCATAGACTAGGTGATAAGGAGACATTCCAAGAATGGTCTTGTAAGCTGTTCTGTAAGCCCATAATGAATCATGAAGCCTAACAAACCAATCTCTTTTGCTTGTATTCACCACTTTCATCAGTATGTTCTTTATCTCCCGATTGGTTAACTCAACTTGCCCAGAAGTCTGAGGGTGGTAAGGTGTAGCTACCTTATGCTTCACCCCATACTTGGCTAAGAGAATTTCAAACTATTTGTTACAAAAATGAGTACCCCCATCACTGATTATGGCTTTGGGTACTCCAAATATAGAGAAGATGTTCTCTTTGAGAAATTTGAAAACAATTCTATGGTCATTTCGCTTGCATGGGATTGCTTCAACCCATTTAGAAACATAATCCACTCCCACCAAGATGTAAGAATAGTCAAAGGACATAGGAAAAGGTCCCATGAAGTCAATGCCCCATACATAAAAAAGATCAACTATTAAAATGGGATTCAAAGGCATCAGTTCTTACGCGTTAATTTCCCAAGCCTCTGGCATCTGTCACAACTTCTACACATGGTGAGGGCGTCTTTGAAGAGTGATGGCCAACAAAAACCTGATTATAACACCTTCATAGCTGTCTTCTGAGAAGCAAAGTGGCCTTCACATGCGCTTTCATGGCAATGACTGAGGATCCCCTGTTGCTCTTGCTCAGGGACACACTTCCGGATTATTTGATCCGCACAATATTTGAATAGGAATGGCTCTTCTCAATAGTAAGCATGAATTTTTGCAAAGAAGTGTTTCTTATCTTGTGCTTTCCACTCACTTGGAACTTCTCCAGTAATTAAATAGTTAGCAATATGAGCATACCAAGGAGCGGCTTTTATCAACATGAGTGACTCCTCTGGAAAATCATCATTTATTGGAAAACTGTGGGAATTATGTGCTCTTGCTAGCCTTGACAGATGGTCGACTACCACATTCTCCATTCCCTTCTTGTCTTTAATTTGAAGATTGAATTCTTGAAGCAAGAGAATCCATCTGATTAGCCTCGCTTTTGCATCTTGTTTAGTCAACAAATATTTCAAGGTCGAATGGTCAGTGAAAACCACAATGAAAGACCTTATTAAGTAAGCACGAAATTTGTCTAAGGCAAAAACTACAGCCAACAATTCTTTCTCTGTGGTTGTGTAGTTTCTTTGCGCTTCATTCAACATTTTGCTTGCATAGTAGATCACATAGGACTTTCTATCTTCTCTTTGCCCAAGAACAGCTACTATAGCAAAGTACATCACTTCAAAGGGCAATTGCTAGTTGGGAGCTCTCACTATTGGAGCGGTTGTCAGTAATAACTTCAATTCTTCAAAACTTCGTTGACATCGATCATCCCATACGAATTTAGCATCCTTCACCAATGGCTCACAAAGAGGTCTTGCAAGTTTAGAGAAATCTTTAATGAACCTCCTATAGAACCCAGCGTGGCTAAGGAATTGCCTTACTTCTTTGATAGTTATCGGCGATGGCAACTTGACAATCAGTTCAACTTTTGCTTTGTCCACCTCAATGCCTTGGCTGGAGATAATATGCCCAACGACGATCCCTTGGGGTACCATGAAATGACATTTCTCCCAGTTGAGCACCAAGTCTTTCTCAATGCATTGGTTTAGCGTAGCTTCCAAATTGACTAAGCATTCGTCATACGCACTTCCATATACGGTGATATCATCCATAAAGACTTCCATAATACACTCCACCATATCACTAAAAATGCTTAACATGCATCTTTGGAATGTTGCTGGTGCATTGCATAAGCCAAAAGGCATTCTCCTGTATGCATAAGTTCCGAATGGACAAGTGAAAGTGGTCTTCTCCTGATCTTCAACAACAATTTCAATTTGAAAATACCCGGAGTAGCCATCTAAGAAACAGTAGAATGGATGGCCTGAGACCCTCTTAAGCACTTGATCAATAAACGACAACAGAAAGTGGTCCTTCCTTATTACAAAATTCAACTTTCTATAATCAATACACACCCTCCAACTTGAAGTGAGGCGTGTAGAAACTTGATCTCCCTTATCATTTTGTACCACTGTGATCCCTGATTTCTTTAGCATGACTTGCGTAGGACTCACCCATGGGCTATCTGATATGGGGTAGATAATACCGGCCTGAAGTAGCTTAAGCACCTCAGCTCGCACCACTTCTTGCATGTGAAGATTCAACCTTCGTTGGGGTTGACAAATTGACTTAGCTTATTCTTCCATGTATATATGATGAGTACAGACTAAAGGGCTGATCCCTTTCAAATCAGAAATTTTCCACCCTATCGCCTTCTTACATCTCCTGAGGATTTCAAGTAGGCAACCCTCTTGAGTAGTGGTAAGAGATGAAGAAATAACAATAGGGCTCTGCTTATTCTCCTCTAGGTATGCATACTTCAACTCCGTGGGTAATGGCTTCAGAATAAGCTTTGGGGGCTCCTCTTTAACAGCTTCTTGTGTCTTCTAATCATTGAATAAAGGGATAATTTCTTCCATCATCTTCAAAGGAGGAGAGTAGCAAGTGAATCTAAGGGTTCCGGTAACCCTTCATCAAGATCCCCAAAATTCTCGTTCAGATCTTCTAGCATCTTTTGATCACAATGCTCCTCCACTAAGTTATCAATCATGCACACCTCTTCTGGTCCTTCTTCTTCTCCCAGATGGAATTGTTTATTGCACATATAGAAGATATTGAGTTCCAACATCATGTTGCCAAATGTAAGCTGCATGACTCCATTCCTACAATTTATGATAGCATTTGAAGTAGCTAGGAATGGTCTTCCAAGTATGATAGGAATATAGTTGGTTCCTTTAGCGATCGGATCCGTATCAAGAACAATAAAATCCACTGGGTAGTAGAATTTGTTAACTTGAATTAGGACATCTTCAATCATACCTCTTGGAATTTTCACGGATCTATCTGCTAGAGATAGAGTGATTGATGTTGGCTTCAACTCTCTCATTCCCAATTACTTATAGACAGAGTAGGGTAGCAAATTCACACTTGCTTCCAAGTCCAACAAAGCTTTCTCCACACACGTCTCTCCAATCATCACTGATATGGTAGGACAGCCCGGATCTTTGTATTTCACTGGGGACTTGCACTGTATAATGGAACTTACTTGCTCAGTTAAGAAGGCTTTATTACTCACATTCAACCCTTTTTTTATAGTGCATAAGTCCTTCAACAATTTTTCATAAGTCGGAACTTGTTTGATCATGTCTAACAAAGGGATGTTAACTTTCACTTGCCTTAACACTTCAAGAATTTCTGATGCGTTGTTGATTCCCCTCTTGCCATGCAAAGCTTGTGGGAAAGGTGGAGGCATGTGTTTCTTTATCATTTCTTCTTGATTGATGGTCCTCTTTGGTTTTTCATTCACCTTAGCTTCAAGGTCCTCTTTCTTTGTACTGCTCCATTTCTTCTTTCCTTTGTTTTCCTCCCTCTTCTCTTTCTTTACTTCAGTCTCTGGTTCTTGCTCTGGCTTGGGTGTAGGTAGATCAATCTTTTTACCACTCCTTAGAGTGATCATTGCTTTGACTTCCCTCATCTGAGAAGATTCTCCTCCTGAGACTCCACTTCATGGATAGCTTTTGGATTCTGATGAGGTTGAGAAGGAAATTTTCCTTTCTCTTGCATTGTGTTGAGATTAGTAAGCCTTGAGATCTGGTACTGGAGATTATCTATCTTTTAAGATAGATCATTGTGCTTCCCATCTATCCTTCTGTCTCGATTGGCCACTTCTTGCCTGATCTGAGCATTTTCTTGCCTGAATTGATCAACAAAATCTCCCACGACCTTGTTAAGATTCATAATGGCTTGTTCAAGACTTGAGGCTTGCGAGGGTGCTTGGCCAGGTTACATGTACTGAGGTGCCCTTGGCTTCCAAGAGAAATTCGGATGGTTCCTTCAATTTGAATTGTAGGTGTTGCTATAAGGAGCATTATTATTGGACTTGAATCGTCCAATAACATTTGCTTGATCCCCAAACATTTCTCTCACAACTGGCATCGTAGGACACTCTTCCACCATGTTCTCAAAAGATTGACAAATTGAACATGACTTAACTTGCATTGGTGTATCTAAAATGACCTGCAAAGTTTGTTTTCGTATCAGTACCCTCATTCAAAGTATACATCACAACCTTAACATTAGAAGCATTTGGTTGAGAATTCATTCTTCCCACTTCTCTGGCATTGGGCTCATCCCATTCTCTTGAAACTTTAGCTACATAACTCAAGAAATCCATGGCTTCCTCCGGATTCTTACTCATGAAGTCTCTTGCGCACATCGTTTCTAAGAGTTGCTTCATTGGGGAAGACATACCGTCATAAAAATAGCTCACCAATAGCCATGTATCAAAGCCACGGTGAGGACAAGCGTTGATAGCTTCCATGTATCTTTCCCAACATTTATAGAATTTCTCATTCTCCTTAGTTGAGAAGTTTGAGATTTGCCTTTTCAAGTTGTTGGTCTTGTGAGTCGGGAAAAATTTCTTGAGAAATTCAGCTTGCAAATCAGTCCAAGATCGGATACTTCTAGGCCTTAAAGAATTAAGCTAGACTTTGGCCTTGTCCTTTAAAGTGAAAGGAAAGAGCTTAAGCCTCATCAAGTCGATTGAAGCTCTTCCTTCTCGGAAAGTGTTAGAAAGTTCTTCAAATTCCTTGATATGCTGGTAGGGATTCTCACGGTCCATTCCATGAAAAATAGGTAGAAGTGGCACAATATGTGGTCGGATCACTAGCTGCTCTGTAGGTGGCACTATACATGATGGTGCACTCATACGAGGCGGATGCATGCAATCCCTCATGGATCGGTATGCGTTGAGATTTTCTGTTGGAGCATGTTGACTATGCTGATCTTCAGGTATAGCTTCCATGACTTCCACTTCCAATTCCAACTTTGTTTCGTGAGGATTTTTTATTTTCACAAGTCTTCCCTCATTGTCTCGTATCCAATATGGCATACACAACTAGCAATATTTGAAACAAAAATAAAACAAAGAAAACACAAGAAAAACAATTCTAGAAAGAAAGAAAATTACGATTAAATAAAAACTAATTTAAAAGATAAACTAAAAAAACAGATATAAATAAAAAGAAATAAAATAAAAAGTTAGTAAAAGAAAAGAAAAATCACCAAACTTGTGATGAAGATCACAAGTGTTCTGAAAATATCATATCATTGTGAAGTGGAACCATCCCCGACAACGACGCCATTTGATTCATCCCCAATTGGTGTCCTCTATTTTAGTCCTTAGATGGGAGTTATCAACAAAATTTATAAACCTAAATCATCATATACTAGGGTAGCATAGCTAGCATAGCATAATGGTTCTAGGATCGTTCACTGGGATGAGTTTTCATTTCACACCTGATATTAGTTTAAAGAATTGAATCGATGCTTTTTCTTTTCTAAGTTAGCTTTAAAAGAAAACATAATCTTTGGTTGAAAAAGGTTAGTTTTAAACTAACAAAAAAATAATTGATTTTAATTACAAAGAAAATGGTCTCTTGGATTTTCAGGTCACTAGATTCAGGCCCCTTATACAAAAGTGGAGATTTTGGATCTTTCCTCGCATTGGGGATTTAACCTATAGTTATCCTCCCAACTGGTGTGTTACAATTGCTTCTCATTAATGGTTTCAATGCTAAATCCCTCTCACTGATGCATCTTGCAATGGCTCGTACCTCTTACCTAGCATTTGCCATTCAAGGTGATCCTTAACCTTGGATTACCCTTTAAAAGTTCGCAGGAGATAACTAATGGATGTCTCCAGGGAGTCCAAAAGCTTACCAAGTGTTGGCTATTATAAGTAATCCTACCTTTAAACCACCTACCAGAGGCTCACAAGAGATAACTAATGGATTTATATGGATTGAGTCCGAAAAGCTTACCAAGTGTTGGCCCAAGTGATTATAAGGGATTTTAAGTTAACTAAAAATATAAAAACCATTAACGGATCACAACTTCCTCTTCATTAAAAATTGAAACAAGGAAAACTCCCACTTTTGTAATCGGGTCCCTTACTTAGCTCCCTTTCGTCCAAGAAACAAAAAGTCTAGCCACTCATCCTCTGAGAAAACATCTTCAGAGGTTGTTTGGCTAGAAAGAAAAATACAATCAAAATGAGTAGGTAAGGCAGATCAAAGCTCTGTATATTTCTTATAAAAAATGTATAAGTGATCCCCTCTTGAATGTCTTCTGAGATTTAGAGATATGAGATATATTATAAGGAGATATCTTAAGATATATAAAGAGAGACATTTTCAACCTCTTGATTAGATATCCTAAATATCTTAAAAGATCTTCAACTGATTACAAGGAGAGAATAGATAATTACACCAAATATCTTAAGATAAAAATCTAATGGAGTCGGTGTAAAATATCTAAATATTACATTTTTGCATGAGGAAAAGGTGATGCGAAAATTTTCGCATCAGAGAAAGGTGAGGCGAAAATTTCGCATTAGAGAAAGGGTAGTGCGAAAATTTTCACATCAAAGAAAGGGTGGTGCAAAAATTTTTGCATCAGGGAAAGGCAGTGTGAAAATTTTCGCATTAGGGAAAGGCAGTGCAAAAATTTTCGCATCAAGGAAAGGTGATGCAAAATTCCTTTTCAGCTTGGTGCAGTTTCCTTCAAATGGCTATAACTTCTTCATTTGAGCTCCGATTTGTTCAACGTTTGAAGCATTGGACTCCTGACTTACCGAGATTTGAAATGATATATGGTATGTAAAAAATGGACTTCAAGAAGTACTCTAAATTTGCATTGCAACTTCTATCCTTTCGAATTTCGCATAGCATGTGAAGATTTCGCATAGCCATGCGAAATTGCTTCATGTTGGATTTCTTTCTTTGATCCTCTTCCTTGCATCTCTTAATTGGCTTGGAAGTTCATTCCCAAGGGTTGCACAAAATTCTTCCTCATTCTTGGCTTGCTTCAATGACCAAAAAGCTACTAAAAACATCAAAACTAGCCAAAAATTGATTAAAAACAATTGCAATGGTCCTTAATGTGCCAATTGAGTTAAAAGGTATTAATTACTACTCAAAAGTGTTTAAAAGAGTTTATAACAAGCTATAAAAGAACACTTTTTGAGTAGTAATCAATAGCATAGTAGAAGAGGAAAGAAGGTGGCTTAGTAGGAAGAGGCGAATGGTTCTCTGGGAAGAGAGATTCGCAATCCTTTTGGATGATAGAATCAATCGAAGTCTAAAGAGAGTAGTGCAAATCCTCATAAGCATCTTTGGTTAAAAATACTAGGAAAGCTAGAATGATGAGAAAAACAAGAAAGATTGGTCACCTTTGTAGCCACCTTTGAACTTTTGCGATTTTTTAGTATTAAGGATTCTGGAGGATGGAGTACCCAGGTTGTTATTGAAAAGCAAAACAAGTTTTGGCTCTGTTGAAGACATGACGGAATGAAGCCGACTTGTTGAAGAGAATTTGAGGATTCGGGACAGCTTAATAATGGAGAGGCATTGACATAAGGAGCTTTTGATAGACTGTACAGGATAAAGCACCTATTGGTTCATGTTTCAGGTTTAAAATCCGATTTTCATTTTAGTTGCTTAGAGATATTTGACAAATGATCACTGCTAACAACCTGCAGCATGTGAGTTTTATCACTCTCTTCTTCTCATTTCTCCTATTCCTCTCCTTTGCCCTTGCACTTGAGGCATGTTCTTCATGCCCGGAGACTTTCGGATATCCTATCCACCCTTCATTTCTACTCCTTTCCCATTTTCTCCAACACCGCAAATGCCATCACCGTTGTTCAAAATTTCCCAAATTATGGCGGCACCATCGTCGGTATCGTGAACGGCAGTCGTTTTGGAGTTTGATTCTGAAGCAACTTTAGAATATTCTGGTTCGGGCTCTACTCCAGGTTGCAGTGACTTTGTTCATGCTCGTTGGATACATTGGCGAGGAGGAGGATGAAGCAAGGGTTACGGTATTCGTCGAGCCTTTAAGTGATTTTTTATTTTTTATTTATTTTTATATTGATTGTGAATGCTACTATTTTGGGGCCTAGCTATTTTTACATGTATTTGCTGGGCTACACGGGTGTTTGGTAAGCGGTTGACTTGAAGAGTAACTTTGGTAAACAAGGAACCTGGTGTTCCCTACTTGTGACAATGACATAATAGCCCCAAGTCTACTCCTTTAGCCAAAACAAAGGTGAAAATTGAAGATGCAACAAGGATGCAACTGTATAGGATCAGAATTGGGTTTTTTGCATTGTATAGCACACCACTCAAAGACTACATTTTTTTTTTTTAATAAATTAATTCTTTGCCTCTTGATATCAAAATTTATTTTTTTCAAATTTCAAAAATTTAAATTCATTTTTTAAATCTTTCATTTTTAAATAATTCTTCAAATTTAGATTTTTAAATTTAATTTCCAATTTTTGGAATTCCAATTTCCACATTTATTTATTTAATCATTATTATTTTTGTTATTATTATTATTATTATTATTATTATTATTTCATTTATTTATTTTTAAAATTCCACCTTTAAGTAATTTTTCAAAATTTTGACTTTCGAATTTAATTTTCAATTAAAAAAATTATAATATTCATGTTTATTTATTTAATCATTATTTTTGTTATTATTATTAATCTATTTATTCATTCATTCATTTATTTATTTTAAAATTCCATTTTTAAACACTTTTTCAAAGTTTCGACTTCCGAATTTCATTTTCAATTTCAAAAATTCTAATATTCATGTTCATTTATTTAATCATTATTTTTCGTTATTATTATTATTCTATTTATTTATTTTAAAATTCCATCTTTAAACAATTTTTCAAAATTCTGACTTCCGAATTTAATTTTCAACTTCAAAAATTCTAATATTCACGTTCATTTATTTAATCATTATTGTCGTTATTATTATTATTCTATTTATTTATTTGTTTATTTATTTTAAAATTCCATCTTTAAACAATTTTTCAAAATTCCGACTTCTGAATTTAATTTCCCATTTCAAAAATTCTAATATTCACGTTCATTTCTTTAATTATTATTTTCGTTATTATTATTATTCTATTTATTTATTCATTTATTTATTTTAAAATTCCATCTTTAAACAATTTTTCAAAATTCCGACTTCCGAATTTAATTTCTCATTTCAAAAATTTTAATATTCATGTTCATTTCTTTAATTATTATTTTTGTTATTATTGTTATTCTATTTATTTATTAATTTATTTATTTTAAAATTCCATCTTTAAACAATTTTTCAAAATTCCGACTTCCGAATTTAATTTCCCATTTCAAAAATTCTAATATTCACATTCATTTCTTTAATTATTATTTTCGTTATTATTATTATTCTATTTATTTATTAATTTATTTATTTTAAAATTCCATCTTTAAACAATTTTTCAAAATTCCGACTTCCGAATTTAATTTCTCATTTCAAAAATTCTAATATTCACGTTCATTTCTTTAATTATTATTTTCGTTGTTATTATTATTCTATTTATTTATTAGTTTATTTATTTTAAAATTTCATCTTTAAACAATTTTTCAAAATTCCAATTTCTTTCAAATTTAATTTCCAAAATTCCAATTCTTAAATTTAGTTCCCTAGACTCCAATTTTCAAATAATTTTCGAGACTCCAATTTTCAAATAAATTTCAAAAATCCGTTTTTTTTCTCGAACAATTTTAATTCCACTCTGGTATTCAAATAACCTTCTACTTCTCTTGATTTTACATAAGTAAAAATGATTTTTTCATAATTCCGAAATAATGAAATTGCTGAAACCAATTCATGCAAGATAAATTAGGCTTTGGTGGGGGCCCGACATCAAAGAAGTATTACTTAAAATGAAAATGAACTTGAGTGAAATGTCATATGCGCCATAGGTGATTTCATATTTTGTTTGGTGATGCATGTGATATATTTTACGCCCATTCTTGTACACTAACCTCATTTCATGATAGCGCACTATTCGCTTGCTACCAAGGTACGTACCCTCTCTCACTCTGACCATTCTCTACGCTTTGTTTTGGCTCCCAATGTATGATCATCTTTTGGTATCCACGTTTAATTAATCAATTGCCACACGTGCTTCATTTCATTAGTAGAGACCCCTTTTTAGGGACTTAGAGGGGTGCTACGATTATTACTGTACCTTCCCGATAAGTAACCTGACTCCCGAGTCAAGATTTGGTTTTTCACAGACCATCTTTTCCAAATAAGGAGTTATACTTAGGTTTTTTTTTTCTTATTTTGTTTTTCCCTTTAAAAATAAAACAAAAATAAGTGGCAACTCAAAGTCATTTTCTTAATAAATAAATTATTTTTCAAATAAAAAGCGGGCTTGTCGTCGCAGTGGACAAGCATGAGCGGAAATGCGGGGTCCACAAATTCCTTATGCTTTTAAAAATCATTTTTGACATTTAATTCTTTATATATATATATATATATATATATATATATATATATATATATATATATATATATATATATATATATATATATATATATATATATATATTTATTTATTTATTTCTTGGAAGGATTTTCTTAATTTGAATATTTTTTTAATGTTCATTTTGTGAAATAACAATGTCGATTAAATTTCATCTCAATTATATAAAATAAAATTTTAGTAACAAAATATAAAAATGTTTTCAACTACTAATTGATAGGACATGATATTATAACAAGCATGAAAATTGTGTATATTAGACAAAAAAAACCTAATTCATTATTAAAAAATGTTAAGAGAAAAAATAGTATGAGAAAGAATTAAAGAACTTTTCATAAAAATTATTGATTTTTTAGTCATAACTCCAATTGATATTTCTTTTTTCTAATTAAAATAATTAATAAAAAAAGTTGGATATGAAAAATATGTTCAAATAAAAATAATAAAAATTAAAAACATCAAAGGAAAAGATATTCAATATTTTAAATTTTTTACTTTTAATATTCTTTAGATTAATAAATTATCAAACATCTTTTTCAAAAAGAAAAAAAGAAAAAAAGAAAAATGAAGAAAATGAAGAGCTTTATGGAAGGAATTGGAAAGTTTTTTGTAATAAAGGGATTTTATAGAAATTTCCTAATCTTGAAAGGAAAATTTCATCATCAATTTCAAATTACTCCAAAGTTTGGTCAATGCATATAAAAACAATAAGAAGAGGAGGCAAACATAAAACATATTTTTAGAATCCTTTTGCGGGAGATGACAATATTGAGAATAATTTTCTCAAAAATTATTTTCCAAATATGACCAACCAATTTCTTCATCACAACATATTATAATATTCTTAGAAAATAAACAAACAGTCTGATTACATGAAATTTCATAGAAAATCAAAAGAAAATTATAAAACATCTTTAAAAAAAAAAAGTTTTATGGAAGGAATTGAAAAAATTTATGTAATAAGGGAAATTCTAAATTTTGGTCAATGCATATAAAAATAATAAGAAAAGAAGGTAAAAAAAAAAAAAAAAAAAACAAAAACAAAAAAATATTTTAAGAATAGAAAAAATATGAATAGAACAAGGTGAGAAATTAATCATAATACCATGTAAAAGAATAATAATAATAAAAAAACTCAAAATATAAGATTTGATCATTTTTATAATTATAAAAAATTTCATTCCTATTTAAATTTTAAAAAACAATTCATTTACATTAATAAATAAAAAATCAAATTAATTTTTCATTGTTAATTCCAACATTCCAAACCAATTCCAACATGATATGAAAACTATTTCATTTTTCCTTTTGTGGGAGATGACAATATGATTACTACCAAAAAGTGCTATTTTGTAGACCTAATTATAATGGTTTTAAGCACCTTTGAGTAGTAATCATATTCATTTAACCCAATTAATTCATTAAGGTCCTTAGTAATTGGTTTTAACCATTTTGTGGCAAGTTTACATGTTTATATCAGCTTATGAATCAATTCAAGCATGCCAAATGATGGAGGAGCTACTTAGACAAGCCAACAAAAGGAGAGAAGCAAAGAGAAGCAAAGAAAAGCAAAAGAGAAGCAAAGGGAAGCAAGGAGGAAAACAGAGGACAGCAGCTGCAGTCTTCTTTGGCACTTTTGGAGCACTTCCCGAAGTCCATTTTCTACATGCTATATACCGTTTCAAAGCTCAGGAAGTCAAGAATCCAACGCTTCAAACTGTGTACGATTTGGAGCTGAAACGAGGAAGTTATGGCCTTCGAAAGAAAACTGCTCCAGGTATGCGAAAATTTCGCACACCTTCTGAATGGTGTGCGAATTTCGCACACCCCTATGCGAATTTCGCACACCTGTGCGAAATCTCCCCTGTTTTGCCGACTCCACACGAGATCTTTTCTTTTTAGATATTTTTGTATAAATTTCCATTCTTCTCCTTGTAATCCACCAATCATAAGATTTCTTAGCTAGGAAGGTTGGAAAAACTTCTCTATATAAACTCCTTTGCATCCGTTGAAACATATGGAGGAATATATGTAATATACCCATATATATTGAAATATACCACAGAGCCTTGCTCTGTTTTCTCCTTCTCTTCTCTTTCTTATTTTCTTAGCAGCCAAACATCCTTGGTGGATGAAATCCCCAAGGATGAGAGGCTAACCTTTTAAGTTTCTCAAAGTATGGATGTTATGTGATGGCTTGGATGCATTCCCATGGAAATTTCTCGCACCCGGAAGGTAAGGTAGTCGTTTTTCATTAATGGTTCATTAATGCAAAGTTTAGTTTTTATTTCCATTAGACAACTTCCAATGGCCAATACTTGATAAGCTTTTGGATTTCTATCCATTAGTTATCTCCTACGAGCTATTGGAAGGTGAGGTTTTCAATTCCAAGTTTTGCATTAATCCATTAGAACCAATTTCAATGGCCATTGAAAGGTGAGTTTATCACTTGGAATGACTTTGAGTTGCCAATATTTGGTAAGCTTTTGGCTTTAGACCATTAGTTATCTCTTACGAGCCATTCAAAGGAAGTCTAAGGTGACTAACCATTGATGAAATTCACTACCATCTGTTTTGCCATTTTAAAGGATTAAAACTTGATTTGCTAAATCCATACCGGTTCGGGAAGCAAGCATCACCATAGTTGCAACCCCAACGCGAGGAGCCTATCCTGAGATTTCCAATTTGCATAAGAGCCGGAGCATAGCTATCCTATCTTTGAGAAACTTGTTTTTACACCCTTTCATTTTAATCTTTAATGTTAGCTTAAATTAGTTTAAATCTTTCTAAACCATTTACATTTTCTTTTAAAGCTAACATCCATAAGAAAATCACCTATTTTCCTAATTTGAATATCACTTGTGTTTGCGAAAACCCTTCCCAGTGAACGATCCTAGAACCACTATGCTATAGTAGCTTGGCTACTTTAGTAATAGTATCTAAGGTATAAATTTTGTTGATACGCCTTTAAAGCTAAGCTACCATGAGTCGAATCACAATATTAAGAATAACTTTCTAAAGAATTATTTTTAAAATATCACCAATACATATTCTCATCACAATATACTATAATATTCCTAGAAAACAAACTAAAAGTCTCAAAGGAAATTTCTTGTAAGATCAAAAGAAAATTTCATAGTGTAAAATGTTTATCCCTCATTTTGAGTATGAAAGATATTAAAAAATCATTCATTTATCTTATTTTCATTAATTTTGGGGTTTATAGGTTTAACAATGAAATAGAAGATATGGTGGAATCTTAAACTTAATTTTTACATTCCTAAAACTTAATAAAAAAACACTATTTACACAATCCACATTATAGATATACCAAATCAATGAATATAAATCAATTGTGTTAGTAAAGATTTTGACATTAAAAAAAAAAAATGAAAATGGTAGATCTAAGAGATTTTGGGTTACCTGAGAGTCCATGAAGTAGAGAAGAACAGTTGTGTGTTAACTATGGGTGTGAGAAGAGGTAGAAGAAAATTATGGTTAGGGTTATGGAATGAGATTTTTTTGGATTGTGGATATGTGGAAACAATGAGTTTTGTTTTATATATTATTATTATTCTCAAAGTGAGTCCATTAAGTTATAGTATTTTAAATTTTTTATTTTATATGGTGGCACTTTTCAAAAACTGACACTATAAACTTAAAATTAATATCATCTCTATCTTAATTGAAATTTTTTATATGATGTGTCACCTTTATGGATTTTAAACCATATGGCGTCATTATTTTAAAAGTGACACTAGAAATTATTTTTGTAGTAGTGTTAGTAATCATATGTATCAATTGTCACTTGATTTGGAATTTATTAGTCTAATAAAAAAAATTAGAGAATGTTGGTGCACGACCAACAAGGAGAGTCCGACTACTCTCCAAAGCTTAGATGGCAATTCAACCTGCACAAAGGAATGTATGTATGGGTTTTTCAGACAAACTCCTCCAAAGCTTAAGTTAGAGATTGAAGACTTGAGTAAGATAGGTTTGTTTGGAAAAGTGGCAACATACCTTTCTTATGGTCACAAATGACTATTTATCCTTGTTCAAAAGTGGTCTTCTCAAGTGCCTCAAGTGTGCCTTTGATTGTGCATTACCATCTTTATTGTCAATGATTGTCGGCCCACAACGGTTGTCATGCCTTGATGAGCCTTAAAATTTGGTGTTTTAACCTTATAACGAGTGCATCAACCATGGCGCTTAATACCCACTGCAATTAATTCTTGCCAGGCGCCAATCTGTAGTGCCCAATTGGTTGTCCGTTTGGGACCCTAGGGTGGATGGATAAGGCTACATGGCTCTTGTGCTATCATGCCTTGTGATAGACAACGCTTAGGAATCATGCTAAACAGATGTGAATGTCTCACAATGCCCTCTAATCCTTATAATAGTGTCTAACTAGACTTCAGATGGCTAGGTGGAAGGATTCAGTTGCTTAAGCATTTGAAATTTTTTTGTGTCACAAGACATGTGTCTTTTGTACGCACCATGAGGGGTCACATTAATTAAGGTGATTTGTGAGGTAGGATGTCTGCTCAAACGCCTCAATGTGCATGCCTATGCCCTATATAGGAAGGTTGCCTTTTGGGTTTTTCTTTTTCATTCCATTTTGCATTTCTTGTTCATTGTTCGTGCCCTCTTTGCATTTCTCCATTACCATTGGTGGTACTAGGATTGTTGGTGTTTTTTGTTGGCGGCTCTCTACATTATCGTCACCAATCGTTATTTCTCCTTTTCAAGTCAGTTTTTCTCTATACTAGTGAAAGACTATTGTTGGTTTGTTCCTTTTGCTTTGCTTTTTGTTTTATGCATCTGAAGATTGTTCTTATCATTGTTTCTTTTGACTATTTTTTATTGTTTGTGAGCCTATGTAGCCTAGAGTAGTGTGTCAAAATATGTTTTTGGCTCTCTTAGTAGAAAGCGTTGCCTCTAAGGGGAGGTTTGGGCAGTTTCAGATGACTTGCCCAACAATTTTTGTTATTTGTAGTTTGTCTAAGTTGTATTCTCTATTATGGGGAAGCATCCCCTCTTTAATAGTTTAGTCGACTATGACATCCCTATGGTGACTAGTTTGCACTTTTGCCGCATAGGTGTCTGTTTACATGGCCTTTAGTCCGTCTACCAACATGGACAGAAAAGGGGTTCCTTCCACAAACGGTAGGTCACAACGAGGTGGGGCAAAGGCTTCTAAGTTCGGGCACTCCAGAATGGATCCAGTTTTAGGCTATTTGAACAAGGATGAGCTATCTAAACCAGAGTTTGAGTCTCATTTTTGTATCCCTGATGCCATCGTCATCTAGTTGTTAGACAGAGAGGCTTCATCAATAGATGCGCTGATTACTACTCAAAAAGTGCTCTTTTATAGCTTGTTATAAACTCTTTTAAACACTTTTGAGTAGTATTTACTACCTTTTAACTCAATTAGCAAATTAAAGACCCTTGCAAATGTTTCTAATAAGTTTTGGAAACTTTTGGTGTTTTTAATAGCTTTTTGATCATTAAAACGAGCCAAGAATGAGGGAGAATTTTGTATAGTCCATGGCAAAGTGAGTTGAAGCTACATTGCATGAAGAATCCAAGTTTTGGAGAGCTTCGTAGCCTTTTCCAAATCAATCAAGTATGCAAGGAAGAGAATCAGAGAAGAAATTTAACATCGAGCAATTTCGCATGGTTATGCGAAATTTTTGCAAAGTATGCGAAATGCCCAAAAGGAGCCAAGCTGTAGGACAGAGAGCAAGGCTGTGAAGAATGAATTTTGCACCCTGTGCGAAATTTCGCAAACCTTGCGAAAATATTCCTATGTAATTTCCAAATATTTTTGCACCGACTCCGTTAGATTTTTATCTCAAGATATTTTGTGTAATTACCTATTTTCTCTTTGTAATAAGCTAAAGATATTTTTAGATATTTAAGATATCTAAATGAGGAGTTAAAAATATCTCTCTATATATGTATTAAAATATCTCTTTTTGTAATATCTCGGAATCTCGGAAGAAATTCCTGAGAGCACTTGTACATTCTTTTAGTAAGAAATACATAGAGCTTTGCTTTGCCTTACATATTCATTTTTGTTTTTATTTTCTTTCTAGCCAAAAAACCTATGAGGATGTTTTCTCAGAGGATGAGTGGCTAGGTTTTTCATTTCTTGGACTGAAGGAAGCTAGGTAAGGGATTCGGATACAAAAGTGGGAGTTTTTCTTATTTTAAATGAGGAAAGTTGTGACCCGTTAATGTTTTTATTTTTTTAGCTTAACTTAAAATCCCTTAAAATCACCTAGGCCAACACTTGGTAAGCTTTTCGGACTCCCTGGAGATCCATTAGTTATCTCTTGTGAGCCTTTGAAGGGTAATCCAAGGTTAGGATCACCTTGAATATTTGGTAAGCTTTTCATAGTGAGAGGTGATTAGTTATCTCTTACGAGCCATTGAAAGATGATTCACAATGAGAGGTTTTTAGTGTTTGAAACCATTAATGGGAAGCAACTACAGTCTTTCATGGACCAGTGGGATCAAAACTTGATTGCTAAATACACACCGGTTCGGGAGATAACCATTCTTTATGTTATTGTCCCCAACGTAAGGAAAAGATTTGGAATCTTCCCTTTTTGTCTAAGGAACCTGAACCTAGTGACCTAAAACTCTAAGAAACCTTTTCTTTGTAATTAATCTCAGTTACTATTTTTGGTTAACTTAAAATTTCAACCCAAAATTATGTTTTCTTTTAAAGATAACTCATAAAAGAAAAAATACCATTTCAGTACTTTAACTAATATCACGTGTGAGATGAAAACCCATCCATGTGGACGATCCTAGAACCACTATACTATGCTAGCTATGATACCCTAGTATATGGTGAATTAGGTTTATAAATTTTGTTGATAACTCCCGTCTGAGGACTGAATCCAATAGATCACCAATTGGAGACGAATCATAGGCTTCCTCACAATATGATATATTTCATGAAAGAACGGTTCTTAGCTAGCCTCTGTCTCCCAATTCCATCTTTGCTCAAACAATTTCTACTTTTTCTATGATTCTGCCTACCTTCGTCCATTTGAATGTTATCCGGATTATGATAGGATGTAGTGTCTTGGATGTGCTATACCAACTGGATTTCTTTCTTTTAGAGATGCCTCTTCATCTATACCATCAAGATGAGCCCCAAGGAGTGGTTCAGCTTGTCGACTCACACTCTATCTCTTCAACTTGTAATTGGCCTGCCTAACTCAATCAAAGGTTGGGCCAAATGGCATGTCTTGGTATCTGACCCTTGGGATGGTTCAACAAAGCAACTAGATCATCTGTTCAAGCCAAAAAAACATTTCCTAGCATTGCCAAGTATATTCTCCGTTTATGTTGATTTTTACTGTGAGTGCTTTGTATGATATTTTGAACAAATATATGACATTTTCCTCCATGCAGGCAAAGAAGGGTGTCATCAGGTTGAGTGGGTGGACAAGGTTTCATGGACTTGTCTGAACAAATTGTTTGAGATCAACCAAATTGAACAAAAGTGCTCTATCCTGCTAACGGAGAAGAATTTGAAAAGCTTATTAGAGCACTCTTGGTCATTTTTTATTTTAGTTTTCCTGCGACTTGCTCCTCTCACACTTGTTCCTAATGACCATTTTATCTTAAATAACTTGTCATTCTACGAGGTTGCACGACTTGATAACACTGAAGCGAGGCAGACCTGTTTGGACAAGCATGAGAAGAAACGTCAAGAGGGCACCTTAGGCTAAGCTTTGGCTTCTTCTTCCTATTTAACTCAAAACTCTGCTCCCCAACCATCCAAACCAAGACTTGCACCTCACCTAGCCGAGAGGAGCCAGACACAAACTCTTGTGACTACCTCTGACAAGGCTATTATACCAGACGATGTTGATAATACTAAGGCTCCTGACGACGTTATCCTACCAATAGTCACTAAAGAGGTAAAATAAGAAGAAGAAGAAATGTCGCTAACCTTCGAGCTAGCTCCGCGAGAGGCAACAAAAAAAGGCTATCTAAGTGTCTTAAGGTTTGATCTTCCCTGGCCAAGAGAGGGAAAATAGGTGTCAACAAGGGTTTGACTTCCAAGTTTGTTCCTATTCCCCCTACTGTTGTTGGTTCTCTAGCTACCTCAACTGTTAAACCGTTTGTTGAGTAGATCCCATTTCATGGTACGAGAGAGCCTATGACCATTTTGAGTGAAGTTGTTCCAAGCTCACAAGAACCCCCAGTTGCAACCGCATCTGTAAATGTGCCTAGCTAAGAAGAGCTAGATGAACTGTTGGAGCGCTTCCCCATGTTTATAGCTATGAAGCCTCCCATCACAAACATGAACGATCTTTTTTTGGCCACTCTACGGATCCCAATTGAGGTGGACAACGATCTCAAGCAAAGTTTCATCGCATGGGTTCCCCACGAGACTTTGGGCGAGGTTGTGGAAGCGATCATGCGACTAAAGGACTACATCGCCATCAGATGACGGAAGTGGTAAGATTGCCCGTCTTTTTTTGTGCTTTTTTTTTCCTATAATTTATCTGATTTTGGTTTATCTCAAATTGTAGTTGGGGTTTAGAATTTGATGTACCAGGGCGCCCATATGTTCCAAAGGCTAGAGGCAATTGAGAAAATCAAGGCTTATACAGCTCACAACATGGACAGAAGGCAAGAGCTGCGCGAAGAATTGGAGATGGCAAAGGCAACTGTAGCTACAACCTGAAAAACTGCTAAGGAGGGGGCTAACTTGATGAAGAAGGTGGAGCTAGAGAATGCCTTCTTAGGCTCCGCCAAGGCCAAGGCAGAATAATAGGGTACCCAGTTGAAGCTCGAGCTTGAGCAAAGCTAGGTCGCCTTCGTCAAGGAAAAGAAGGACCTTGAGGTAGCTTATCAGAAGCAAGTAAATGACATGCTCTTCTATGACTATAACTACTACATGAGGAAACACAAAATTATGGACGAAATTCACAATATTTTGTTTGTTGATGAAGACGAACCGGGTAAGGAGGCTCTAGCGGTGGATAGGCGTGATGTGAATGACAAATCTACTAAAGCCTAATCAAGTACCGTTGCTAACTAGAATGTTTTGGTTGACTGGCTTCTCCTTCTTATTCTTTTTTCTTTATTGAAGATATGGTTTTTGTTTCTCCTATGAGATGAACTAATTTATTTTAGGTTAGTCTAAGATCATAAATTTGAAGGGCTCTAAAACAAGTAAAAAATTCTGAAAATTCATATGGATGGGTCATTTCCTATTTTGGTTCTTGTTAAGGAATTAGTGGTTCTTTATTGTGTTTTATGTAAACATGGTGATAGGCAGACACTACTAATCCATTGGTTTGAAATAAAGGTGGAATGGCTTTAAAAGAAATATCTATCTATTTTTCGGTTTTAAAAAGATAGGTTAAAATATCTTTTAATTTTTATGAGAAATTTTAGGGATTTGAGATACATGGTTCATAATTTTTTTTAAAAAATTCCCTAATCCATGAATTGGGGTACTAAATAAAAAATTTCTTTATTTACAATAGCCATATTTACATAAGCTAAATATATAAAAATTCAGGGTCATGATATGCCATATACCCTATTTTTATCTTGACATTTTTGGTTCTAAAATGTTTGTACAAAAGTTCTTGATTTTTAATTACTTTGTTATATTGTGTTTGTAGACAGAAGAGCTGATTTCTTAATTAAACTAAGCATTTCAGTTTGATTATTTGAACAACTGGTTTGACTCGTTGACACTATACTGGTTTTCAAATCCTTTATCAATCTTTCTTGATTCTCTTGGATTTTGAGGTTTTGAAATTTTTGGGTTTCTAAAGCAATTAGTTGGTTTTGAAGGTTTTGTAAATATTGGGCTAAAGCTGACACGGTTTTTCCATAAGCATATTCTAAATTTTGGTTCGGAAAACTTTGTGGTTTTAGAGACTAAAAGTTATCTACAATAACCTTATGCTCTTCAAAAAGTTTTTGAGAATATAAAGAGTTAAACCTCAAATTTGGATTCAACACTTCGTTCAAACATATGGTTCCAAATTGAAAGATCTTAGCTTTAGTGGGTTTTATTTGAGCCATGTTCCTATAAAATAAAATCTATCATTAGCATTATCAAAATTATTAATTATTTGTCTACTTAACCAATCCGCTAATATATTATCTTTTCTTTTGATATGTTCAAATTTAGGTTTGAAACCAATTAAGGAGTTTTGAAACTTTATCCATCTTTTGGTGGACAATTTTGAAGAATTTTTATTTTCAAAGAATTTTTTAATATTCTCATAGTCGGTTCTTAAAGTAAATTGTTCTTGGTTTAAAAATAATTAAAAATTTTCTAAGACTAATATTATTGCTTCAATTTCTAAGTTTGTAGAACTAAGCTTCTTTTGATAATCATTAAAAGTTCCACTACAATATCTACAAAGTTTTTCTTCCCCTATTGATTCGTCCCCATTGCAGTCGTGCCATTTGATTCTGGCCCAGATGGGTGTTATCAACAAAATTTATAAATCCTAAATCACCTTACACTAGGGTAGCATAACTAACATAGTATAGTGGCTCTAGGATCGTCTACAGGGATGGGTTTTCATCGTACAATTGACTTTAGTGAAGGAAATAAAATGGTGCTTTTCCTTATGAAAATTAGTTTTTAAAGAAAATGGAATTGTGGTTGCAAAGATTGATTTTAAGTTAAGCAAAAATAATAAGTGAAGTTAACTACAAAGAAAAGGTCTCTTGGAGCTTTAGGTCACTAGGATCGGGTTCCTTAGGCAAAGGGGGAGATTCCAGATCTTCTCCTCACGTTGGGGACAAAAACATAAAGGATGGTTATCTCCCGAACCAGTTTTGTATTTAGCAATTAAGATTTGATCCAAAGGGTTCATGAAAAATGGTAATTGCTTCCCATTAATGGCTTTAAACACTAAAGACCCTCACCTTGAACCACCTTCCAATGGCTTGTAAATGATAACTAATAGACATCCATGGATCTAGCAATAAGCATCCATAGAATCCAAAAAGCTTACCAAGTATTGGCCATTCAAGGTGATTTTAAGGGATTTAAAGCTAAACCTTGAAATAAAAACCATTAATGGTTAACAACTACTTTCATTTAAAGCAAGGACAACTCCCACCTTTGCATTTGGGTCCTTTACCTAGCTTTCATCACTCCAAGAAACGGAAAACCTAGCCACTAATCCCTTGAGAAATCATCCTTAGAGGTTGTTTGGCTAGAAAGAAAAGTGAAAACAAAATGAGAAGGAAAGACAGAGCAAAAGCTCTGTATATTTCTTACTACGGGAATTTACAAGTGTTCCATGATTTTCCTTCCATCTCTGTGTCTCTTTGTCTATCTACAAAAGATGTTACCAAAATATAAAAAGATATAAAAGAAAATATCTAGGTTGATTACAAGGAGAAAATAGGAAATTACACAAAATATCTGGAGATAAAAATATAATGGAGTTGGTGCATAGGAAGATTTTACATACAATGTGAAATTTCGCATGGTGTGCGAAATTCTTTGGCTGCCTCTTGTGGTTTTGTATGGTGTGCAAAATTTTGCATAGTGTGCAGAATTGTCTTTCACTCAGTCCTACTACTCCTCTTCCTCTTGATTTCGCATAGCCATGCGAAAATGCTGGTTGTTAGATTTCTTTCTCTGGTTTTCTTCCTTGCATCTCTGATTGGCTTGGCAACCTATTGCCAAGCTTGGAAAAGGGCTATGAAGTGCTCCAAAGCTCAGATTCTTCATGTATTTAAGCTTCAACTTGCATTGCC
This sequence comes from Vitis riparia, assembly GCF_004353265.1. Lineage (NCBI taxonomy): Eukaryota > Viridiplantae > Streptophyta > Magnoliopsida > Vitales > Vitaceae > Vitis > Vitis riparia. Next base: position 24,002,505 of record NC_048444.1, read on the forward strand.
ATGGATTTCACAAAATTCTCCCTCATTCTTGGCTTGTTTCAATGATCAAATAGCTACCAAAAACACCAAAACTTGCCAAAAACTAATCAGTAACCCTTGCTAGGTTCCTTAATGTGCCAATTGAGTTAAAATGTATTAACTACTACTCAAAAGTGTTTAAAAAAGTTAGTTTCAAGCTATAAAAGAGTACTTTTTGAGTAGTAATCACTCCCCCCAACCAACATATTGCTAGTCCCTTAGCAATGAAGGAGAGATAAAGAAGAATAGACAGTAAAATAATTTACAAAATCATGCTAATCACTCCAAAAAATTTTCGAGTGGCATGATACAAATTATACTTTCTCATGGAACATCAAAGAGGCAAAACCCAACCTTCAACAAGAGTCATCAAATCTTTTGCTTAATCACAATATATAAAGAGTAGGCATTATGCAAATTTAAGCATAAAAAGAATTTCTACTCCTAAAGGTCCAATCCTTATTTTTCCATAAAAATCTAAGTGTTAAGCTTATTACTTTCCGATTATAGTATGTTTAACTATTCTCTCCCCCCAACCAAGTTCTTTCTCAAACCTTAGCAAACTGACCAACCTCCAATAGGCTAAGAACGCACCTCTTTTATTTCACAATTTTTTTTTTCATTGTAGGAGTGCAATGCTAAAGGTATTGTTTTCTAAAGTGTCCATGTAACGGGGATCCATCAATGACTCCCAACCAATCAAGGTTTAGGGCATCAAGCTTTAAGGATCTTTTGATCACTAACTCCTCAGATTTCACCCTGGATTTTTGAGATTGAAATTCAATACCCAAGCACCTACAATATGTTAAACTCCACCTATTCACCCTTGTAACGAGCATTGAAGCCGGTGACTCCTAACCAAGAAAGGCTTAGGGCACTGGGTTTTAAAGACTTTCGCTATATACCCCTCGGACCTTGCTCGGATTTCAAGGTAAGTGTAACACTTTGTTCTTTTTTTTTTTGAAGGCTCATTGGCCTTTTATAAGGTGTCCCAACACTATTAAAACGAGGTCAAAGGTACCAAGCAGAAATTTTCCTAAGTTCAGGGGGTGAGATGGTTTTTCATCTTATAATTGAAACCTAATGTGCACAATGTGTGGTAAGATTAAAGTGGAAGAAATAAGGTTGAATTCAATAGGAGTTTCAATAATTCATTAACTTCAATAAGCATAATACAAACTCTAAGATTCAAGTAAAAATGCCAGAACTCAATTTCTCCCATTTCAGTTTGAGAATTTTTCCTTAATAACCATGGAGAGTAGGGTAAAAAACTTTTAAAATTAAGCAAAAAGTAACTAAACTAACAAATTAACCTAACATTATTAACAAAACTTCCTTCTTCAACTCTCTCCCCAACCAAAATCAACATTACCCTCAATGTTTTAAGAGCAATTGAAAATAAAGGGAGGAAGTGGTACCTCTTAAGTGAAATGGAGTCTGAGTCGTATAGAAGAAACCACATGAGTAAAAAAAAAGGGTAATGAGTAGAGAAAGTACAATATGAGATATCATCAGGTAATACATCCAATCCCAGAATATAAAGCATCAAAAGAATGACAAATCTCCACTAATATAATATGTAAATACAATAAGATAAAGAGATATCCTATGATCAAGTAATGGCAGCCTTAGGTGGAAATGATGCATCCTCAGGTGTAGCTGTGACTGTGTCAACTATGTGAGGCTCATCTTGAGGATCATCTGAAGCAATGGCATCTGTGGTGGCCTCCTGAGGTGATGGGATCTGGACCTCTATTGTGGTAGTGTCCTCAGCTGGAATAGTATCCTCAGTTGGAGCTAAAGGCTTTGATGATGCAGGAAGGTCAGGTTGAGGTGGAGACAGAAGTCCTAGGTGCTGCTGAATCTGGTAGAGTATAGTAGTCTGCTAGTCTTGATGGGCACGCATCTCAGCCATCTGCTGGAAGAGAGCAGCATGTGTGGTGGTCAGTGTTTGAAAGGTATGTATAAGGTCGCAAAACTCCGAAGCAGAGATGGTGATGGAAGGCTCGGATGTAGTAGGAGCAACTGGTGGAATAGTAGGAGCCATAGGGGGAGCAACAGAAGTAGCCTCAGGCATGGGCACTGGTGGTGCTGAAGTAGGTGGTGCAGGGGCAGGTGGTATAGTCTCTATTGAAAGCTCGCCCTACTCTGTCTGTGGGGGCACTGGAGGTGCTACCATGGGAGAGGCTCCTAGAGTTGCACAATAGCCTGCCAACTGATTTCATTTGTCAAGAGTGAATCGCTCTCGACAAATGCGGCGACGCTCGTGCTGAGGCTCAGTAGGAAAACCCATATGCTCCAAGATCTGGCAAAGCAACCTCGGGAATAGCAATGGAATGGTATATGCCCTATGAAGCTTCTTCTTATGGACCTTCTCCTCAAAGTGGACGAGGGAGGCCATGATCAAGTGGTGTGGGCCAAAGTAGAAGCCCTTTGATATACGAAATAAAGCGTCCAAAATAGCTCATCGCTTCTGTACCAAATGTTGTAGGGGAAAGAGGTTGGAGCGTAGCACCACATCTACGAGGAGCATCCCAGGTGGAAGCTCCTTCCGTAGAAGGATCGAATCTGTAGAGGTTCCACTGGATAAAATGTGGACCATGTCCCTATGAGATACTGGGGACCACTGGCTTGAAAGGAATCTGTAGAGCCTCTGCAATACCTCTGGCCTCGAGGATACCATGACGTCCATCAATGGTGAAGTGAATCATGGTAGGACTCGAGACGCCATGAGTAGTCATGGACTAGTAAAAGTCTAATGCTACTTTGGGATAAAAGAACTCATGAGGAGTTATAAGGTGCTAAGATGGGACCTCTGCAGTAGGCCATAAGAGTCTCGGAGCTCAGGCTGTTATCGCATGGCCTCCTGATTAAAATATAACTCTGAGTGGAAAAGTATCACTCTGCAATCTGAGTTGCCCTCAATGGGCAGTGTTGTGAGCATCTGGCGTCTGATAATAGACTCCGGTGACAAGTCAGAAGGAAACTCAGAATCTGCAGGAGATCAGGCTGTGAAGCTCTGGATGATTCTCCTAGGCCTGAAGTCCTGGCCCTCTTGGTAGGAGGGCGCTGCACTGAACTCTCAGGGTGCGAAGTAGTCGCCCCTAGTGTAGTAGGTGGTCTCCTTGTCTCATATCTGAGCTAAGGAGCAGGAGAGGAAGGGCTAGTGGGTGTTCCACCCTCAGAAGGTGGAATCTGCGGGGCCTCCGTGGGCTGAGATGGAGAATCACGAGGCACTCGAGTAGAGGAGGCTCTCTACCTCAGAGTGAGACTCGGTGAAGGGGTGGGGAGTGCTCCTCGGGTCCTTGCCATGTCGAAAATGGAAGGTGGGCCTCGGGTCCTTGCTCGAAGGGGGCTCGGAGTGCGACTCTTTGAAGTGAGATGCACGGGACAGGGTGTTGAATGGAGAGGGATGAGGTGACACTGTGAAGAGATGAGGGATTCACAACGATGGGGGCGCTTGAGAAATGGGGAAATTAGGGCTTAGGGGTTTAAAAAGAGATGGCAGAGTGTCTTTTGGTTTTCGCACAACATCTTTCGATTTTCACACAATGTCTTTTGATTTTCGCATAGCATGTAAAATGGCGTCAGGGATGCGAAATGAGTTCGCAAACCCCTTAGGTTTTTGCATAGTGTTTTGCACGGTGTTGGGTGTGTAAAATGGGTTTGCAGGGTGTGCAAAAATTTCGCACCTCATGCGAAATGAGCCATGAATTTTGCATGCCCTACGAAAATTTCACAGGGTGTGCGAATTGCCTTGGTTTTTCCTTTGCCAAGAATCTTTAAGGACATGCCCAATTGCTTTGAAGTCCCTCCTACAATTGATCATAAAAAACCTAAGTTAAATCAAACCAAAATAAAATTAAAACGAGAAATCAAAATCAAAACAAGTAATAATACATGAAAACTCTCAAATAAAAAATAAAACAAAAAGATATGGACTCAATAGTCTTTAAAAAGACTAAGTCCATCACTCTCAAATAAAAAATGAAAAAAAAAAATATGGACTCGATAGTCTTTAGAAAGACTAAGTCCATAAGAAAAAACTAGTCTTGTCAAGCTTGATGTGGATCAAGGAGGATGAATTCCTCCTTGTTGCGAGAAAAAGGCTCCACAAAGGGCTTGAGATGGTGGCCATTCACTTTGAAGCTCCCAGTGCTGTTGGAGTTGAGTAGTTGATTACTACTCAAAAACCACATATTTTAGATACTAACTTTCATGTGTTTTACACCTTTTTGAGTAGTAATTATGCCTAATTTGCCCAAGTAATACATTACTACCCCTACAAGTGATACTAATGGTTTTTGTTGAGTTTTGGAGATATTTTAAGGTGATTTTTGAAGCATGGAGTGACAAATGGAAAATGAATGGAGGAGGGTACATAATGTGGTCATGAGGAAGAGGAAATGCACTTGAACCAAGCTTTGAAGCTTAATTGAAGGTGGTGGAGATGGATTAAACATGAAGAAATGAGAGAAGTTGTAAAGAGGAGCCGGAATAGCATAATTGTCGGTTTCGCATGACCATGCGAAATTTTCGCACAGTCATACGAAATAAGACAGAAGGGAGGTGGCTGCAGCATAAGAGGAAATTTTGAGGAAGTAATTTCACATGACCATGCGAAATTTTCGCACAGTCATGCGAAACGCTCCAGAAGAACGAAAAGGAAGCTGTTGCATTCTCCACTTCGCACCATCATGCGAGATTGCTAGGGCTCATGCGAAAATTCATTTTCTCCAGCTTCCTTGATGAAGAAGCATCCGGAAGACCTCTAAAATGTTGCCAAGTGTCATTTTTACCTTGGCCTATAAATAGAAACGGGATTAACTCATTTAAGGACTTTTGATACATTTTCTAATTGTAGAACTTTTTAGATTTCTTTTCTCTATATAATTCTCTACTTTCCTTCATTTTCTCGGTAGCCAAACATGTCTTGTGAGATCAAATCTCCAAGCATGAGTGGCTAAATCTCGTTTTTCTCGGAGGAAGGAAGATCTAAAGGCAAGATCTATGGTGAATTAGAGAATTGAGCTTGAATTGCAAAGGTAATTTGATCCAATTGATTGATTAATTGAAATTTGGGGATTTTTCTCTTCAAATTATCTTGGATGATTACTACAATGCAAGCTAGGTAGATTCATCAAATTCTTAATGCTAGATTTGATGAGATTGAATAGTTGCATAGTGTGAATCATTGGAAGGTAATTTAAGATGAATTGAATTTATGATTCAAATTAATCTCTTGGATTAGATTACCTAATTTGAAGAAAAATTAGATCTAGACCTAAAGCTAAATCAAAAATCGGTTTAGATGAAAATTTAGGTTTTCAATCTAACTTGATGAAAATTAGATCTCAACACCTATTCACCATGGAAATTGCTCTCTAGAAAATCCTAACTCCGAGAATCTCACATCTTATTAATTTTCTTCTCTTTTACACTTCATTTTCATCTCAATTTGAATACATTGTTATCTTGGAATTTTATCATGCATTTTCAAATCAATTTCATTTGATCACAATCATTTCTTATCATCTCATTCAAGCCTTAATTATCAAGAATAATCCATCCTTGTGGACGATACCTAAAAACCACTATACTACAGTAGTTTGTACTAAAACCACTTTTTGATCGGGTACAAATTGCTATAGAAGAGTGAATTAGGTTATAAATTTTGTTTTGATCCAACAAACGACAAAATCTGAGCGATCAATAGTTCCACTATTCCATTTGAATGCACTTGGTGAATGGTACAAGGACCTATCCACCTTGATTTCAGCTTGCCCGGAAAGATGTGGAGCTTAGAGTCATAAAGTAAGACTCTTTGTCCTTTTTGAAAAATCCTTGCAGGAAATCAACTAATCATGCCACCTCTTCAATTTCTCTTTTGCAATTTTTGAATTGATGTAGGCATCATTTCTCAATTCCTCCAACTCATTGAGGTCTAAGAACCTCTTTAACCCAGCTTTGCTCAAATCCATGTTGAGCTTCTTGATTGCCCACCAAGCCTTGTATTCTAATTCCACAAGGAGATGTCATGCTTTGCCATAGACTGGCGATAAGGAGACATCCCAAGAATGGTCTTGTAAGTTGTTCTATATGCCCATAGTGAATCAAGGAGCTTGACTGACCAATATTTTCTGTTTGTGTTCACCACCTTCATCAATATGTTTTTAATCTCCCGGTTTGCTAACTCAACTTGCCCACTAGTTTGAGGGTGGTAAGGTATAGGTACCTTATGCTTCACCCCATACTTAGCTAGGAGAGTTTCAAAAGGCTTGTTGCAAAAATTAGTACCCCCATTACTAATTATGGTTTTAGGAACCCCAAATCTTGAGAAGATGTTCTCCTTGAGAAACTTGAGAACCACTTTATGGTCATTGTGCTTGCATGGGACTGCCTCAACCCACTTAGAAACATAATCTACTCCTACCAAGATGTAAGAGTAGCCAAAAGACATATGGAAAGGTCCCATGAAGTTAATGCCCCAAACATAAAAAAGATCAACTATCAAAATGGGGTTCAAAGGCATCATGTTCCTGTGTGTCAACTTTCCAACCCTTTAGCATCGATCACAACTTTTACACATGATGTGGGCATCTTTGAAAAGTGATGGCCAACAGAAACCCGATTGCAACACCCTCATGGCTATCTTCTGAGAAACAAAGTGGCCTCCACATGCATTTTCATGGCAATGAGTGAGGATCCCCTTTTGCTCTTCTTTAGGAACACACTTCCTTATTATATGATTCACACAATACTTGAATAGAAATGGATCTTCCCAATAGTAGGCATGAATTTTTGCAAAGAAGTGTTTTTTATCTTGTGCTTTCCACTCACTTGGAACTTCTCCTATGACTAGGTAGTTTGCAATGTGAGCATACCAAGGAGCAACTTCCACCAACATTAGAGACTCTGGAAAATCATCATTAATGGGCAAACCATGGGAATTATGTGCGATAGCTAGCCTTGAAAGGTGGTCTGCTACCACATTCTCCACTTTTTTCTTGTCTTTGATATGGAGATTGAACTCTTGGAGCAAGAGGATCCATCTAATCAGCCTTGCTTTAGCATCTTGATTAGTCAATAGATACTTCAAAGCAGAGTGATAAGTGAAAACCACAATGAAGGACCCCACCAAGTAAGCACGAAACTTATCCAAGGCAAAAACTACAACTAACAATTCTTTCTTGGTGGTTGTGTAGTTTTTTTTAGCCTCATTCAATGTCTTGCTCGCATAGTAGATCACATAGGGTTTTCCATCTTCTCTTTGCCCAAGAACAACTCCTATAACAAAGTCACTAGCATCACACATTACCTCAAAGGGTAGTTGTCAGTTGGGATCCCTCACTATTGGTGCGGTTGTCAGAAATAGCTTTAATTCTTCAAAACTCCTTTGGAATCTATCATCCCATATGAATTTAGCATCCTTCACCAATAGTTCACAAAGAGGCCTTGCAAGCTTAGAGAAATCCTTGATAAACCTCTTATAGAACCCGACATGGCCAAGGAATTGCCTTACTCCTTTGACATTTGTTGGGGATGGCAACTTAACAATGAGTTCAACCTTTGCTTTGTCAACTTCAATGCCTTGCTTGGAGATGATGTGCCCAAGGACAATCCCTTGGTGTACCATGAAATGACATTTCTCCCAGTTAAGCACTAAGTCTTTCTCAATGCATCGGTTCAGAACAACTTCTAAGTTAACCAAGCATTCATCAAATGCACTTCCATATATGGTGATATCATTCATAAAGATTTCCATAATACGCTTCACCATATCATTGAAAATGCTTAACATGCATCTTTGGAAAGTTGTGGGTGCATTGCATAAGTCGAAAGGCATTCTCCTGTATGCATAGGTTCCAAATGGGCACGTGAAAGTGGTCTTCTCCTGGTCTTCAACATCAATTTCTATCTGAAAGTACCCGGAGTGGCCATCCAAGAAACAATAAAAAGGATGCCCAGAGACCCTCTCAAGCACCTATTCAATAAAGGGCAACGGAAAATGGTCCTTTCTTGTCACCGCATTCAACCTCCTATAATCAATACACACCCTCCAACCTGTAGTGAGGCGTGTAGAGACCTCTTCTCCCTTATCATTTTGCACCATCGTGATCCCTGACTTCTTTGGCACAACTTCAGTAGGACTCACCCATGGGCTATCTGATATGGGGTAAATAATACCGGCCTGAAGTAGCTTAAGAACTTCAGCTTGCACCACCTCTTGCATGTGAGGGTTCAACCCTCTTTGAGGTTGATGAACTGGATTAGCTTCATCCTCCATGTAAATATGATGGGTGCATACTAAAGGGCTGATCCCTTTCAAATCAACAATTTGCCACTCTATTGCCTTCTTACATCTTCTAAGGACTTTAAGTAGACAATCCTCCTAATGAATGGTAAGAGCTGATGATATAACAACATGGCACTTCTTGTCTTTTTCCAAGTATGCATACTTCAACTCTATGGGTAGTGGCTTAAGAATAAGCTTTGGGGGCTCCTCCTTAGCAGCTCTTTGTGTCTCCTCCTCATTGAATAAAGGTAGAATTTATTCTCTCCTCCTCTAAGGGGGTAGGGTAGCAAGCAAATATGAGGGTTCAAGTAAGCCTTCATCAAGATCCCTGAAACTCTCAATCAAATCCTCCTGCATTCTCTAATCACAATGCTCTTCCACTAAAGTGTCAATCATGCACACTTCCTCTAGACCTTCTTCTTCTTCCGGATGGATATGCTTCTTGCACAAATGGAAGATGTTGAGCTCTAATGTCATGTTGCCAAATGTGAGTTGCATGAATCCATTCCTACAATTGATGATTGCATTTGATGTATCTAAGAATGGTCTTCCAAGTATGATAGGAACATAATTAGTTCCTTTGACAATCAGATCCGTATCAAGAACAACAAAATCCACTGGATAGTAGAATTTGCCAACTTGAACCAAGACAACTTCGATCATCCCTCTTGGAATCTTCATTGATCTATTTCGCAGAGATAGAGTGATGGATGTTGGCTTTAACTCTCCAAGTCCCAACTGCTTATAGACAGAGTAGGGTAGCAAATTCACACTTGCTCCCAAGTCCAACAAAACTTTTGATTACTACTTAGAAAGTGCTATTTTATAGCTTATAAATAACTCTTTTAAACAATTTTGAGTAGTAGTTATTACCTTTTAACTCAATTGGCATGTTAAGGACCCTTGTAATCGTTTCTAATCAAATTGTGTTAAGTTTTGGTGTTTTTGATAGCTTTTTTATCACCAAAGCAATCTAAGATGAGGGAGAGTTCTCTAGAACCCATGGCAAGGCAAATGGAAGCTCATTTACAAGAAGAATCTATGCTTTGGAGCTTTGTAGTCCTTTGCCAAAAGCAAATCATGAATGCAGGGAGGAGAAGCAAAGAGAGAAATCTAACATGAAGAAATTCAAGAGGACAGCAACTATTGAACACATTTTGAGCACTTCCTGGAGTCCAGTTTAAGCATACTATATTTTGTTTCCAAGCTCGAGAAATTAGAAATCCAATGCTTCAAACAGTGTGCAAATCGGAGCTGAAATGAAGAAGTTATGGCCATTGGAAGTAAATCGCACCAAGCTGAAAGGTAATTTAGCAGCTGCGAAATCATCATTTTTGTGCGAAAAGCAGACTTTTAGCTTGCGAAATTTCACAGCCCATGTTGCATGCCTGCAAAATCCACCTGAGTGCTTCCTGATATTTGCGACCGACTTTTTTAGATTTTTTCTTCAGATATTTGTTGTTTAAATCCTCATTTTCTCATTGTAATCCACCAATCATAGGACTCCTTAGTTAGGAAGTAAGAAGAAAGGGTTGAATAACCTCATATATATATATATACTCCTTAGTTAGGAAGTAAGAAGAAAGGGTTGAATAACCTCATATATATTGTGTAATTTTCTTTACACAGGACATCTCGGGAGCTTGTTCTCAAAGACCAACTTTTTGTATAGTTTTGAAGGAAGTAATACACAGAGCTTTGTTGTGCCTTACCTACTCATTTTGATTGTATTTTTCTCACTAGCCAAACAAGCTTTGAGGATGTTTCCTCAGAGAATGAGTGGCTAGGTTTTTTGTCTCTTGGAGTTAAGGAAGCTGGGTAAGGTGCCGAATGCAAAAATTGGAAGTTTTATTGTTTCAACTTTTAATGAAGAGAAAGTGTGACCCGTTAATGGTTTCTATGTTTTTAGTTAACTTAAAATGCCTTTAAATAATTTGGGCCAACACTTGGTAAAGCAAGTGATCTCTATCCATTGAGATGCACTAGTTTATCTCTTGTGAGTCTTTGGGAGGTGGTTCAAAGGTAGGATTTTCTAGAATGGCCAACACTTGGTAAGCTTTTGGACTCTAAGGAGACATCCATTAGTTATCTCTTGCGAGCTTTTGAAGGGTAATCCAAGGTTAAGGATCACCTTGAATGGAAAATGCTAGGTGAGAGGCACGAGCCATTGCAAGATGAATCAGTGAGAGGGAATTAGTTTTTGAATCAATAAAAGGGAAACATTTGTATCACATCGATTCGAGAAATAACTATATGTTAAATCTCCAATGCGAGGAAAATATTCAAGTGACAGGAACTCTATTTTTGTTTTAGGAGCCTGACCCCAATGATCCAAAAACTCTAAGAATCGCTTTTCTTTGTAATTAAAATCAGTTACTATTTTTGGTTAGCTTAGAATCAATCCTTTTTCAACCAAAGTTTATGTGTTCTTTTAAAGTTAACCTTGAAATGAAAAGACACCAATTCAACTTTGAATATATATCAATTGTAAATTGAAAACCCTTCCTAGTGAACGTTCCTAGAGCCACTATGCTATGCTAGCTGAGGCTATCCTAGTACATGGTGATATAGGTTACTACACCAATTGGGAACGAATCAAATGGTGCCGTTGCTGGGAAAGGTGCCAACTTCAAAATGATATTATTATTTCAGAGTACTTGTGATTTTCATCACAAGTTTGGTGATTTTTCTTTCATTTTTCTAACTCTTTTAATTGTTTCTTCTACTTGTTCATATTTTAACATATCTTTTAATTTAGTTTTAGTTCATCTTAGTCTTTTTGCAGTCTTGTTTTCTTTTTGTTTCTTTGTTTTTGTTACAGCTAATACTAGTTGTGTATGCCAAATTGGATACGGGATAGTGAATGAAGGCTTGTGAAACTTGAAACACCTCATAAAAAGGAATTGGAATTGAGCTTGAATATCATGGAAGCTACACCTGAAGATTAGCATAGTCACCATGGTCATCAGGACAATCCCAATGCATTCATATCAATGAGGGACCGCATGCATCCACCTCGTATGCGTGCACCATCATGTATAGTGCCCCCTACAGAGCAGCTAGTAATTAGACCGCATATTGTTCCACTTCTACTTACTTTCCATGGGATGGAAAGTGAGAATCCCTATGCACATATCAAGGAATTTGAAGATGTTTGTAATACATTCCAAGAGCGAGGAACCTCAATTGACTTGATGAGGCTAAAGCTATTTCCTTTTACTTTGAAGGATAAGGCCAAAATTTGGCTTAATTCTTTAAGGCCAAGGAGTATCCGAACTTGGACTAATTTGCAAGCTGAATTCCTTAAGAAATTGTTTCCTACTAATAGAACAAATGACTTAAAAAGGCAAATTTCAAACTTCTCAACTAAAGAGAATGAGAAATTCTATGAGTGTTGGGAGAGATACATGGAAGCCATCAATGCTTGTCCTCACCATGGTTTTGATACATGGCTATTAGTGAGTTACTTTTGTGACGGAATGTCTTCCTCAATGCAGCAACTCCTCGAGACTATGTGTGGAGGAGATTTCATGAGTAAGAATTCGGAGGAAGCCATGGACTTCTTGAGTTATGTGGCTGAAGTTTCAAGGGGATGGGATAAACTGAACAAAGGAGAAGTGGGAAAGACGAAGTCTCAACCAAATGCCTTTAATGTTAAGGTTGGGATGTACACCTTGAATGAAGATATTGATATGAAAGCAAAGGTTACAGCTATGACAAGAAGATTGGAGGAGCTTGAACTAAAAAAGATACATGAAGTGCAAACTGTTGCTAAGACACGAGTGCAAGTCAAGCCATGTCCTATTTGTCAATCTTATGAGCACTTGGTGAAGGAGTGCCCTACAATTCCAACTGCTAGGGAAATGTTTGGAGATCAAGCAAATGTCATTGGACAATTCAAGCCCAACAACAATGCTTCATACGGAGATACTTACAACTCAAATTGGAGGAACCATCCAAATTTCTCCTGGAAGCCAAAAGCACCTCAGTATACACAACCAGATCAAAGCATCTCAACAAGCTTCAAATCTTGAGCAAGTAATAGTGAATCTAAGCAAGGTCGTGGGAGATTTTGTTTTTGTTGGAGATTAGAAATCTATCAATGCTCAACTCAGTCAAAGAATTGACAGTGTAGAGAATACATTGAATAAAAGGATGGATGGAACACAAAATGATTTATCTCAGAAGATAGATAATCTCCAATACTCAATCTCAAGGCTCACCAACCTTAGCATAGTGCAAGAGAAGGGTAGATTTCCTTCTCAACCTCACCAAAACCCCAAGGGTATCCATGAAGTGGAAACTCATGAAGGAGAGTCTTCTCAGGTGAGAGATGTCAAAGTCTTGATCACTCTAAGGAGTGGTAGAAAGGTTGAGCTGCCAACACCCAAGCCACATGTTGAGAAAGAAGAAGAAGAAGAGATGGAGAAAATAGAGGAAATCAAAGGAAAGAAGAAAGATAGTAGTGAAGGGAAAGAGGACCATGATTTAACAGTGAATGCAAATCCGGAGAAAGTACTTACCAAGAAAGATGTGATGAAGAAAAACACACCTCCACCTTTTCCTTAAGCTTTGCATGGGAAAAAGGGAATCAGAAATGCATAAAAAATTCTTGAAGTATTGAGACAGGTGAAGGTCAACATCCCATTGCTAGATATGATTAAACAAGTTCCGACTTATGCAAAATTCCTAAAGGACTTATGTACTATCAAAAGAGGGTTGAATGTGAATAAGAAAGCCTTCTTGACTGAGCAAGTAGTCATACAATGCAAGTCTCCTTTGAAGTACAAAGATCCGGGTTGCCATACCATCTCAATCATGATTGGAGGAACTGTCGTGGAGAAAGCTTTGTTAGACTTGGGAGCAAGTGTGAATTTGCTACCATACTTTGTCTACAAGCAATTGGGACTAGGTGAATTGAAGCCAACATCAATCACCCTATCTCTAGTAGATAGATCAGTAAAAATTCCAAGGAGGACAATTGAAGATGTCTTAGTTCAAATTGATAATTTCTACTATCCAGTAGACTTTGTTATTCTTGACACGGACCCAATTGTCAAGGGAACTAATTATGTTCCTATCATCCTTAGAAGGCCATTCCCTGCTACATCAAATGCAATAATAAATTATATGAATGGACTCATGCAACTCACGTTTGGCAACATGACATTGGAACTTAATATCTTCTATATTTCCAAAAAGCCAATCACTTCGAAAGAAGAAGAAGGTCTAGAAAAGGTGTGCATCATTGACACTCTAGTGGAGGAGCATTGTAATCAGAAAATGCAAGAGAAGTTGAATGAAAGTCTTGGGGATCTTAAAGAAGGGTTGCCTGAACCCTCAAATGTGCTTGCTACTCTACAAGGTTGGAGGAGGAGAGAAGAAATTTTACCTTTGTTCAATAAAGAGAAGGCACAAGAAGTTGTTAAAGAGGAGACCCCAAAGCTCAATCTGAAGCCCCTGCCCACGGAGTTGAAATATACATACCTAGAAGAGAATCAAAAGTGCCCTGTTGTTATATCTTCATCTCTTACTACCCCTCAGGAGGTGTGTCTACTTGAAGTTCTCAAGAGGTGTAAAAAAGCAATAAGATGGCAAATATCTGACTTGAAAGGCATTAGTCCTTTGGTCTGTACACATCATATATACATGGAAGAAGAAGCTAAACCAATTCGTCAACCTCAAAGAAGATTGAATCCTCATATACAAGAGGTGGTGTGAGTTGAGGTTATGAAGTTACTTCAAGCAGGTATTATCTACTCCATATCCGATAGCCCATGGATGAGTCCTACTCAAGTGGTACCAAAGAAGTCAGGGATCACAGTGGTGTGAAATCAAAAGGGAGAAAAAGTTGCTACATGCCTCACTGCAGGTTGGAGGGTGTGTATTGATTATAGAAAATTGAATGCTGTGACAAGGAAATATCATTTTCCATTGCCATTTATTGATCAAGTGTTGGAGAGAGTCTCAGGCCATCCTTTCTATTGTTTCTTGGACGGCTACTCCAGGTATTTTCAAATAGAAATCGATGTTGAAGATCAAGAGAAGACCACTTTCACATGTCCATTTGGAACATATGCCTACAAAAGAATGCCTTTTGGTTTATGCAATGCACCTGCAACATTCCAACGATGTATGTTAAGTATCTTCAGTGATATGGTGGAGCGAATTATGGAGGTTTTCATGGATGACATCACCATATATGGAAGTACATTTGAAGAATGCTTAGTCAACTTGGAAGCGGTTCTGACCAGATGCATTGAAAATGACTTGGTGCTCAACTGAGAGAAATGCCATTTTATGGTATAGCAAGGAATTGTCCTTAGCCACATCATCTCCAAGAGAGACATTGAAGTTGATAAAGCAAAGGTGGAACTTATTTTCAAATTGTCATCCCCAACAACTGTAAAAGGAGTAAGGCAATTCCTTGGCCATGCAAGGTTCTATAGGAGGTTTATAAAAGATTTTTCTAAGCTTTCAAAGCCTCTTTGTGAATTATTAGCTAAGGATGCTAAGTTTGTATGGGATGAGAGATGTCAAAGGAGTTTTGAGCAACTGAAGCAATTCTTAACAACCGCTCCAATAGTGAGGGCTCCTAATTGGAAACTACCTTTTGAAGTGATGTGTGATGCCAGTGACTTTGTTGTAGGAGCTGTTCTTGGCTAAAGAGAAGATGGAAAGCCCTATGTGATCTACTATGCAAGCAAGACATTGAACGAAGCTCAAAGGAACTACACAACCACAGAGAAAGAATTGTTAGCTGTAGTGTTTGCCTTATAAAAGTTTCATGCTTATCTAGTAGAGTCTTTCATCATGGTTTTCATTGACCATTCAACCTTGAAGTATTTATTGACAAAGCAAGATGTAAAAGCAAGGTTGATTAGATGGATTCTCTTACTACAAGAGTTCAATCTCCAAATCAGAGATAAGAAAGGAGTGGAGAATGTGGTAGCTGACCAACTTTCAAGGTTGGCTATAGCACATAATTCCCATGTTTTACCTATTAATGATGATTTTTCGGAGTCACTCATGTTGTTAGAAGATGCTCCTTGGTATGCTCATATTGCTAACTATCTAGTTACTAGTGAAGTTCCAAGTAGGTGGAAAGCACAAGATAGGAAGCACTTCTTTGCAAAGATTCATGCCTACTATTGGGAAGAACCTTTCCTTTTCAAGTATTGTGCAAATCAAATAATATGGAAGTGTGTCCCTGAAGAAGAGCAACAAGGAATCCTCAATCATTGCCATGAGAGTGCATGTGGAGGTCACTTTGCCTCTCAGAAAACAGCCATGAAGGTGTTGCAATTAGGTTTTAGTTGGCCATCACTCTTCAAAGATGCCCACACCATGTGTAGGACCTGTGATAGATGCCAAAGGCTTGGGAAGCTAACATGAAGAAATCAAATGCCTATGAACCCCATTCTAATAGTTGATCTCTTTGATGTTTGGGGCATTGACTTCATGGGACCTTTCCCAATGTCTTTTGGTAATTCTTACATTTTGGTGGGGGTAGACTATGTTTCTAAATGGGTTGAGGCAATCCCATGTAAACATAATGATCACAGAGTGGTTCTCAAGTTTCTCAAAGAGAACATCTTCTCAAGATTTGGGGTGCCCAAGGCCATAATTAGTGATAGGGGTACTCATTTTTGCAACAAGCCTTTTGAAACCCTTTTAGCCAAGTATGGGGTGAAGCATAAGGTAGCTACACCTTATCACCCTCAGACTTCCGGACAAGTTGAGTTATCAAACAGGGAAATCAAGAATATATTGATGAAGGTGGTGAACACGAGTAGAAGAGATTGGTCTGTTAAGCTCCATGATTCACTATGGGCATATAGAACAACTTATAAGACTATTCTTGGCATGTCTCCTGATTGCCTAGTCTATGGCAAAGTGTGCCATCTTCCTGTGGAAGTTGAATATAAGGCTTGGTGGGCAATCAAGAAGGTAAGCATGGACTTGGTCAGAGCCGGGGCAAAGAGGTGCTTAGACCTTAATGAGATGGAGGAATTATGAAATGATGCCTACATCAATTCCAAAGTTGCAAAACAGAGGATGAAGAGATGGCATAATCAATTAATCTCCAACAAAGAATTCCGGAAGGGACAAAGAGTCTTACTCTATGACTCTAGGCTCCATATCTTTCCTGAGAAGCTGAAGTCAAGGTGGATAGGCCCTTTCATTATTCACCAAGTGCATCTCAATGGAGTGGTGGAACTACTGAATTCCAACAGCACATACACTTTTAAAGTCAATGGCCATCGTCTCAAACCATTCATGGAGCCATTCAATCAAGATAAGGAAGAAGTCAACCTCCTTGAGCCATAGAAATCCTAACCAAAAAGGGGTTAGATGGACTTGGTCTTAGCAAAGTCTAAGTTTTTGTTTAATTTTGTTAATTTAAAAGCTTTATTAATTGTTTCAATTTTAATCTTAGTTTTAATTTATGTTATTTTGATATAACTTAAACTTTTTGAATGATCAAAATTAGGAGGAATTTCAAAAGAAGTGAAGGAAGGCCACAGGGAATCAAAGGAGCTCAAAAGCAAAGAAATTCATTGGGCTGCGAAAATTTCTCAGCCAAAAGAGCCCCCCTACGAAAAGGTGCTTCCCTTGTGAAACCATTTTGTAGCCAAAAGGACCATGCTGCGAAATTGAGGTCTTGCTGCGAAACAAGCCCTCCTCTACGAAATCATTTCGTAGCCACTACCCCACCCCCTGCAAAATTTTTCGCAGTTGCGAAACCCCTCTCAGGCACACATGTGCCATTTCGCAGCCTAAAAGCTCATTTCACAACTACGAAATGAGATGTGAAACCCTCTAAAGCCAAATTTCGCAGCCACAAGCCTCCCCTGTGAAAAATTTCGCAGCTACGAAACACTTCCTAGGCACACGTGTGCCATTTTGCACCCCTCAACCCCATTTCACAACTGCGAAATGGCCTGCAAAACCCCATGCAAAATTCCCCATTGGCTGCGAAATCACCCTTTTGCTGCGAAATGGGCCTCCTCTTGTGAAAATCTCAACCGTCACTTAAATCCTAAATTAAACCTCTAAATTGTTATATTTCATTTAGCACCGGTAATTTTCCCTGTGAAAAGCCCCCTCAAGTGCGAAACTGAAC